>NC_064921.1:473193795-473501943 GCF_023897955.1 Schistocerca gregaria
TTGATCACCTACGCTGCAAACTTGGCTCAAGTTATTTGTCCGTGACAGTACTTATTACAGCTTTACGACGAACTTGGGCCTTACGCAAGGACTAAGTGTTTCTCCATATTTGGCGTTTATATAACCGCACCCAGCCAGAAGCTTTTCTTATGCGCCTAACTCTTAAGGGTACAGAGCTTCGGAACCACCATTTCATCAAGGCTTCAGCCATGTTCTCAACAGGCTTATGGGGAGCAGGTCAAGCTAGTTTCGTACGACGGGTCGCGTTTCCTAGTAGCGGCGGACTAGTCGTGATGTACATGGACGTGTCTCCGTACCTACACCTACTGTATGTTTATACTCCGCAATTCATTCTACGGTATGTGGTGGGTGTCGTAAGGCACTCCTACCATCTGTTCCATTCACGAATGGTCTGTAGAAAAATGACTGTTGGTAGTGCTCTGTATGAGTTTCAAATTTCTCTGATTTCATTGTCATGATTATTTCGTGAGCTATATGCGGGAGGAAGCAATATGTTGCTTGACTATCCCTCGAACACGAGCTCTCACACAGTTTTAAAGGTATTTTTTAAGGTTTCTAAGGTCTCTTCATGATGCATGCTTCCCTTGTAGCTTCTGCTACCAGATATGACTGACCACCTCCGTGACGCTGTTACACTGACTGGACGAATATGGGACGAATTCCCTATCAATCTGTTAATCTGAAGTGGTAGGGGTTTTAGGCTGGCGAGCAGTATTCAAGATTCTCTTGAATGAGAATTTTGTAAGGTACTTTCTTCGTTGATGTTCCTACGAATCGCAAGAGATAAAGTGGCGGGTAGGAAAATGTGCTCTCACACAATTTTATAGGGTACTCTCTTCCCGAACCACACTGCATCACTTGCAGCTTCTGCCAACAGATTTCGTTCACCATCTCCGAGACGCTGTTACACTGACTGAACGAATCTGGGACGAATTCTCTATTAATCTCTTAATCCGAAGCAGTAGGGCTTCCAGCCTAATTAGCAGTATTCAAGATTCGGTTGAACGAGGGTTTTGTAAGCTACTTTCTTCGTGGATGTTCTTAAGTAAACACAAGAGAAAATGTGGCGGGTAAAGCATGAGGGGGAATTTGCTCCAATTGAAACACCGGGCGAACATGCGCAGTGATTAGCACACTGGATTCGCATTCATGAGAATGGCGGTTCAAACCCGCGTCAGGCCATCCTGATTAGGTTTTCCTTGATTTCCCTAGATCACTTCAAGCAAATGCTGGGATGGTTCCTTTGAAAGGGCACGGCCGATTTGCTTCCCCACCTTTCCCTAATCCGAGCTTTTGCACCGTCTCTAAGCACCTCGTTGTCGACGGGATGTTAAACAGTAATCTCCTCCTCCTCCGACTGAAACTTGGGCATCAGTAAGGAATTTTTGACAGTGTTTCTTTTTCAGTAGTTATCTCATTATATATATTGTAGAAATATGGGCGAGTCCTTTATATTGCAAGCCTCTCATACCACTTTTGTTATTATTTGCTATCATATTACGACCAACAACTATTTACAATTCATCGATATGTTTATTAATGGACACCGCTTATTTATATCCTGGGACTGCATCTATGGAGCTTTCTCCACCAAGATTTGTTTGTCGAAGTTTGTACCCGTTTTAATGGAAACCAACCGAGATCAGCGTCTGCCAATTCCATAGTAACCAACATCAACGCAATGTCGTCTGTTGGACATCACCTATCGATACTCGCAGCCATCTCTCTGAAAATCGCCGTGCTCCTGCAGATCGGAAACGCCGTCCTCCATCTCCATATCTACAGCTACATCTACATTTAAGCTCTGCAAACCACCATGAAGTGCATGGCAGAGGGTACGTCCCTTTGCATCAGTTATTAGAGTTTCTTCCTGTTCCATTCACGAACTGAGCGCGGGAAGAATGATTGAATGTGTTTGTACGTGCAGTAATTATTCTTATCTTATGCTCACGATCCATACGTGAGCGATACGTACGGGATTGTAGTATATTCCTAGAGTCACCATTTAAAGCCGGTCCATGAAACTTTATTAATAGACTTTCGGCATAGTTTATGCCTACCTACAACAGTCTTCCAGTTCAGTTCCTTTAGTATCTATGTGACACTGTTCCACGGATTAAACAAACCTGTGACCATTCGTGCCGCCCTTCTCTGTATACGTTCAATATCCGCTGTTAGTCCTATTTGGTAGGGGTCCATCGAAACCAACAGCACTGTAAGTATTTTCCTTGCATGTCCCAGGAGGGCAGCCTATATGCAACGAATGCGATGCTTATTGGTTTCCTTTTCAAGGCATTTAGTATATTTATTTGACAATAGCTGTATTAACAACCTGTTTCTTCTTTGCTATAAAATTATTCTAAGTAATTATGTCATTTTACTAATACGTACATCGTTTTGCACATAATTCTTTTGACTTATACCTGATTGATTAAAGCTGACATGCAGATATAACTAACATGGGTATATTTATGTTTTGTAATTTTTGATAGTTTTACGTTCTTTTGTGTGTTCCTCTATTTTATATCCTGCGTCATATTACAGTTTTGAAGGTCTGAAACGGATCATGTGATGATCGAAACTGGACATCTACTAATAAAAGTTCCTTTTCTAACTAGTCTATTTTATAACTAATTGAAATATTCTATTTTGATCGCTGACTATCTCCATCAATGTTTTGGAAAATAATTAATATTAAAGAGTTTTATTTGGAGGGCCCACGTAAACCGTACCAGACACATTTCCGTAGATGTTTTACAGCTGTTAACAGTTTCCAGTGAACTAAGTTCAATAGTGCAATGACATAGGAATGAGGCATCCCCTTTATTTATGCACAATGTGCTTTCATTTCTCTTATGTTGACAGTCAGCTGCTAGTCCGCGCACTCGCCGTGGCTCCTCATTAGGTCTGGTTCAAATGGCTCTGACCACTATAGGACTTAAGCCTGGTTCAAATGGCTCTGACCACTATGGGACTTAACATCTGAGGTCATCAGTCCCCTAGAACTTAGAACTACTTAAACCTAACTAAACTAAGGACATCACACACATCCATGGCCGAGGCAGGATTCAAACCTGCGCCGTAGCAGTTGCGCGGTTCCGGATTGAAGCGCTTAGAACCGCTTGGTCACCGCGGCCGGCCTCATTAGGTCTTCCTGGAATTATGCACAACTTTTGGGCGCTGTTATTGCCCTTTACACAAGAGAGCTAAGCAACTTCTGACGCTATCCACCAGGTAACTGACATAGCGACGGTCTTGTAACTGTTCTTTGGCAGAACTCCCGAAGCTATTTTTAAACCCGACAATTTATTTCCGTTCCCAGTGTACTAATGTCTATTTGCTATTAAGCCTCCAATGCAGTCTGAATATCCATAAGAGCACAATAATAGTTAAGTATTGCTCAAAAATAAGCAGAAAGAACTATTACTGCTCGATAACGCTAAACCACTGGAAACAGTAATGACCATAAGAGCGGCATAAAGCGAACCGGAAACATATAACCAATGGTAAGAAAGGTAGACGCCAGACAGATTCAACGGAAAGTCCTAAAGAAAGCATTCGGCTATAACAGAAGCAGCTTACAAAACCATGATTCTACAGATTCTTCAGTATTACTCGTCAGTCGGAGACCATTACGAAGAGCGAACGACAAACGACACACGAAAGATACAAAGAAGAGAGGTTCTGTGTAGTAAGCGCCAGACTCTAACGGAGATGCTAATCAAACTCCAGTGACAGACACTACAAGAGTTTTAGGGAGCACCGCAGAGTGGTTTACTGTTAAAATATTCCAATACTGTACTTTCCAGCTAGGTTCAGGCAACATATTATTTCCATCCACATGACTCTCCCGAAATAACTATGACGCGAAAATCTGGGAAATTTGAGCTGATACAGAGACTTAAAGACAATCCATCTTCCTGGGAATGTAAGACAGTGATGTCAGAAGTACGTTACTATTGCGGGTTTTAGCAATTTCACTATGCGTCGGAAACACGGTGGGCATCGAATTTTACTGTCACAGAGTGACAGAGTGCTTGCAAAATCCAGAAAGGCGACAACGCGGGGTCTTTAAGTGTTCCTCAACATCTTGACAGCAAATGAGTCCACAGTTACAGGCACTCCCCTCTTCAAAACGGGACTGAACTGCCCTTTCCAGACACTTGCATCTGCTCTAGTCAGCCACGATCTACCTTCCCGGACATGAGCAGATTTCTATAACCACCTCATTCTTTACGCAGCAAATATCCTATATTCAAAAAAAATTTTCTAGCTCAGCGAGTAAAATAAACTCGCAGTGCCTGATTGTAGCATATACACTGGGGTGACAAAACTCATGGGACAACGATATGCATATACACAGATGGCGGCAGTATCGTGTACACAACCTATAAAAGCGCAGGGCATTGGTGGAGCTGCCATCTGTACTCAGGTGATTCACGTGAAAAGGTTTCCGACGTAATTAGAGCCGCATGACGGAATTTAACAGACTTTGAATGTGGAACAGAAGTTGGAGCTAGATGCGTGGGACACTCCATTTCGAAAATCGTCGTGGAATGCAATATTCTGAGCTCAACAGTGGGCCGAGAATACCAAATTTCAGACATTCACCACTAACGACGCACTTAACGATCGACGGCAGCGGCGCTTGCATGGAGTTGTCAGTGCTAACAGACAAGCAACACTGCGTGAAATAATTCTGAGCTCAACAGTGTGCCGAGAATACCAAATTTCAGACATTCACCACTAACGAAGCACTTAACGATCGACGGCAGCGGCGCTTGCATGGTGTTGTCAGTGCTAACAGACAAGCAACACTGCGTGAAATAACCGCAGAAATCAATGTGGGACTTACGACGAACGTTTCTGTTAGGACTGTGTGACAAAGTTTGGCGTTAATGGGCTATGGCAGCAGACGACTGACGAGAGTGACTTTGCCAACAGCACGACATCACCTGCAGCGCCTCTCCTGGGCTTGAGACCATATCGGTGGACGCTAGACGACTGGAAAACCTTAGCCCGGTCAGATTAGTCCCGATTTCAGTTGATAAGAGCTGATGGTAAGGTTCGAGTGTGGCGCAGACCCCGCGAAGCAATGGACCCAAGTTGTCAACAAGGCACTGTGCAATATTGTGGTGGCTCCATAAAGGTGTGGGCTGCGTTTACAAGGAATGAACTGGATCCACTGGTCCAAATGAACTCATCACTGACTGGAAATGCTTATGTTCGGCTACTTGGAGGCCATTTGCAGCCATTCACGGACTTCATGTTCCCAAAGAACTATGGAATTTGTATGGATGAAAATGCACCATGTCGCCAGGCAACAGTTGTTCGCGACTGGTTTGAAGTGCATTATGGACATTTTGAACTAATGGTCGGACCATCCAGACACCCGACATGAAACCCATCAAATATTTATTGGACATAATCCAGAAGTCATTTCCTGCACAGCATCCTTCACCGGCAACACTTTCTCAATTACGGACAGCTATAGAAGCAGCATGGTTCAATATTTCTGTAGGGGACGTCCAATGAATTGTTCTGTCCAGTCCACGTCGAAGTGCTGCACTATGCTGGGCAAAAGGTCCGTCACGGTATAAAAGGAGGCCTCCCATGACTTCTATCACCTCAGTGTACTTTTCGTGTGTCACTTGTTTTCATTTCTGAACGTTCCCAGTAGGTGGCAGCATTTGCACACAGAAAACAGTTTTGTTTGGTTTTAGTAAGTTTGGAATAGAATGTGTCTAGAACATTAATATATACAACACTATCGAATAAGTATTTGTTTTATCACAACAATACACCGATGTATTTTTTTCGTTTTAGCATTGACGCTACATCCGGCAACGATCTATTCTTTCACATTCCAGTGGCACCGTTTTCATAACTTTTAAGAATTAGTAAAGCGTTTTCTGAATATTGTACGTATTCCAGTTATTTTCTAAAACAAACAGTAGTATTCATTTTGAACAAGTTCTAACATTTTGGTGAATCTCACCGGTTTTTTAAAAAAAATCAGTATTTTAATCTTATTTTGTAACAGAACAATGCACTAACCACTAATATAAACTTTTCATTCATATAATCAGAGTTGAGGAATGAGGAAAACAATCTGTATACACAGGGTGATCCATTGAAAGTGACCGGGTCAAATATCTCACGAAATAATCATCAAACGAAAAAACTACAAAGAACGAAACTCGTCTAGCTTGAAGAGGGAAACCAGATGGCGCTATGGTTGGCCCGCTAGATGGCGCTGCCATAGTTCAAACGGATATCAACTGCGTTTTTAAATATGAATGTTTTAGTTGGACCATTTTTTTCGCTTTGTAGATGGCGCTGCAATAGTCACAACGTATAAGTGCGTGGTATCACTTAACATTCCGCCAGTTAGACGGTATTTGCTTCGTGATACATTACACGTGTTAAAATGCACTGTTTACCAATTGCGGAGAAGGTCGATATCTTGTTGATGTATGGCTATCGTGATCAAAATGCCCAACGGGCGTGTGCTATGTATGCTGCTCGGTATCCTGAACGACATAATCCAAGTGTCCGGACCGCTCGCCGGATAGTTGCGTTATTTAAGGAAACAGGAAGTGTTCAGCCACACGTGAAACGTCAACCACGACTTGCAACAAATGATGATGCCCAAGTAGGTGTTTTAGCTGATATCGCGGTCGTCGAAGCACCATGCCATGGCACGCACGTTCACAGTATCTGACGTCCCTGGATTTCTTTCTGTGGGGAAAGTTGAAGGATATTTGCTATCGTGATTCACCGACAACGCGTGACAACATGCGTCAGCGCACTGTCAATGCACGTGCGATCATTGCGGAAGGCGAACTACTCGCTGTTGAGAGGAATGTCGTTGCACGTGTTGCCTAATGCATTGGGGTTGACGGACATCATTTTGGGCATTTATTGCATTAATGTGGTATGTACAGGTAATCACGCTGTAACAGCATGCGTTCTCAGAAATGATAACTTCACAAAGGTACATGTATCACATTGGAACAACCGAAATAAAATGTTCAAACGTACCTACGCTCCGTAATTTAAAAAAAACCTACCTGTTACCAACTGTTCGTCTAAAATTGTGAGCCGTATGTTTGTGACTATTACAGCACCATCGATCACAAAGCGAAAAAAGTGGTCCAACTAAAACAGTCATACTTCTTTACGTACTACACGAATATGTAATAAAAATGGGGGTTCCTATTTTTAAAAAAAAACGGAGTTGAGATCCATTTGACCTATGTCAGCGCCATCTATCGGGCCAACCATAGCGCCATCTGGTTTCCCCCTTCAAGCTAGACGAGTTTCGTTCTTTGTAGTTTTTTCGTTTGATGATTATTTCGTGAGATATTTGGCCGGGTCACGATCAATGGACAACCAGGTATATCATGTTTCATAATTCCTACTACTGGTTTCCAGGGGGTTAGAAGATAAAATTTTGATAAGAAAACGATGTGCTGAAATCCACCGTTTGGATATAATCTCAGTTTGAAGATAGGATCACGTTCAAATCGGCCGCTTCACGATATGCACACATACTGAGAAGAGGGCGCTGTCGTCACTGAGTGTTGCAATGATGGCATCACATTTTATTTATTTATTGCCAAATTATAGACATGTTACCTGATGTTCTGAAACAGGCAGTACATCTTATAGTTTTCTGTTTTCATCTTTTTGTAGCTTTCTTTTATTTTTATCTACAACGTTTTACTTTTCAAAATAATAAAATTTAAGGTTGAGATATAAATAAAATTTTGTTGTTTTTTTAAGAAGACACAGGATACAGGAGAGATCTGTTAGTGCCATCACCGATTGTGACTGGCGGTGAATATCTCAGAATGGTTTATTCGAGCTGTTGACCGCCAGTTATCACAAAAAATTTAGTTTTGTCAGCAGTACCGAAATAGTATTGCTAATCGTATGCATTAACGTTAGGTACTCCTCCGTGTACAATATTTGGTACTTTCTTGGCTGGCTCGCCAGCACCTTATGCTTATTTACTGTCACATCTCGTCTCCTCCTCCTGTTCCTCTTCAGTATCAATGTTTAGACTGTCACTGTGGGTATCGCTGTTCCGCCCTCTGGAGATCGTTATTACGTTGCATATACGCAAGTCTGTTATTTCGTGTCCGCAGGCACTCTTCATGCGTTGTTTTTGAAATACTGTTTGGCAGTACGTGTAGTTGTGCCCATTGTTCTTCGTATCATGTATGTCAGTTTCTGTGCAGTCTAAGTGTAGTGCATGTCCACTGTTTGCGTATTGCCCGCGGAAAAAGACAGTGTGTACTGGGGAACCTTCTTCCCCGCATGCATTTGTAGATGTAGATGTCTGTCTCAGACTCAAACGGTTTAAGTGCATGGGGTGAGGTCCGTGTCCGGTTAAGAAACGTACCATACCGTTGTTGGTATCGATATATTTCATTCTCAACCGCTCCCCAGCATCACATACCATTTAAGCCCGACTATAGCAACAACCTCGAGGAACTCGTACTTTCGCAACTGGGAGGGTTGATTGTGGTGTTCCACGGACTCGCCCCTCTCTACACTTTGAAGAGGATGTCCTTCCTTACGTAGAAAAGAACGCGACGGTGAGTATTCGAAACACTGCCCATACAGAGTTGCCTCCTATTACGAGTATACAAAGACAAAGCAGAAGGCGACATATAAGCAGATTTACCAAAGTCTTTATTAGCAAGTTCGGCCATATGGTTGGTGCGAAATGCAATAATGCCTCTGTCAACGAAACTTACGAGTCCACCAACATTGGGTACTCCAGAACCTCCACGAACAATGGCTACAGTAAACCATCCGTTACCATGACCAAACGAATCATTAATATCTAAACTAAAATTAAGTTAACGAAACTTTCGAGTCCACCAACATTGGGTACTCCAGAACCTCCACGAACAATGGCTACAGTAAACCATCCGTTACCATGACCAAACGAATCATTAGTATCTAAACTAAAATTAAGTCATACAGAATTGTGCCGTACAGAAGATACCGTCGCCGCTCTAAACAGACAGTGTACAAAACCATCGAGAACATTGAGTTTGCTACAACATCTGTATACCAGTCAGGTCTGTCGCTGCTGAAGCCTTGCTGGACCGGCCTTCTGTTTTCTGTGCGTACTGCGAAGTGAGCATTTTCGAAATGATAACGATCTTCAATTTTTTTTATACACAAACTGTACATTCCTGGACCTGAGTTCTTTATCAAAACTTTACCTAACATCCCTAGAAGCGTGTAATAGGAACTGCGAAACACCCTATAGATGCGAAGAACTACCTCTCCAGGGTCAGTGCTCTACCTTCAAGTAAGCGATTTTAATTGAATTTTCCATTACTGTGTGATCACTACATATGTCATTTTTGGTGTTGTGCAGATCCCGGAAGGAGTAACGGTATTAAGGTTTTCAGTGAAGGAAGAAGCCAGCAATGCGATCTACTCTTTGTCACCATGTGTTTCAGTTCAAGTATGCTCACTGAGGGTGAAAGAACAGTTTCATGGGCAGGACAAAGCTGCACGACAGCTTTCTGTCTGATGTTTCAGAAGGCAGGTAACCTGTAATGTGAGAAACACTATGGAAAACCGTGTTACACATTCATCGCGCAACTGATGCGGGTACAGAACCATGCTCGTAGTATCAAGTGAGGGGAAATGTCCCTTGTCCCGATAAATGAAGGGAAATTGCAACAGTGACAAATCAAGCAGAAGACTGAATTATGGTATGGCGATGATGATAACGATAGATTTTTTTATGTCTCGTATGAAGTATGAAAAATTAGATAACACTGATCTCAAATGACAAGTTCAAGATTAAACAGACTTGGATTATTAAAGTTTGTTAACAAAATTCGTTTGGCAAAGAACTTCCAAACCCCGCTACAGAACAACGATGCCGCTCGTGACTGCTCCTCTCGCTCCCCCTAACGCCTCCCCTCCCCCTCTCGCCCCCGCCCTTCCCATCACTTAAATACCTAATGGCGTAACGTGACGGTCTATCGCATTATTCCACGATGAACGGTCGTTCGCCACTCGCGTTGATTACACATTGGCAATATAGTGGTCACGACTCCGGCAAATAGGTTTCTAAAGCCAATAACCGGGCGCGGCGGACCGCGCACGCCGTGTCAAACGCATTAGCCGCACCAAACTACGCAAAATGATCCCCTGTGTTTCCAACTTCGTTACCAGCCAAACAAGCGTTATTTGCCGGCACCGAACCGCGATAATTTAGAATAACTGAAAATGACGGACAGCGCTTGACAACAGAGCTTCGAAACAAGGACTCCATAACTGGCAACCAAAGGCTACTGCTTTTGTTGGGGAGTAGACTTTGCACTCAGAGGAAACGACCTTCGGCGAGTATTATTAAACTACAAGGGAATCTCATCCAGCACGTTATGCTTGGACAGACATCCACTCCTTAAAAGGAACAATTGGGAAAGGAGTACAATATCACTATAACGTCGACTGGTAAGTGTACCACATTCAAAGATTTGGAGGTCAATACGCCCACGCAATATCATGCGCCCCCACACCATAACACGTGCGTCATCACAAAGAACATGCTCAACAATGGTGAACGTACCCTCATATAGCGGGAAGTACGATCACTTAATGCACCCAGAAACATAGTCGAACATGATCGTTTTGATGATCTAGGTGTTGTGGTGTCTGGGCTAGGGGGAGGGGCTAACGCTGCATGGGCGTCATCCAGATGATATCATCATCATTTTCCAATTCCAGTTTCCCGGGTGATGTGTACAAACGCACGCCACCTCTTCTGTCTTCATACATCTTCTGTTACAGCATAACTTCCGATTTGTCCCCTTTATCCTCCACGCCTGATCTTACGGTTTCTATCCAGCGTTTTCTTGATATTCCCCGGGGTCTTCTTCCTACGAGGTTTAGTTTGAAATACTTTTTGGTAGGTCATTCGCTGTTCATTCTCATTATATGCCCATACCACTGAAGCCTGCGTTTTTTTTTATGGCACTGGCAACAGGAACCTCAGTACCGTCTACTTTTCTATTCACCTCATTCCTGATTTTGGCCTTTCTAGTAGAAATTCGAATGAATTTCATTACTGTTGACTCATTTCTGCTGAGGTCTTTGTTTAGTAGGGTACATGTTTCTGAACCATATGTAAGATATGGTACGAAATAGCTGTGGTACATGGTCGCTTTTGCTTTTCGTGGCATTTTATCGTACCAGCGAAGATTTCTGATTTGATTGTAAAAACTGAATGCTTTCTGTATCCTCCTCAGTATTTCCTGATTAATGGTATTTTCTTTCGAGATCGTGCTTCCGAGGTACTTGAAATGGGAAACAAATTCTACTTTGACTCCTTCCAGAAATATATTTGAGGTTGCTCCTCGCCTGTTGACTGTCATTTCTACTGTCTTTGTTATATTTTTTTTTTAGTAAGAAATTTTTGAATGTGTTGTTAGAATCATTAAGTTTCTTCTGTGCTTCAGCTTCTCTCCCCATACTGTCAAATCATTAGCAAAAGCCAGGGCATTTGGTTCCCTATTTTCTTGATATGTACTTTATGTTCTTGTCCATTACTATCACAAACTGGAGTGCTGGTAGGGCACTTTCTTGTTGGAAACGTCTCATTGATTTAAATCATTCTGATCTTCGTTCCCTACCTGGACACAGCTGTAACACTTTTGGTATAGTTTCTTGACTTTATGAATTAGGTACTTTGGCACCTTTAAAGGCCTTCCAAACATTCACATATCTTGTTTAGAGAAACACTGTCATACGCTTTTTCAACGTCCACAAATTCAGACACAAGATTTCTTCCATATTCCCAGCACTTTTATCATAATTCTTACTGCAAAAATAATATCCATAGTAACTCGGTCTTTCCTGAATCCCGGTTGTTCTTCCTCAGGAAGAGGTTCTACTATCTTTCCATATCTCATTTCTGTGATGTTTTCAGCAGCTTCATGGTGTGTGGCAGCAGCGTGATGACTCTGTAACCAAGTGTTTCCTTCTCTTTTGATGTGGCTCTCGATTTTCCGCAGATGTCCTTGGCCTCTTTAAAAAGGGTTTCTTTGAATAAAGACCATTCTTCTTCAACTCACCTTTTCTCATTTTTGGGTAAATTGCCTATTATTCGCGCTTTTAGTTTCTTTTCTTTTCCATATCCTTCAACAGCTAAGTCACAACCTTTGGCATTCTCTTTTGTTTAAATTTTTTACTTGAACATCTTTTAGGTCAGCAATTAATAATCGGTGGTCACTATCTACGCATTCAATGGGCATGACTTTAACATCTGTAACATACTGATCAACTTATCTATGCTTGATGACGAAGTCTTATCATAGTCTTGAGCTTGCCATCCAGTTGTATTTTGTTATTTTATGACTTTCCCTCTTCTGATACCACGTGTTCTGCATGGTTGTTTCGCACACGGAAAAGAATTAGATTATCTCTTTCCGGGTTTCTGTTCCCATAACCATGAGGAACGATGATGTTTTCACATTGTAGTGTTTTTTAGCAACTTGAGCATTCAAATTGCCTGTGTTATTTGTTCTTGAAGCTCAGTAAGGAAATGCTCTTTCTCCTCCGTCGTACGTCCTGTCTGAGGATGCTTCACTACAATGACTTCCTCTGGTAGCGCTAGATCTTTCTTAGCGCTTCCTTGAATTGGATTACAAAATCTGAGTACAGGATCTTACCGTTCTCCTGATTGCCCGTGGTAATGGCTACTGTCGCTAACTTGGCACTCATTTCATTCCTGCGAAGAACGCCACGGGATTTTAGCAATATAAAAGTAACGTCGTGTTCCTTTCTCGCAGTTTTATATACCGAATTATCTTAAACATCAAAGGGATCTTATAGCGTTGTCCGCTGTGATATTTCAGTACTTCTAGTGCTGCTTGAGAACCTTTCAATCGGGAGCAGAACTCGATATATGTGCACTAGTGATGAGGAAGAGGTCCCATACTCCGAGGAGCGTAGGGAACGATGCCGTTGACCCGCACCGCCGTCTAGGAAAAGTCCTAGAGGTGGTGGTTTTCCTTAGCCTGAATGATGATGATGAAGACAACACAACTACACCAGTCATCTCGAGGCAGGGAAAATCCCTGACCCCGGCGGGAATCGAACCCGGGGCCCAGTGCGCGGGAAGGGAGAAAGCTACCGCGAGACCACGAGCTGCGGACATACACTAGTAAAATATGATTAATAGTACTGTACACTGGTGTCCAAAATTTAAGGATGGAAATAACTTTCGCGTCATGTGTCATTGGAAAGTAACATAGCCCGATGAAATTTGGACCTTATACAAAAAGAACTACTTCAGTATAGTTCAGAAGGTTGTTGGAAGAAATATCCAATGATACGGTCAGATATGACACTTTGATTCAAAGACAATAATTATACTGATATCGCCGCGATTTATAAGGGTATCCTCGACATTACAAACGCAGGGTGGCCGAGCGGTCCTAGACGCTTCAGTCTGGAACTGAGCGACCGCTACGGTCACAGGTTCGAATCCTGCCTCGGGCATGGATGTGTGTGATGTCCTTAGGTGAGTTAGAATTACTTAAATTCTAAGTTCTAGGGGACTGATGACCTCAGACGTTAAGTCCCATCGTGCTCAGAGCCGTTTGAACCATTTGAACAAACGGCGGACACGATTCTTTAATAGGCTGTTTGATCACCACGGACGGCGATACACGATCTGCAACGCGTTCCTATGCTGGCCACAATGTAGGGAAGGAGTGCTTGCGGTACGAGGCTCCCTTCCTCCACCAGCGCGGCTGACAACTCCTTCATGGTCCGTGGTGCATGTGGACGCGCCGTAGTACGCTTCTCCAACGCATCCCCCGCGTCCTCGAGGGAATTTAAGTCGGGGGAACGGGCAAGCCTGTCCATTCGCCGTTTCAAGAGTTGCTGCATCTACGTTGCTCAATGCGTTCGCACATTGTCATCGACAGAAATGAAGTCAGCGGTGAACGCTGTCCAAAAAAGACGCACTTGGGGAAGGACGACAGTGTCAGAAATAAGGTTGACGGTGAGAGTAGCCTCTTCAAAGATTTGGTGCTCAGTACGCCCATACATACTGGTTTCAAACCTAAACCAAGCCTCGGATGGAAGAATGAATTAAAGACGAGACATGACAGTTCTTCGAGTACCGCTCGAAGTAATTCGGTGCAAATGGCTGGTGCTCATCGTAGACAACGGAAGACACAAAAAAAAACCTTCCCAAAAAGGAACGACAGAAAATTGGTACACGCAGTATCCTCACTCTTAACAACAAATGTGAAGAACTAGTAGAACTTATGGGCAGGCGTAAGCTCAGGATATTGGGATTGGGTAAGACAAAGTGGAAAAGCTGTGAGAAGAAATCACTGAGAAATGGATATGTGTTATACTGGAGAGGTAACAGTTGCGAATCCAAAAATGGAGTTGGCCTCGTCCTCCATAGATGTACAGACAGTGCCTGGATCATCCAGATGAGAATAGGGACTGGTAATACACAGAATTCTGTGTTGCATGTATATGCACCTCAGAAACAATATACCCCTGAGGAGAAAGAGTATTTCCTTAATGACATTGAAGAACAAATAACACAGGAGAATACTATAAGTACAGGCGATTTGAATGCTCAAGTTGGTAAAAAAGACTAGGATGTGGAAACATCATCGGTCCTCATGGTTATGGGAACAGAAACCCGGAAAGAGATAATCTAGTTCTTTCCCGCGTGCGAAACAACTTAACCATGCAGAACACGTGGTATCAGAAGAGGGGAAGCCATAACACCACCGGTATACTAAACGAACCTTACCATGAAGGATTTACGTAGCAGTTATGCTCAAAAATTCAGACACAGAAGTTTCATACAACACCTACGTCGAAACGGCTGGGTAGAGAGCAAGAAGTTTCTAACTACACTGTGCTCGCCTGCCAGCGACGGGAACCGTGCAACGGACACACTACTTCATCAGCTGTTCAACTCTGGATAAAGGCCACTTCAATTCATAGTGTCATAAGGCTTCTGTCTATCGCCAACGTCAGGGTCAAGGTCTTGAAACTACTACAGACCTCCCTTACTTCAGATGGGACAAAGATACTATACGACTATCAAGCCTTAAAGAAATTATGTTAAGATTTATGCGTAGGAAGTACAACATTAAGAATTTTGATGAGTGAGCGCGCTTATGGAAGTATGTATGTGGAAACAGTGTCGTCGCTCCATGAAACGTTTGTGCAAGTATGCTGTATACGCTGATGGTATTGTACAGTCTCTAACATGGCTCTATGACTATCAAATCAATTTCAAAAAGTCAGTTTCACAGAATTTTAAATTAACACTCAAAAAGACGTATGTTTTTAAGCTATTGCCTGAGGCAGAATTCAAAAATTTCTAACAACTTTGGATCATTGCACATACTATAAACATTTAGTAACGTTATAACGTTTAAGTCGCACCGATAAGTTTCTGCCGGCCGTTGTCGCCGAGCGGTTCAAGGCGCTTCAGTCCGGAACCGCGGTGCTGCAACGGTAGCAGGTTCGAATCCTGCCTCGGGCATGGCTGTGTGTGATGTCCTTAGGTTGGTCAGGTTTAATTAGTTCTAAGTCTAGGGGACTGGTGACCTCAGATATTAAGTCCCATAGTGCTTAGAGCTATTTGAACCACTTGACCAGTTGCTCAATAAGTACCCAGAAGAAACATGCGTTCTATCGGAAGTAGTATTAATAATTTACTACGCAACACGAATGACTAACATCATCGGCGCTACAACCGTAGAAAACATAAATCCTACGCGTCATGTCTCCCTATCTTGTTGCTCGAAGATTTGCCATTAATGCCTGCTCTTTCTGTGACCAAGGGGTAGTTCCCTCCTTTTCCTATTGAACTGGAGACTAAAACCAATCCAAAAACGAATCCGAGGGTGATTGTGCCTGCGACTTATCTTTCAAACAGGCTTCGTCAACATGTACTACGTTCATGTTTTCAGTTAAAGATCGATGTTTATTTTATTATCAACCTATACTCATTCCTGCGACGTACGACATACCCCGCAACTGTTCCTTTATTGTGTGAATTAGTCTGACACATTGCTCCACTGTCATTGGTCTCTGTAGAAAACGAGGCATCTACCCTGGAGAGAGTGACGCAATGTACAATAGTACTTCATAAATGATAGTTAAAGGCTAGTCTCCGTCAATACACTCACCAGCCAACTAGCATCAGAACTTCGTCGTCTCTGCTCTATCTACAAATATCATAAATTAAAATAGGCCGCCGCGATTTTTCTGCCTGTACGTATATTATGGTTAATTTCAGGAACTACTGCAGCGATTCTGATACGTTTTGCACTAATAAATAGACTGACTCACGAGGAAAATTTTACTACCCCTACGCTAGATACGTCATCCATCCGAGGATACTTAAGAGGTTACGAGGTGCACTCAAGTAATAACACTTCCGACTTTTTTCTCGCAAACTAATCATACGAAAACTGTGAAATTTTATCAGCTCTCCACTTAATCTCCCTGCAGCGTACACATGTATACCAACGTCGACCCGACGATTTACGGGCTGCCGTGAACGTTTCTTTAGGAGTCTGTTTTGACAACGGTAAATCGCTGATGCAATAGGATCACGACTAGTGAATGTGCCACAACGAAGTGTGTCTGTCACCGTTGTAAACAGCCACGAGTCGCTAGGATCCAGGTCAGATGAGTAGCGACCATAAGAAATCACTTCACAGTTTTTTTCGCGAAGATACTGCTGCATCCCATGCACCCTATGAGCTAGTGCGTTCTCTTGGTAAAAGAGCACATGTACAGCCCTTTTTTGGCCATTTTTCACACAATGTTTAAAGGAGCTTGTTCTTCAAAACATCTTGGTAGGGTATATCTGTGACCGTAGTGTCCTTTAGAACGCAATGTGTAAGAATTACGCCATTAAGCCACCGCTGTCCCAGAAAATGGCCATCATCGTTTTTTCAGCACTCGCGCTTACCTGAAATTTTTTGGATGGTGGTAGTGTGTGTGTGTGTGTGTGTGTGTGTGTGTGTGTGTGTGTGCGCGACATCGATATCTCATCCTTCTTCAAAATCGATGAAGAGTCCCATTCATGCCGTCATCACGCATCAGCATTGCCAGACAACGTGCCACACGCGCAGCCTTGTGGTCGTCCGTCAGCATCCGTGGGATCCACATGGAGGACACTTTTCGTATTTTCAGGCCTTCATACTGGATTGTGCGGACAGTTCCCACAGAAATGCCAGCTTCGGAAATGGTGCGTTCCACACACGTTCGGCAACACTCTCAAACAACTTTATCCACTCGATCATGTCGTCAGACAGGTAGGGACAAGGCCGAGATCGTCTTTGTTGTCACCAGACGTTCTGCCTTCTTTGAACTTTCGCACCCGCGCACACTCGTTAGACACGTCAATAACACCATCGCAATATGTATCACTCAACTGAAGATGAATTCCAATCGGCGTCACAGCATGGAAATGAAAAACCGGATGATTACGCTGCTCGCGGAATGTAAATACCGCCATTTGAAGTATCAAAACCAGTCCACACACTCTCAGCTACCGCTATAGTTGTCCCTGTATTAGACAGGTGCTGTCTCTGTCACACGTTCACAACGAGTGCACGCGTATTTCAAAATAAATCTCATCTTTCTACCTGTTTCCAATTGTGAGAAAAAAAAACTGAGGTGCACTTCGTACAATCAGCGTTACCCGAGGGAAGTTGGGAGAGGTCGCTGTCGCTAGTTGCTAGTAGTTTCCAAACCCACCAACCTCTTGCTGGGACATGTTTTCGCCATACAGTACCTGCCGTAACTGGCCTATCTGAGAGAAATACCATTAAAACGTGCGCCGAATGTACAGCGCTAAAATGGCGGTGTATGTGCCCACTATCTGCTTGTACTGTAACAGCATACAATAGTGACATGAACTGTCAAATTAATTTTACAGCACAATACGACTCAAATTGTTAAAATGAAATGCGTAGCGTACCTGCTGGTAATGGAAGGTTAATAGAGTAATTACCTTTTTAAATAGGTTTCAATCTCTCCACTGAAGGATCGATCGGATTCTTCGAGACCCGACTCACTGTAGAGCTCAATGTTTTCCAGTCAGATACCAGTCGAATGTGGGGAATGGGGGATATGGGCCTTGGGGCAGGGGAGAGGGAGCGAAAGGGAAGACAACAGAATATTTGAGAACTGATTTCCAGTTCTGCTATTTGCCTTATAAACAAGGGAAATCTCCCGAAAATCTTTGATTAGGACCAGCAGATCGGCAAGTATTTTTTACTTAGTTCTGGGACAATACGTCTCAGACGAAAATGTGGAGACTACTAAATGTAAAGAGAGTAAAGTAGATGACTTGGTCAGCTTGGGTAGTGCGTCTACCGCAGCAGTCGCCTGCTTGAAATCCTACCTTTTGTAAATTTCCCAGCGGAGAATATAGAAAAGAGAAACCCTCCAAGAACCTTGCTCAGAAATGGCTCATTTGAAATATTTTTATTTTTGTATAAAAGCTTGTCTGTTTTCGTATATCTGTTGGCGTCAGTTAAGACAGGACTGTCGATGACTTGTTCGACAGCCTTAGTATACCTACGGTAGTCGGCTGCATATGATTCTCTTTTTAAATTCATTAATGCAAAGGGGTGGTTACGCACACATTATAAATTTGTGTATCTGCCCTGAAGTATGGCAGAACGAACATAATTCAAGCCTGCCAATGCGTCAGGCGCTTGCTTCAGCATTACACTGAAACTTGTTACTAATGTTTCAAATGGCTCTGAGCACTATGCGACTTAACTTCTGAGGTCATCAGTCGCCTAGAACGTAGAACTAATTAAACCTAACTAACCTAAGGACATCACAGAAATCCATGCCCGAGGCAGGATTCGAACCTGCGACCGTAGCGGTCGCTCGGCTCCAGACTGTAGCGCCTAGAAGCGCACGGCCACTCCGGCCGGCACACTGAAACTTGACCATCTAGCTATGACTAGGGGTACTTACATCATATCGTACTTCGCCTTTTCAGCCGGCGACAAAGAGGGTCTCGTATTCTTTAGCGATGTTTCCAAATGATGTTGCGTGATGACAGGAGCGAGCTGAAAGAAACAACAACATTAAAATTACACGAACAACTCACCAAAGGCTGTTAAATTAAAATCAAGTGGATTAACCCAAAACATGAAGCAAGTTCCCAGTACACCGGGATTCTTACTCACGGTACAGAATAAACAGACTTTAGATAGAAGTTACTGGATCAAAACGCGCAGGATGGAAATTTACAGTCAGCTACATAGCAAACAGTATCTATAACAACTGAACTGCAGACCGCGAGAAACACAGAAAGAACGGAAATCTAACCCTGAGTTACAGCTTCTTGCGTGAAAAGAAATCACTCACGCAATCAGAGCCTAAAATTTTTAACGCCTGCCGTAATTGTTTCCTTGTACAATGTACAAGACGTAGAAAGTAAAAATTAAAGTCCCGTGCATCTGTTCTCCCCCCCCCCCCCCCCTCCCCCCGTTTGTTACGATCTTCAGGTTTAGGCACCTAAGCATGTCTTGTCTTTTCCCTTCTGTCGTCTGTATTATAATTATCTTACACGATAAATCCTGCAAAGAATTCCTTTACTACAATTTCTTTCATTTTATCTATTTTTATATACACACTATGTGACCAAAAGTATCCGGACACCCCCAAAACATATGTTTTACATATGTGCATTGCGCTGCCACCTACTGCCAGGTACTTCATATCAGTGACCTAGACATCGTGAGAGAGCAGCATGGGGCGCTCCGCGGAACTCACGGACTTCAAACGTGGTCAGGCGATTGGGTACCACTTGTTTCATACGTCTGTACGCGAGATTTCCACACTCCTAAACATCAATAGGTCCACTGTTTCCGAAGCGATAGTGAAGTGGAAACGTTAAAGGACACGTACAGCACAAAAGCGTACAGGCCGACCTTGTCTGTTGAATGACAGAGATTGCCGACAGTTGAAGAGGGTCGTAATGTGTAATAGACAGACATCTATCCAGACCATTAAACAGGAATCCCAAACTGCATCAGCATCCACTGAAAGTACTGTGGCAGTCAGCCAGGAGATGAGAAAACTTGTATTTCATGGCCAAGGGCTGCTCATGAGCCACACTTCACGCCGATAAATGCCAAACGACGCCTCGCTTGGCGTAAGAAGCGTAAACATTGGACCATTCAACAGTGGCAAAAGTTGAGTGGAGTGACGAGTCACAGTACACAATGTGGCGATCCGATGGCTTGGTGTGGGTATGACGAATGCCCGGTGACATCATCTGCCAGCGTGTGTAGGACCAACAGTAAAATTCGGAGGCTGTGGTGTTATGGTGTGGTCGTGTTTCTCATGGAGGGGACTTGCACCCCTTGTTGATTTACGTGGCACTATCATGGTACATGCCTACATCGATGTTTTAAGCACCTTCTTACTTTCCACTGTTGAAGAGCAATTCAGGGATGGCGATTGCATCTGTCAACACGATCGACACCTGTTCATAATGGCGGAGTGGTTACACGACAAGAACATGCAAGTAATGGACGGGCCTGCACAGAGTCCTGACCTGAATGCTACAGAACACCTTTGGAATGTTTTGGAACGCTGACTTCGTGCCAGAACTCACCGACCAACATCGATACCTTTCCTCAGCGCAGCACTCCGAAAGAATGGGCTGCTATTCCCCAAAAAAACATTCCAGCAACAGACTGAACGTATGCCTGTGAGAGTTGAAGCTATGATCAAGGCTAAGGGTGGGCCAACACCATACTGAATTCCAGCATTACCGATGGAGGGCGCCATGAACTTGCACGTCATTTTCAGTCAAGTGTCCGGATACTTTTGATCACATGTGTACATGCCACCACCATTTCAGTTTCTTACCGATCACTATGACTATACATCCTCGCACATATAGACGATTATTCGTAAGTACCGATGGGGTTTCAGAAGTCAACTGCCAGAAAATAGAGTACATTTTCACTCTACAGGAGGTCCCGAGTTCGAGTATCGATCCGGCACACAGTTTTACTGCCAGGAAGTTTTATATCACTGCACACTCGGATGTAGAGTGATAATTTCATCATGGCTTCTGTTCTCCACAAACCATGAATTCCGCATACTTCAGCGATTACGTGAACTCATTTGCTTGTGTGCTGGCTGACAAACTGTGTTTTCCACAGAATCCATCTTCCAACTGTAACACAGTTGTGGTTGCACATATCTAAAACGATACCGTGCTCTGGCAACATAGTGGACAAACGCCAGCTCTGAAGGTCTGAGTAGCCACTGCATAAGACGTGCATTCCTGAGTACTACATATTGAGGACAGTCTGAACAATAGGTCGTTCAAAATGTTTTTGAGCCTGCTTACACCCTGCCCTTCAGCTTATTCTACATGCTGGAACAATACAATCCCAGCCTATGTACTTTTACATTCTTCAATGAACATCTGGGGCCACAGTCTCCCTAGCCTGTAATTTTGTGTGACACCTCGCCTATCAACCATATCTGCTATATGGTTAACAGCAAGTTTAGTCGGAGAGAATCTAGTGTCAGAGAGCTTATTGGCAAATGACGTCAAACAACGTGTGCTTGTCCAGAACATTCGTCAACTGCTACCGAGTTTCGCGATTCCTTCGAGTTTTACGGTAGTAAGGTGTGTGAGTGGACCCTCGGAAATTTGCGATATATTCGTAAAGAAACAGCTGAATGTTTGTTGCAAGCAAGAATACAAACATAATTGCTTCTCAATCCAATTACAGAAATCTTTCGCTGTTTAATCAGACTGAAGCCACAAAATCGCAAAAAATCACTTTTGTGAGAGAGCACTCTTATATGGAAATAACATCGAATACTGCAGACCATTCTTCTATTACATTCATAAAAAAAATTCGGAATCTTACACAAACGCAAAGACATATAAATAAGTACTAGGATATTGTAGGTCTCAAACCTACTTTTTCCACTCCTTAACACCTCTGGCCGTTACGCAGTGACGAATACATGGTTGGTTGGTTGGTTGTTTGTTTGGGGAAGGAGACCAGACAGCGTGGTCATCGGTCTCATCGGATTAGGGAAGGACGTCGGCCGTGCCCTTTTGAGAAGAACCATCCCGGCATTTGCCTGGAGTGATTTAGGGAAATCACCGAAAACCCAACTCAGGATGGCCGGACGCGGGATTGAACCGTCGTCCTCCCGAATGCGAGTCCAGTGTCGAACCACTGCGCCACCTCGCTCGGTGACGAATACATGGACAACTTTCAACAATGGTATCTTTCATCTTAGAATTTCCTTAAGGCTTTTACCGCCAATGTGTTATTAACTGACATTTAATTATAATAAATCCTACCAATAGTGATGAGTTTGTGGTAATTCTATAATGTGGCAAGCGAACGATACTGCGATGGCAACAGAAACTCTTCAGAACCGGATCCATTTTTGGTGGAAAAAGGACAGGTCGAATAGCAACACGCCACCAAATACGTGCAGCAGTGGCGGTTTCTCTGACCATATTTACCATAAAGTCACTGCGGAAAAGATCTGCTGGACTTGACATTCCAAAGGACGTGCAGTGAAGCCATGAAGCTTACTCATGATTACTCGAGATGTTTGCGACATTCCCACAGCGGGGCAAAGTTTTGTGATTAGAAGAATGTTCAATTTACCGATCTTGTAGGAATAAGAGCATTTTTTCTGGAGCAAGGAACACCCATATTATTACGAGGAGTTAGAGAATAATCCCGGAAATGTTACGATCTGGGCTGCAACGTCCAGTAGGCACCTCATAAGGCCGTATTCCTTTGACAGTGCGATGAATCAGCGTTTTTAATTGTAAATGTTACGTGAATATTTTATTCCAGAGCTCCAGAGACTGAACATTCTTAGTGACAGATGGATTCAACAAACTCGAGCTCCTGCCCACTACGCTCTCCGTGTTCGAGAATTTTTGGATGAAGTGTTACCCGAGAGGTGAACAGGGCAATCAGTGCATCTGCCAACCCCGATCCAGTGGCCTCCGGGGAGACCACATCTGAAATCATGCGATAGTTGCCCGTGGAAACAATTAAGCAGCTTGTCGCGAAACAACGACACCAGACAACTGCCGATCTAAAGCAAGCTGTTAGGGACACATTCAAGGACATCACGCTGCCTGTGCTTCGGAAAATTTCACACAGGGCGCATCATTTAGTGCCGCGACAATGATGGTGCCCATACTGACGTTCTCGATCACTAAACAAATTGCAATGCAAAGTATCAGCGTTTTGCACATATCTACTATAACATGTTCTAAATAAACAAATAAATACACATCATGACCGAAAAAGTGGGAGATGACAGGACTTTAGGACAAGGCTGTATATTCCAGGGGGCGAGATGAACTAGGCCGCAACGATAGTATAGCTACTATGTTACTAAACCTGCCGTTTACTGTGCACTCCGTACCACAGTGCAACGTAGCATTTTCTCATTTACATGTCACTATCAGAGGTAGAAAAAGGGAGAAGTGACAGAAAAATCGCATGACCAATGGTAGAGCAACCTCCAACCCAATGGATTTGTAGTTTGGCATTTATCCACTGAGCCAAAACTCAAACTTTTGGATAAAGCACTAAGTAATTATTTACATCGATGAGCCTCAGAAACTAACACTCTTTATAGGTGACACAGTGTAGATAAAGAAATTAACACCAAAAAATCCTGTAGTAGTCCTCTTTATTTGTTAGTTAAGTGGGCGAATAACAAACAATAAGTAATTATTAGTATTAGCGTAGACGAATAATCATTTTATTCACGAATAACTTTTCGGATTATCTATTTATTCGAATAATTATCTAGATGGGAATTTATTCAAATAATGTCCATTTCTTTTTATGGGTATCGAAAGAACGACCATGTGTTGGTGACAAATTGGTGCGCATACTAAAAAACAGGGACGGTGGTTGCCATCCTTCTTTCTCTTACCGACTTGTACCCTCCCAAAAATTCTCACCCGGGACAGATCACCCACAAGCCAAAGTACAGACTCGATGTCGACAGCACGATTTGACTTCGAATCGTTCGATAACTTTCCTGGTTTCAGAATCAATATTACCTTAGCTGTTTTCCAATGTAATGGGATCTTTTACTGTACGTAACTGTGTTGAACAAACTTTGTGAGGATATGATTAATTCATTTGGTGCTTATCTTAATGTTTTCCTAATTATTCCATCCATGCCTGGCGCATTACTTCTTCCGTTATTGATAGCGGTTATAATTTCTTGTTCCATAATTTCGGTTGATAATTGAGCATGATATTCACCTAACTGTAAGTCGTCATCAATAGGGGTATATAATTCATCACTGAACAGTTTATCCATGTTTCAAGTAAAACTGTTCATCGTTTGGATGTTGCCGAATATTATCTAGCACATTTTTAAAATGTCGGTCACAACGCTTCCTTCGTGAATTAGTGGAGGATTTTCTCTGGTGGTGTAGCCGAATTTCTTTTTTTAAGTTTTGCAGAAGAGTCATCAATTTTTATGGTCCAATTTAAGAGTTGTTTCGATCCATCTTCGTGAATGGAATCCCTTTAAGTTGATTTCTGAGCAGTCTGTTTTTCTAGTCAAGAAGACATAATACATTTTACGTTTATATTATACTGTTTAAATTATATCTATGAATCCTCTGTCTTCCTGGAGTGATCGGTGGATCCAAGGGGGCCACTCGTGTACCGCACTATTTGTGGCATTCATAATTATTTTGTTATAGTCATTTATATCCCCTTTGTTGGTAGACTGTTCAACATCCTTAAGAGAAATTTTTAATTTTTATTCCAGTTTTTGCGTTTTCATTCTGTTCCGGTCCTGAATGATTTTTCATTGTTGTTGTTGACTATTATATGTTAAAGGGAAGTATTGAAGTAGACTGGGAGATGGTCACGAAAGACGACGAATAGTAGAAACAATTGTGTAACACAAAAGATATTGAATTTAATCGATGAAAAGAGAAAATATAAAAACGCAGTAAATGAAGCAGGCGAAAAGGAATACAAACATCTCAAAAACGAGATCGACAGAAAGTGCATAATGGCTAAGCAGAAATGGCTACAGGACAAATTTAAGGTTGTAGAAGCATATATCACCAGGGGAAACATAGATACCACCATATCGCCTGCAGGAAAATTAGACAGACCTTTGGAGACAAGGGAACCACCTGTATGAATATCAAGAGCTGAGATGGAAAACCAGTCATAAGCAAAGAAGGGAAAGCGGAAAGGTGGAAGGAGATAGAGACGGCCTATATAAGGGCGATTTGCTTGAGAGCAATGTTATGGAAATGGAAGAGGACGAAAATGAAGATGAGATGGGAGGTGTGATACTTCGTGAAGAATCTGATAGATCACTGAAAAACGTAAGTCGAAACGAGGCCCCGAGAGTAGACAACATTCCATTAGAACTACTGAAAGCCTTGAGGAAGCCAGCCATGATAAAACTCTTCCATCTGGTGAGTAAGACGTATGTGGCAGACGAAATACCCTCAGACCTCAAGAAGAATATAATTATTCTAATTCCAAAGACAGAAGGTGCTGACAGGTGTGAAAATTACAGAACTATCAGATCAATAAGTCATGGTTGCAAAATACACTACTGGCCATTAAAACTGCTGCACCAAGAAGAAATGCAGATGGTAAACGGGTATTCATTGGACAAATAAATTATACTAGAACTGGCATGTGATTACATTTTCACGCAAATTGGGTACATAGATCCTGAGAAATCAGTATCCAGAACAACCACCTCTGTCCCTAATAAAGGCCTTGATACGCCTGGGCATTGATACAAAAAGAGCTTGGATGACGTATACAGGTACAGCTGCCCATGCAGCTTCAACACGACACCACAGTTCATCAAAAGTAAGTGACTGGCGCATTGTGACGAGCCAGTTGCTCGGCCACCATGGACCAGACGTTTTCAATTTGTGAGAGATCTGGAGAATGTGCTGGCCAAGGCAGCAGTCGAACATTTTCTGTATCCAGAGAGGCCCGTACACTACCTGCAACTTGCGGTCGTGCATTATCCTGCTGAAATGTAAGGTTTCGCAGGGATCGAATGAAGGGTAGAGCCACGGGTGGTAACACATCTGAAATGTAACATCCACTGTTCAAACTTTACAGAAGCTCTCCTGCGAACCTTGCAGAACTAGCACTCCTGAACGAAAGGATATTGTGGAGACATGGCTTAGCCACAGCCTGGGGGATGTTTCCAGAACAAGATTTTCACTCTGCCACGGAGTGTGCGTTGAAGTAGAGCTGTAAGAACGGGACGTGAGTCGTGCTGGGGTAGCTCTGATGGTAGAGCACTTACCCGCGACAGGCAAAGGTCGCGAGTTCGAGTCTCGGTCTGACACACAGTTTTAATCTGCCAGGAAGTTTCGTATCAGCGCACACTCCGCTGCAGAGTGAAAAAAATCATTATGGAAACACCCCCCAGGCTGTGGCTAAGCCATAAACAATATTCTTTCTTTCAGGAGTGTTAGTTCTGCAAGGTTCGCAGGAGAGCTTTTGTAAAGTTTGGAAGGTAGGAGAAGAGGTACTGGCAGAAGTAAAGCTGTGAGGACGGGTGTGAGTCGTGCTTGGGTAGCTCAGATGGCAGGGCACTTGCCCACGAAAGGCAAAGGTCCCGAATTCGCGTCTCGGTCCGGCACACAGTTTTAATCTGCCAGGAAGTTTCATATCAGCACACACTCCGCTGCAGAGTGAAAATCTCATTTTGGAAACATCTCCCAGGCTGTGGCTAAGCCATGTCTCCGCAATATCCTTTATTTAACATGTGTGAGTTCTGCAAGGTTCGCAGGAGAGCTTCTGTAAAGTTTGGAAGGTAGGAGACGAGGTACTGGCAGAAGTAAAGCAGTGAGGACGGGGCGTGAGTCGTGTTTGGGTAGCTCAGATGGTAGAGCACTTGCCCGCGGAAGGCAAAGGTACCGAGCTCGGGTCTCGGTCCGGCAAACAGTTTTAATCTGCCAGGAAGTTTCAGAGAATAGATGCTTTAAAAATGTGGTGCTACAGAAGAACGCTGAATATTAGATCGGTGGATCACGTAACTAATGAGGAGATACTGAACAGAACAGAGAAGAGGAATTTGTGGCACAACTCGACTAGAAGAAGGGATCGGTTGGTAGGACACGTTCTGAGGCATCAATGGATCACCAATTTAGTAGTGGATGAAAGCGCCGATGGTAAAAATCGTAGAGGAAAACCAAGAAATGAATACACTAAGTAGATTTAGAAGGATGTCGGTTGCAGCGGTTACTCGGAGATGATGAGGCTTGCGCGGGACAGAGTAGCATGGAGAGCTGCATCAAACCAGTCTTTGGCTTTGGACTGAGGCCAACAACAACAACACCAACTTGAACATCACTGTATTCTTCTGGAGGCATATTGTAAGAGCTGGAACTATTTTGTCATGATGTACAGGAGTGGAAATCAGTATAAAGGCAGAGTTCCTCTGAAGCACACATGTATCAAATTTATTACGAAAGTAGTGGATACATATAAGACGTAAACAATGATAATGGAATTACGTGGTTTCTTTCAAAACACAAGTAACAAAGTAAGGCGTTTTCATTTCCCCGTTGGTAATTGGTATAAAGGCACTCACCAGCTTGTCGTGTTATTGCATTGTTAGTACTTTGTCCAATCTTTGTTCTTCCTAATTGTCTCAGAAATTCTCTTCGGCACTGATTTTGTTGTGATTTGTAGTTTTACAATGAAATTGTCAGCCGCTCTTCTTTTATCGCTCTTTTCAGTTCATAAACGGTCTCAAATTGCCTTCGACTGCGACAAACAAGCTTTTCAAGTACTTGCCAAATGTTTTCAACGGGGTTCAAATCCAGGCTACGAGGAGATAACGACAAGACACCAATACCATTATCTTCTAACCACTTTTTGTTGTATCAGAAACATGAGTAGATGCATGATCTTGTTGAAACATTAGACTTTCATTCTCTAGCTCTTCGAACACTGTAATCCATTCTGTTTTTAGTATCTCAGTGTACATGTTAGAGTTCATTCTAGTGTTCACCCAAGCGATGTGTCATTTACCTTTACTGCAGAAGGCTGCACAAATCATAACACTTCCACCACCAAGATTTCTGCTCACTTCTCAGATCAGATCAAGCCAGTCACACTGAAGTCCGTCCGTACCATCTACATTAAACTTTTTCTCATCGCTGAATATTACTTTATTCTATTATTAAGACCATGACATGTTTTTCAGCAAACTCCAATACAACCACTTAATGTTTGGGAGTCACAGCAGGGTTTTTGGCTATTAGACGATTATTATGTGAATTTTTACGATGGCATATATAATCATTTAATGCATCGCAAGATCATCTCTAGTTTCAGTGACGCCAAAAATTTTGGCGTTTCCTTATCAATGACATACGAATATTCTATTATCGGTTGTTTGGATCGATGGCTACTTGTATTAACGAACGCAGTGGTTAAATTACTTTCCATTATACCAGTGCAGGACATAATGTGGAGTCTTATATCTGTCTCTGGACTTCTGGAATTTGGTTTTCACCCGGTTTGTTTTATTTATGCAGTAATGCATTAGTGTTCCTGATTGAAAGCTGAGAATTTTCGGCGGAAGAAAGTCGTGGCAATTTGACTCATCGCTGTAACAACCTTTTTGTTGGAGAAGATATAAATTAGTGCTGTTGTAACTGCACGCAACGAATCATTGATATTTGAAATGCGTCCTCTGGTTTCGATTATGGCTCTGAAAAAAATGGGGGGATCGACATATTGGTAACAGCCGCAGTTTCAGTGCTTGTGGGCTTCTTGGGATACTTATAACTCTTTACATTGGTTGAGTGATGGTCTCCTTGACAGTTTGCGCAAAAAAAGTAGTTTTGATTCAAAGCTGCAATTGCTAGAAAAATTATCGTCAGTACATGTACTACATTTCACACGGCAATTTTCTGTCTAGTGATCAAAAGTATAACACTGGTACATTGCATATATCTTGGGGGAGATAAATTTGATGGTTCCACCCTACGCACTTGTCCCAAAAACTCGAAGTGGTTCTTGAGGAAGTAATCTACTGTGGTTTTTTCTGCTGTAAAAAACACGTATCATTGTTGTTGTTCATTTTATCAACCTTGATTTTACTCTTACTGTGTTTAGAACGTTCAGATTTGGGTTGCTTCTCAGCACTTCCACTATTTGTTTTGAGATCAACGGCTAAGTCAACAGTTTTAATAATCACATTAAATGTCGGCACTTGCCTGTCGCGCTCTTGGTAGTGTAAGCATGGCTTTTGTCGATGATTTTGGATAAACTTTTTAATTTTCGTTAAGACATCTGGATTGTAGCTTTCTATTCTTACTAATCTGTCTCTTGAAAGTGGAAGTTATAAATATCATTTGACACCACTAATTCCCAGTCGAGTGTTCTCTGAATTTCCTCTCTTTTTAGATTACTATTGAACACAATAATTAGTTCTTCAGTTGTAACTAAAGAGGTATTTTATTCTTCGGTGGGTTTTTCGGTTGGAATTGACAGTGTCATGTATTGACGGGTTCCAAGACCATGGAGATTTGTTCCTCAATTTGATCCTACGGAACTAGACGTGTAAAATAAAAAAGGGGTATTTTCTTTTTCAGTAAGTTTTACCGTAGTCCGATTTGGTTTCGCTACATCTTCCTGTGTTTTTAGTTGTATAATATTTGTTGGCCTCGATTGTGATGGCAGATCAAGGTTGTTTTATGTTTCTTGTTTTTTGTTTACCTTTCATGTTTTCTTTCACTTAGTTTGGAATCCATCATCTGTCATCGGATAATCTGGTATTTGGTCGATTCAGAATGTACGACATCAGCGCTAGCATTTGCCATTTGACTGGTCCTGAGTTCTTTCTCAGTTGTGAGCATAATTTTGAATGAGAGTTCTGATTTGGTTTTTTGAACATTCGTAAGTTGCGGAATAATGGCGCTGTGTGAGAAGTTGAAATCTATTATGGATTTTGGATCCATATCATAGAAGTTAACAGAGATTAAAATAGGTGCACCAGTAGAGAAACAGTAACATCTAGCTTTAGCCTCTGTACTCGCGGATAACCCCAATGTGAATGGAACCCTGGAGTGCGCGTCCCCTAGCTAACACCCTTTTCTGGCTAATGCAGGATCAAACTAAGTGATGAGGTAAAGTTTCGACGATAGTAAAATATTAACCGCCGGGGTGACTCCACCGGGTGGAGTCATCAGGTCCCAGCTTTTCACACTGCTGTAAGTTAACTGGAAACACGTTACAGATGCTGAAAAACAGCGCTCACACGCTACGCTAGAGCGCATACGTACTACTGAGACCCCCTCAAGTGGAAAAAGTCGTTCTTTAAAGACTCGGTGGGTTGAAATTTACACACGCGTCATTTGCCGATTCTGCTGAAGAAAAAATTGAACACTTCCTTATCCTACCATTCCATACAGCTTCCAAAATGGCAGTTCAAAAAATGGTGACGCTGTTCATAACTCCTATGCGAAAAAACTTGTTTCACCCTTCTGGTGAAGATGTGCCAAAACCTTTTCTGAGCTCTTGCAGATCCACGTCAGCAATCCACCCACGCTGCTACACCGGTGAAGACATCACACACTGCTTTATCTGCTTCTGCTCACAATCTGAGCAACAACATCAGCACCTCCCTTCCAAATGGGCTCTCCAATATGAGCACGAATCAAGAGATATCAATCATGTTCGGACAGCAGAACTATCAGGATCACAGGTAGAAAAAAAATGACGCTGCCAAAATCACCCACAACCATGATAAACCCAGACGTCCAAACTGACAGCCTGGGGCACGTCGCCAGAACACCCACAACACCATTCACATCCCCCAGATCCAGCCCATCGAACAATCTCTGTCCATGTCAGCGAGAACACTTGACTACCATGATCGATGTACTATCTGCATAGCCGGTCCCAAGCGTGGGGAAAATATGAAGGAGTGGTATTGCAAAACAGTCGGAAAATCTGCGGCTAACACCAACCAGTTTTTCACCGAGGTATTTCCGACCAGAGCGTTCGCTACTGCTGCTGATGCTTCCTTCGGCGGTCCGAAAAGCCACGGTTAAAATGGCTGTGGTCGTAAACATCACATTGACGTCAAGTGTCGGCACGTACACGGTCGGGAAGTCTTCGTCACCGCTGGAGGCTATCGAAGGGGCTGTTTTATCTCCATGGTAGGGGCTTTCTTCACTCCACGACAATGCCCCAAATCTTTCCACATAGGAAGCACAACCACGTATGCTGTTTCTTTGGGCCATCATATTTTGCCTCACCCACTTATTTTCCAGACGTGGTATTCACATCTTTCTCTTTCCTCGGATGAAGAAACCGTTACGCGGCAGACAATTCCCAAATGATAACGATGTGGTTTCAAAGGTAGGACGTTTCCTGAACAGCCAAAACGCAGACATGTACAACCAAGGCCTCCACGAAGAAATCCATTGTTGCAAAATTTTGAAGCTTGAATATGCAGCATGTCGCAGCATAATTTCTTCGAGACAATAGTTAAAACTTTACGACTAACCCTCGTACGTCTGAACTTCAGATGAGTACGAAAAACAAGTTCCAGAAACGAGCTATTTTATGTCACAGTGCTCACACCGCTTTATCCAGCCACCGTTCAGCCAGAGACAGATCCGACACGGGACGGCGTCAGAGTGAGGGATTTCCTGAAGTGGCCCAGATTGTGCACCACGAGGGTGGGCGGCAGGGGCCTCACCCCCGCCGAGCACGTAGCCCGACGACATCGGAGGCTGGCCGCCGTGCCGATACAATCCAGCGCTGATAATTACATCGTTAACTAACGGCGCGCTATTCTACCTTGCGCTGATCGGCCGTAATGGCTTGCCAGGGGCGGCGCGATAAACCTGCGCAGAAACTCAGCAAGATGACATTGTTATCTGGCGGCGCGTTAGGCCCGCCTCGGCCTGCTGCCGGCGCGGCTCAGCTAACAGCCCGGGTGATTCCCCGCCCTCCCACCACGACCGCCACCATACCACTCTAGTTAGTACCAGCAAACACCCGATTCTTTAACGAATCGAACTCCCATGTGTAAAACAACTTCAAAAGTCCGATTACTTTACATTTTAGTTAATGTGTTAAAAAAAGTACAGAAAATGTTTGAAATTACGTTTAAAATTTTTTGGAGGTGGTTAAGCGCTCTCATTATCAAGTACTGTGTGAATATAGTCTGAGTAACTGGAACTCCACTTTAAGCAAAAGCAAGTTTCTAGGCATTACAATGTTTATGGCACCATATCTCCTGAACTACGTGTCGTCAATGATATGATGTTACAGGTACATTCAATGGTATATACTCGTATGTCTACTGTCTGAAAAATGTGTTGAAGTTTTACTGCATGAACTTTCTTTCCCTTTCATACTTGGGGGGGGGGGGGGGGGGGGGAGGACGACGACGACAGCGAGAACAGGTTTCTCATGCATTTGAATTTATGTGTAATGTTTGTTGCAAGAAGCTAAGTGCTCTCCTTCAAACATACTGGATCTATCTCTTTTTTCTCTCCCACCAGCACTGTCTCCTCTGTCTTCGACTGTCGCTGGCTCTAGACTACTCTTTCACCACAAAAATAGGGCGACTACGCTCGCAAGCCAAAATTTTTAGTGAGGAAGGCGGAATGACGAATGAGAGAGCTAGTTTCCCCACTTTTCTGTCAGAGCCTGTTAAAGGGCAAAATATCCGCCTTTCTTCTGTTCCGACAGAAGAATTTTACCGCTGGTTCCGTGCTTTTCCCTGCTACAGCTGGGTGTGCCCCTTATATAAAACGAATTCTGGAGGTCAGTATCGTTTGATAGTTTATTTATATACTTCCACACACTTACATTCTTTGACACATATAGCCGGCCGGAATGGCCGTGCGGTTCTAGACGCTACAGTCTGGAACCGAACGACCGCCACGGTCGCAGGTTCGAATCGTGCCTCGGGCGTGGATGTGTGTGATGTCCTTAGGTTAGTTAGGTTTAAGTAGTTCTAAGTTCTAGGGGCTGATGACCACAGATGTTAAGTCCCATAGTGCTCAGGGCCATTTGAACCATTTGACCATGTTAGCATATCCTGTGTAAGCCTCTTCGCCTCTGCATAACAACTGCAACCTGCAGCCACTTGAACCTGCCTACTGTATTCAAGCACTGATCTCTCTCCACCAACATCACCTCCCATACTTCCCACCATGATCAAACTGACCCTCCGCTGATGTCTCAGGACGTGTCCCATCAAAAGAGCCCTTCTTTTGGTCACGCTGAGCCATACATTATAAAGGTCAATGAATTGAAATGGGACTGGGCAGGACATGCAGCCAGCCGAGGCTGGCAGATAGGACCAAGGCAGTTAACTACTGGATTCCAAGGGGTTGGAGAAGTGCCAGCCGACGACCTAATGGAAGGTGCGTATATAACATAAAGCGTCAAGGGGCAGCCTAGTTCCTTATGGAGTGGTTGATGACAATGACGTTGCAAATAACGATTCACAGGCATTCTATATGAACGCAGATATTTCAAGCTGTGTCAACATTATTTTTAAACAAAATTTAACTACATTCCGCAGTCAAGACCAAAATAAAGCTAGGTGTGTTTATTCACCGGTGGAGACTCGTCAGATGGGCAACTAGAGAATTCGTCGAATTTGCCTCATGAATGCAAATATCCTACCGTATGTCCCATGGCGTACACGATGCAGGAGTGACGTGCATTCGACTTCGGTCCATACTTTTTTCTTCTATCATTCTCCCTCGAATGTTTACCTGAGCAACACTAACGCTCTGCCAGAGTCGTTGGTTGTGGAAGAAGATAAACATGGCCCTTCACACACAGTCTCTCAGCCTCTCAGTTAATCAAGCCTTAGTTTTGCGAGGTTGAACGGTGCAAAACAGAGCCAACTACGATTAAGTTCAGTTCATCTGCACGGAAGATTGTCTTCTACGAGTAAATGAGTATCAGCGGTGAATGGGGAGGACAGTAACTTGTCCTATCTGGAAGAGAGACTTCTTGTAGTCTGTTTACAGCTGTGACACAATTTACAGCAGTCTACAATACTCAAGGGACAACTACCCTTCCTGGTCTCGTGGTTGCCTTTTATTTGCCCCTGATGATGTTAGTTTGTCAATAGGCATACACGCACTTTTCATAACGTTCCCTAACTTACTGAAAAAGTTAAACTAAAAAATTGATACACGGAGTTTCCCAGAAGTTCTACTACACCTCTATCCTTTGTGAAACTGGGAAATACACTGTTGTTTTGTAGATATTCCTTCTTTGAAATTGCCGAAATGTTTGTTAACAGTACTGTATCGTTGTGTCTCAGCACTGCAGTCTTTCAGTTGTGAAGAAGCCATCGCTGATGTGAGTGTTCCTAGTTACACTCTTGTGGAGCACTTAGTAGCGTGCGCGTGTGTGTGTGTGTGTGTGTGTGTGTGTGTGTGTGTGTGTGTGTGTGTGTGTGTACGCGCGCGCACGAACCTCTATAAAGTAAAACATGAGGTCGTTTTGGCAAGGTCCCCTCTTGTAATGGCCCCTACTTGATTGGGAGGAACGTACTTTAGTATCGCGATCAACACGCATGATGACATTAAAAAGTATTTGAAAATTAGTTATCTAACAACGACATGGAGCAGCGAGTTCGAAACTGCCGTGCTTTGTTGGCACACTTTCGAAATGCCGTGTCTTGATCCAGTAAGCAATTTTCTCATGAATGTGCGATGCACTGCAGTTCACACAAGAGGAATGTTGTTTTCTTGTCTATGGAAAAACCTCATTTCGTGAAAGAGTGGGAAAGGCACCCGCCTCAAGTTAAGACATGGCGCGGGCTGGCATCACGATACCTGTTCGTACCATATTTTTTAAGGATATCGCTGACTGGAAATTCTTATTTGGGCATGTTTAAAACGTAGTTAACACCTCATCCCGAAGGTAAAGTAATCGTGGATCAATGTGGTTACAGCATGTCGGAGCTCCAGCACAGCTAACTATTCCTTGATGAACAGTTTCTAGGTCTCTGCATTTGGCATGTGGTGCAGCAACATCTGCAGGCCCACTTAATTGGTCACCACGAAGCACGGACCTTATCACGCCAGATAAACAATTATGGGAAATAAACAAGCCCCACGTGGCTCAACGTCGGTACAAGACTACGCAAGAAACGAGCAAAACTGTTGAGGCAGCCTTTAGAAGCATAATTCCTTAGATGTTCCGTAAGATGTCAAGGAGGACGTGGAGACGCAAAGATCTCTGCACAAGCTACGATGGTGTACACACAGATCCGCTGGATGCAAAGTTTCTTTGCGAAAGTACTCAGATCTGCAATATACTATTCTAACATAGGCGTACAGGGACTCCTCGCTCAAACCTACATGCTAAAGCTGTTCATAATAATACGAGACTGCCCAATGCGCAATGCTGACGATTGTCTAGCTAGTGGTTGACTGGGTGAATGACTGTGATGAAAGGCGATAATGGATAGCAGAATATGAGCCTTATGGAAATGTACTACAGGGACATGTTGTATAAGGTCTAACATATGAACTAAACATGCACAACATGACTCTTTACAAATTCGTATAAATAAATTTGTGAAACTGACGATTCACTTATGTTGCAGGGTTAATATGCACCAAAATAACAAAAGTACGCCAGGCTCCCGATAATCCGGGTTAATGCGGACTCGAGGCCGCACGGATAACAGAAAAACATGGATAATCCAAAATACAAGTATGTTTACCTGTTAACTGTTTCATATCATATTTAAAAGCCCAATTAGAAAACTTCTTCGTGTCATTTGCTTTCAGTTCACTGTCGAGAAATAACCGTATAATTCAATCTGTTTCTGCTTTTCATTTGCTTTTTTTCCTGACGACGTTTGTCGTTCTCGAAGAGTCGAAACATCAGGGCAGTCAAAGGAATTTTATCCTGTATACTCTTACAACAGACACACGCGCTTCAACTCCTCGACGAACGTGATAGCGAGTTCCTCTGTCTCCTCGTCCAGTCTCTTTTCCTCTGACGATAAAATTTGTTCGCTACATTCACGTCACTTAGCTGCTATAACTCCGTTTCATAGGCATCGCTGTTTAAACACACGAAAATGTTTTCGGTCATCGATGTCTTCGTAAGCAAAAATTTGTTTCGCAAAACAGGTCCGACGAGTAGCAGTGCCACATTCATCACTTCTGTAACTTTCAGATCTTAGTTTCACGGATGGTGGCGTCATTTTCTTCAGAGGGGCGAACTGCTACTCCCGTCTCTACGTCTCTACGTCGTCCCAAGCCTCGTCTGTACCACGGATTACAATGAGCACGTTCAGTGATTTCTAAAAACCGAGGACGTCCAACGGTAGGACTGGCACCAGACGTGACTTCTGGTTGCACAACACATTATTCTTATTTAAATCGCCGAATCGTCCAAGGATAATCTGCAACCGGGCTAATCCTCACCCTGATAATCGGAAGATTGCTGCATCACTGATATAGATTACAAGTAGTTAAAGAAAAAATAGGGACTTCGATTACAGACACGTATTTCATTGAGGATCATTTCCCTTGTCTAAACATACACGGCTAAACGCTCGAAGTTTGTTCTTCTTCCCTCTCTTGTTTCCACTTCTCTACCGGTTCTGGTTTTTCCCTATTTGTTGATTTTCGTCTGTTGTCGCTTTGTTTACATCGCATTTGGGCAGGCTGTCAACTTACAGAGTTCATTTCGCTTTATATTTCTCGCTACATCATGATTTTGATATTCTTTGAGATCTCTCCCATCATGGCTTGCAACCGTAGGAGAGACTGAACAAAGACCGTGGGTACAGAAGGAAATCATAAAAACAGAAGAGATGAATTCAGATACGTGGAAAGGACAGAAATTCCAAGTCCGTCACCTTCACACACGCGTTTTGCCGCCCACAGTCTCCACCAGAAGATATCGCAAAACGGATCACATCGTGACCCCAAGGAGAACTATACCTGTAAACTTCGCAAAAAACCAATCCCCAAAATTCATTCAGTGAGGTATCAAAGGAGAACTCAACTACCAAGCACATCAACAAAAGACTGGTGAAATCATAACTGCCGGCCGCGGTGGTCTAGCGGTTCTAGGCGCTCAGTCCGGAACCGCGCGACTGCTACGGTCGCAGGTTCGAATCCTGCCTCGAGCATGGGTCTGTGTGACGTCCTTAGGTTAGTTAGGTTTAAGTAGTTCTAAGTTCTAGGGGACTGATGATAATAGATGTTAAGTCCCATAGTGCTCAGAGCCATTTGAACCAAATCATAACTCAAATGTAACTACATGGATGTGATAAAGTGATCAAACATTTGATTTTTAAATGAAAAGTGCCAAGATAAAGCCAATGCCATCATCATGATGTAAGGTCCTGGCGATGTCCGTAATCACATTATCTGGATGCTGATATGAATCTTCCAATAGGGCTTGAGGTCGGGTAGATCGGTCGCCCGGTGCAACTCTTTATAGCTGACACCTTTTCGGCGACTTGCGTGTCGATGAGGATAAAATAATGTTGAACACAACACAACACCCAGTCCCCCAGCGGAGAAAATTTCCTACCGGGCCGGGAATCGAAACCAGGCCCCTCGCATGGGCTTCTGCCGTGCCGACTCATCTATGGAGGCGAACTCCAATACCATTCATTAATCCATACGGTCAGCCAATGGTACGAAGTTACACTGCTGCTGGCGTCATGTGTAAACAGTGGTTCAAATGGCTCTGAGCACTATGGCACTTAACTTCTGAGGTCATCAGTCCCCTAGAACTTAGAACTACTTAAATCTAACTAACCTAAGGACATCACACGCACGTATGCCCGAGGCAGGGTTCGAACCTGCGAACGTAGCGGTCGCGCGGTTCCAGACTGAAGCGCCTAGGACCGCTCGGCCACGCCGGCCGGCTGTAAACAGCGCAAATATTGTATATTTAAAGTAGATTCTAAAATTTCATCTATATATCATAACAGAGGAAGCCAATGGGAGCAGTAATGCTGTCCTTCACCGGGAGCGGTCTAGAGACACTTGGGTAATCCTTGAGAGCGCTAACAGGACGAGGGTTTGAAGCTGATCCGTCACGCAGGAGAGTCGAGTTTTTCCGCACTGCGCCGCCTCCGCCAGTAGGGGAGCTCGTAACATAAGAGGCGTTGCCGATAAGGCTGGAACGCCCGGAATGGTACACACTGCACGCACTGCATAATGTGCGGCCTTTTATCGACGCTCGCGTAAATCTGTTCTTTGGACATTTTCACAGCTCCAGCGGTCATCAGCGAGTCCTTTCTTACGAGTTACTACTTGTATAACGCTCTGCGCTGATGTTTCTTGCTAGCTTCACAATCGATCTCGAAACTGCGGCGGCGACTGCCATTCCACTTTCGAGAGAAGTGCTCGACGCAGACGCTTCCGCTCCAGTGTAAAATTCCGGTAGCAAAAGTAGTATACAAGTGTAAGAAGTTTCTGCCGGATACGCACCATACACTGTGCAACGCACTGGGACTTGGCGGCCTTTTACCAGAATTAAAAACTATGTGCAACATCACACTGCTCTGCATCTGATGTAACTGAGTCCAAAAGCGGTTCCTTTGCCTCCAGAATGCAGTAATGCAAACTCATTCTTTCTTTCTCTCTCACACAGCACTGCTCACTACACGCTACATAAGGGCATGAGACTAGATAACGGCAACTTTGTTTTTAATTAAATTGCACGACAGTATTTTGGAAAACAAGGACAGAAATCCTGTAAGTACTATCAGGCACATATAACATGCTTAAACACAGATGCATTTGATATCTTTACTCCTGTAAGAGGATGTTGTCCTAGGTGGTCCCAAAAATCTTCTATCGGGGACAGATCTGGGGAACTTGAAGGTCACAGGAGTACCTAAACATCACAGACACAGTTCATAGCGACGTGTGGAGTGTGTGGATGAGCTTTGTGCTGTTGAAAAGTGGCATCACCATAGGGTTCCATGAGAGGTAACACATGAAGACGTAGGATGTCCGTGACGCGTCGTTGTGCCGTCAGACTTTCTTAAATCACTACCAGAAGTAACCTGAATTAATTACCGATGGATCCTCACACTATGACACCGGGAGTAACACCCCTATGCCTCTCCAAAGCATTGTAAGAATGATACGTCTCCGCGGCGCACAATCGTTGTTCAGTGGTGAAAACATTGCGATGCCACTCGTCTGCAGTACTACTCCCTGGTCACACCACCACTCCAGGCGCAGCTGTCTGTGTTGTTGTATCAAAGGCAGCGTATGCACGGAACAGCAGTTCTCTAGTCCGGCTGCTTCTGGTCTCTGACCAATGATGCGAAGGGGCACAGAATGTTGCAGGGAGTCCAGTACCAGTTCTCGGATGGCAGGCGCAGGTGTCACCATGTGCTGGATGCACTATATGACGATCATCCCTTGTTGTGGTTGGTTGGTTGGTTGATCGGTCCCATCGGATTAGGAAAGGAAGACGGCCGTACCCTTTGAATGGCACCATCCCGGCATTTGTCGGAAGAGATTTAGGGAAATCATGGAGAACCTAAATCAGGATGACCGGACGCGAGTTTGAACGATCGTCCTCCCGTCAGCCGTGGATGACCGGAACCTTATGACGAGTATGCCTACCCTAAGGTTCCCATGCAGTCCAAACTGGGATACTGCCACATTTGAAAGTCCCACAAATCTGCGTATTTCATGAGTCAACCATCTGCCGAAGTGGAGACTCGCAATGACGCTCCTTTTCAAATTATATTGAATGCTGATAATGCTGTCTCACAAGCGCATGCGGCATCTCCGTGTCCTTCACAGAGATCACTACACATCTGACCATGTTCACTCCCCTTATATACCCTATCTGGCTTGATGATAACATTAAACTCGAACGTCACCAATGCACTCTCGTGACCGTTCTACGTGTCAGAGAGAATTGCAACTCTAATCATTGACATACTCAATGATGGTGTGTACGCGCACGAAATTACATTCGCATCTGACAGTCTTCTGAGTGCTCCACATTTTAGTCAGGCACTGTACTTATGAGTCACACAGTGTTACGCATTAAATGAATAATTCTACTGACGTTTGTAGGTCAACTACTAACAGCATCATACGACAACTGTCTGGCAGTAAAAATGTAGATTTTACATTCATTCTTGTGCTAGAATATCCGTACTGTGCACTGCTGCACTGAATAGTTTTTTTTCTTTTTTTTACGAATAGCACGAGAAGTGTGATAAAAGTAATGAAATTGATTTTTTTATCTACCAAAGTTTTTATCTTTTTCAAACAACAATATGATCCCCCCCCCCCCCAAAGTAGTTCTCCTTAGCAGCTATACCTCGGCGAAATCATTCGCAGTCTTGGTAGCAGCGCTGAAGAGCTTCAACTGGTAGGCCCTCTGACGTGTCGCTCACATTCTTTTTAATGTTCTCCAGAGTCCCACAATGATGTCCTTTTGAGACTTTCAATTTCAGCAAAAGAAAACAAAGTCGCAAGGACTCAGATCAGGTGAACAGGCACCTGTGCAACAGTTACCTTTTTGAGGCCGTGTGAGATATGGTGTCATACTGATGCAGCAGCCACTTGTCTGCAATGTCCGGTCTCACTCAAAAGACCCTTGTCCTAAGCCTTTGAAGGACATTTTTGTGGAACACTTGGTTGACAGTTTGTCCTAGAGGAAAAAATTCGGTCTGATCTCACAAGAGCACACCCACGCTCGACGTTTTCGTCGTTTTTTGAAGTTGAACGTCTCCCTGTGCGAACTTCATATTCAAAACTGTTCTCGGCCTTCCAAAAATGATATCTACCAGTGAAAAACTTGTGTTCTTGATAAGGAATGTTCGCCATAGGCCTGATAAACTTTTCAAGTGGGTGTTTGGTTGATTTGGGGGCAGGGGACCAAACAGCGAGGCGCCGCGCGGGATTAGCCGTGCGGTCTCGGCGCCGCAGTCACGGACTATGCGGCTGGTCCCGGCGGAGGTTCGAGTCCTCCCTCGGGCATGGGTGGGTGTGTGTGTGTGTGTGTTTGACCTTAGGATAATTTAGGTTAAATCGTGTGAAAGCTTAGGGACTGATGACCTTAGCAGTTACGTCCCACAAGATTTCACACACAAACAGCGAGGCATCGGTCCCATCGGATTACGGAAGGACGGGGAAGAAAGTCGGCCGCGCCCTTTCAATGGAACCATCCGAGCATTTGCCTGAAGGCCATTTAGGGAAATCATGTAGAACCTAAATCAGGATGACCGGAGCGGGTTTGAACCGTCGTCCTCCCGAATGCGAGTCCGGTATCCTTTTCAAGTGTCACACCTGCGGATTCCTCAAGTTTTGAGTTAAACTTTCGCTTTTCCATTTTCGTAACACACAACAAAAACTTTCACAGACGCGCTCCCAAAAATCTTGTGACATCTGTAGGGAGCTGAAACTCGGACTGAGCATCTGGAAGTTCGCTTGCAGTGTTATCAGTCTCAATACTCTTCTCACACCCCTCGTACGTAAACAAGACATTTTATTGGTTATGCGTTGCTAATGGGACTTCACACAGCAAGGAGTAACTTTCCTGTTTCCACAAACCACCTTTATGATTCTCGTCTTCAGGGTTAACTTTGAAAGTCTGATATTTGCGTCGATCTTCATTTATCGGAGATACTAGCGTCATGTAACCACCTCACAACAATTTTTACAGTCAATAGCGGAACAACCTGTAATCGCTCTTAACTGTCATTAAATAATACTTAAGCCAAATTAGTTACATTCGTTAAACGCAAATCAAAATTTAGTTTAGAAAACTTGCTGTGAAACTGTGACGGTGCAATCATCGCACACTGGACTCGCATTTGGCAGGACGACTGTTCAAATCCGAGTCCGGCCATCCCGATTTAGGTTTTTCCGTGATTTCCCTAAATCGTTTGAGGCAAATGCCGGGATGGCTCCTTTGAAGGGGCACGGCCGATTTCCTTCCCTAATCCGAGCTTCAGCTCCGTCTCTAACTACCTCGTTGTCGACGGGACGTTAAACACTAATCTCCTCCTTGATTACAAAAGCATCGCTAGTTTCTTCTCATCAGCATAATTTCAGCATACGTGTTGTCCGTCGTTGCAGTACTATAAAACTATCAATACCAGCAGGACACCAACGACACATTATTCGTCTCCACATCGTAATTACTCGCAATTTTAACTCTGCGAGAACGCCACGAGTCGTAAATTAGCCTGTGTACGCTCAAATTACAATGGCGAGGAAATAATTTCTCAGCCTGGAAGCGATTTTTTTGACGACATAGTGCTCTTACGACATGTTGATGGAGAAAGTAGTCAGCCACAAATACTTTTAAGAAATCTTTATTTTACTACCTTGACTTAGTTCTTGCTATCATCCCCATCTTAGATGGGTGCACTCTTTTTACTATAGCACTAGCTGAAATGGACTCGCTTCGCACGGTTTTTATCTTCACTTGTTTTCTGCAAACATCCCCGATCAATCGAGAGTATTAGAGAACACAGTAGAAATGAATATTTAAAAAATCGTAAAAATTTAGTACGACACGGTAAAAAGTACTCTCGATTGCTAAAAAATACTCGCAAGTACTCTTTAATCCACTGAAGTATTGCACAATACCCAATTTTAAACAAAGTGCTCTGCCATCTATTTCTCTATAGAAGACCGAGACTATTCCAAAACATTTGAGAACGTTAAAAAACCAGGAACTTTCTAGAACGTTCTACAGTCTAAAACAATTGTGAATATTTTACAACATTCGAAAACATTCGTTAACATTTAAACATATTCACAAATGTACGACAACATTGTTAAGTCTCAAACATTTTCACTTTGAACATACATTGATGCGAAAGACGAAAAATTTCCTGATGACGAACATAATGTGACAGCGACCACTCGAAACATTCGTATCTCCAGAAGCACAACAACAAGCACAGCAAAATCAGTAAAGCACATAACAGGGCAACATAGGTTATCACCTGACACAAAAATTAGTGGTTGGCAGTACATTATTAACAGAATAAACCTTCAAATACAGAAACTGTGAATGTATACTCGATCATCATATTCTCAACATAGCTGTATTTAATGCAGTGAAAGAAAACTTTGTTTTGTTATCAATACATTTCGTTGTTAAAAACTAATTCTACAACAACACTTGCATTAGAATTACATTTGTCATCGTGTTACTTGGTGGGCAGACACACAAATTCCTTATGTTTCCCATTTTAGAACGAATATTCTGCTTAGTCTACACCACTTCGCACACGATTCCAAGCTGCTTCACTGTCTTCCCGTAAGAAGTCAATTAGTGTGAGCCCTGTTTTGGCACTTGGCATCTTCACACCCGCCCCTGCAGTTCCAAACCTAACCTTTTTCATGGATGGAGGGCAACTGAACCACATAAGCACCGTGTGTGTGTGTGTGTGTGTGTGTGTGTGTGTGTGTGTGTGTGTGTGTGCGCGCGGCGGTGTTATAACGGCACACACGGACAAACCACGCTAACATTTATTACGTAGTCGCGAACAAATACCCTCTTTAGACACCCATATCTTCGTAACTAACCCCTGGAGGTCAAAAAAACAACAGCCGTCATGGCTGGCGGATGGAGGATTACCACACTGCATAACCCCCACGGGGTTGTGAAATCAGCTTGCGAAGTTTTGGTGGCTCGCACAGTCACACCACACTTATTTTTATTATACAACTGCTTAGATCTGTCTGTATACTGCTAACGAATACCATACTGTAATAACACAAGTGCAACCATATGAAGGTGGATACGGTGACCCGATGGCAGTGAAATAAAGCTTTTTAAAAATTTCTTGGCTGGCTGCGTTCTCCATTAACAACCCTTAATTAACAACCACGGAGTTCAACGTACTCTTTAGTTTTCGATCTGCAAGTGACGCAATTTCCGAAGTACGATTCTGCAAAATGCGTCGAGGCCTTGCCAATGGAATCAAAATGTTTCCAGTAATAAATTTCTTTAGATGTGATTTATTTCGCTTCCAACTCAGGCTTCCGAAGTATTTCTTTTCATCCAGTTGGTCCAGAAGCCGTGAGAAGTATTCAGCACCCACTTTTTTACCCTTTGTAAGATAACTAGCAACTAGAACCCCGTTGCACCCCAGAAAAATCTCACCACAGTTTTCCCAGCAGAAGAAATCATCTTTGATTTTTCAAGTGCAGAGCCACGGGCTGCAGCCTACTGTTTTGGTTGCTGTGTCGTTTCTGACGTTAGTGTTGGACCGAAGTCTTATCCAGTGTAACAAAACATGCACATTGAATCGCTCCAATTCTTTTCAAAACGGCGTAAAACATGTGCAAGATACAGAGCTTTTGTATAGAGTCGGTGACAATGTTGTTGTATTCTTTTTTATATATAATATTACAATAAAGAAAATATATCAATTAATCCTACCGTTCTTTGCATTATTCGACCACTCATTGTGTGCCCTGCCAACAGAAAACTTCTTGTCAAATACTTTTTAACAGTGATGCTATATGTGAGTTCAGTTTCAGTTTGAGTTAAAAGCCCCATCGAGAAAGAGGCCATCAGAGATGGAGCACAAGCTAGAATTAAGGAAGGATGGGGAAGTAAATCGGGCGTTCCCTTTTAGAGGAGCCATCCCGGAATTTGTCTTAAGCAATTTAAGAACATCACGAAAAACCTAAATTGAGATGTCATGAGGGTGATTTGAACCGTCGTCCTCCTGAATGCAAGTCCATAGTGCTAACCATTGCCGTACCTCGCACTATCCAAACCTAGCAGAATTAACCGAAAGACTACTGACGAAAGCGTAAGTTATTCTGACCATGCAGTACATCTTCCTGCAGCAGGTGCACTAAATTTTTCCTTTATTTATGCTATAAAAGTTCTTTTCGCTTTTCAATCAGACGCCTTTCATCTTTATTTAGAAAGTCTCGTTGGAAGAGTAGCTTACTACGAAAAATGATGGTTTGGAACAAAAAAGTGGAAATCGATTGGTGTTTCAGCGTAACATGTAAACAACTGCTTTTACCCAGTAGGACGACGTACTTAAACGTGTCGACTGCTGCATACACTTAGTGAAAAACCAAGGTTAACCACAAGCACAAATAAAATCACAATTTCATTATAGTTTGTGCAAAGTGGCAAGTTTACTGAGAAATTGGGGTCTCATGCAGAGGCACGTTCACAGTTCTTTATAAGCTTTTATTATATAGTTTTCATTCCCCCCCCCCCCCCCCTCTCTCTCTCTCTCTCTCTCTCTCTCTCTCTCTCTCTCTCTCTCTCTCTCTCTCTTCCTGTTCCATTTAAGAATGGTGAACAGGAGGAACGACAGTCCATAAGCCTTTGAATGATTTCGAATTTCTGTGATTTTAATGTCGCGGCGTTTCAAGAGGTGGGTGGCCCAAGTAGTATGTTGCTCTGTTATTCCTTGGAACACACGCTCTCGTTATTTTAACAGAAAATCTCTCCATGGTACGTATCAGCCCTCCAGCAGTGTCTGCCGCTGGAGTTCGGTGAACATCTTCGTAACAGAACGAAATTTTCACTGTGCATTGGAGAGTGCGCTGATATGAAACTTCCTGGTTGATAAAAACTGTGTGTCCGACCGAGACTCGAACTCAGGACCTTTGCCTTTCGCGGCTCTACCGACTGAGCTAGCCAAGCACGAATCACAACCTGTCCTCACATCTTCAATTCTTCTAGTAGTTCGTCACACGACGTACTGGTAGAATTGAAGCTTCGAGGATGGGTCGTGAGTTGTGCTTGGGTAGCCCAGTCGGTAGATCCGCGAAAGTCAAATGTCCAGAGTTTGAGTCTCGGTGCGGTACAGAGTTTCATCTTCGTAACACTCTCGCATTTACCACACAGACTTCTGCCGAGGCGCTATGTTCTTCTTTGGCTATCTCTATGTCCTCGTTTAACATTACTTCCTAGGGGTCCCATGCTGACAACCAATTTTTTGCCGACACGGTGAAAGACGATGTTGGAAGCTATCTCCTTCAGCCCTTTGTGGATGGACTACACGTTTCAGGCCCATTCTAACGAATCTCGAACTGCCCTCTGGGTTTCAAATGGTTCAAATGGCTCTGAGCACTATGGGACTTAACTTCTGAGGTCATTTTGGAAGAGGTAGTCCACAGAATACATGCATGATCTGCAGCAATGCAGAAAATGGACTTCGGAAGCAGCATGGGAACCCCAGATCGGCGATCATGTGCTGGTCAAGCAGGATAACTTGCCTCCCTTGGTGTGGAGACTGGAAGTCATTGACAAGCTGTTTCCCGGTCCTGATAGGTGTGTGCATGTGGTAATGGTGAAAACTGCTAATGGGCAGATTAAGAAGCCTGTAGCAAAATTGTGTCCCCTGCCTAAGCAGTGAATCAGTTAAGTGTTTCCTCAGACCTGTGCAAAATGATTCAAATCGTTCTGAGCACTATGGGACTTAACATCTGAGGTCATCAGTCCCCTATAACTTAGAACTACTTAAACCTAACTAACCTAAGGGCATCACACACATCCATGCCCGAGGCAGGATTCGAACCTGCGACCGCAGCGGTCGCGCGGGTCCAGACTGTAGCGCCTAGAACCGCTCGGCCACTACGGCCGGCCCTCTGGGTTTCTTATATTTTGTTTAATGAGGGTGTTTCACTTTAAATCGCTCCGAAGACATACCCCCAGATATTTAAGAGTTGTTGCTCTTCCCAAATATAGACAGCCAATCGTGTATTTAACCAATAATGGATACTTCCACCTACCCATGGTCAATACCTTATATTTGTTTACACTTTAAACCATCTGTCAGTCCTGAACTGCGTCGGTGGTCCGCAGGTCTTCCCGAATTTTGATACAAATTTCAGGTATTGTGACTTCCCCACATACAACAGCATCATCTGCGAAAAGCGTCCGGGATTTCCCACATCATAAATCCCGTATGACTGCAAACTGCCGTTCAGCGAAAAAAATGCGAGTTTACCCAGTATCGGACCAGATTTAAGAGCGGATTCAAGACTTCCTTGCCGATTGAACACAACAAGTCGCTCTTAACGGAACAAAATAGACAGCTGTGAAGCTAATTTCAAGATTACCCCAAGAAAGTGCGATAGGACCGATACTGTTTACGATGTACACAGGGTGGTCCATTGATCGTGACCGGGCTAAATCTCTCACGAAATAAGCGTCAAACGAAAAAACTACAAAGAACGAAACGTGTCTAGCTTGAAGGGGGAAACCAGATGGCTCTATGTTTGACCTGCTAAATGGCGCTGCCATAGGTCAAACGGATAACAACTGCGTTTTTTTTAAAAAATAGGAACCCCCATTTTTATTACCTATTCGTGTAGTACGTAAATAAATATGAATGTTTTAGTTGGCCCACTTTTTTCGCTTTGTGACAGATGGCGCTGTAATAGTCACAAACATATGGTTCACAATTTTAGACGAACAGTTGGTAACAGGTAGGTCTTTGAAATTAAAATACAGAACGTAGGTACGTTTGAACATTTTATTTCTGATGTTGTAATGTGATACATGTACCTTTGTGAACTTATCATTTCTGAGAACGCATGCTGTTACAGCCTGATTACCTGTACATACCACATTAATGCAATAAATGCTGAAAATGATGTCCGTCAATCTCAATGCATTTGGCAATACGTGTAACGACATTCCTCTCAACAGCGGGTAGCTCGCCTTCCGTAATGTTCGCACGTGCATTGACAATGCGCTGACGCATGTTGTCAGGCGTTGTCGGTGGATCACGATAGCAAATATCCTTCAACTTTCCCTACAGAAGGAAATCCTGGGATGTCTGATCCGGTGAACGTGCGTGCCATGGTATGGTGCTTCGACGACCAATCCACCTGTCATGAAATATGCTGTTCAATACCGCTTCAACCGCACGCGAGCTATATGCCGGACATCCATCATGTTCAAGTACATCGCCTTTCTGTCATGCAGTGAAACATCTTGTAGTAACATCGGTAGAACATTACGTAGGAAACCAGCATACATTGCACCATTTAGACTGCCATCGATAAAATAGGAGCCAAGTATCCTTCCTCCCATAATGCCACACCATACATTAACCCGCCAAGGTCGCTGATGTTCCACTTGTCGAAGCCATCGTGGATTTTTCCGTTGCCCAATAGTGCATATTATGCTGGTTTGCGTTACCGCTGTTGGTGGATGACGCTTCGTCGCTAAATAGAACGCGTGCAAAAAATCTGTCATCGTCCCGTAATTTCTCTTGTTCCCAGTGGCAGAACTGTACACGACGTTCAAAGTCGTCCTCATGCAATTCCTAGTGCATAGAAATATGGTTCGGGCGCAATCGATGTTGATGTTGCATTCTCAAAACCGACGTTCTTGAGATTCCTGATTCTCGCGCAATTTGTCTGCTACTGATGTGAGGATTAGCCGCGACAGCAGCTAAAACACCTACTTGGGCATCATAATTTGTTGCAGGTCGTGGTTGACGTTTCACATGTGGCAGAACACTTCCTGTTGCCTTAAATAACGTAACTATCCGGGGAACGGTCCGGACACTTGGATGATGTCCAGGATACCGAATAGCATACATATCACAAGCCCGTTGGGCATATTGATCACAGTAGCCATACATCAACACGATATCGACCTTTTCCGCAATTGGTAAACGTTCCACTTTAACACGGGTAATGTATCACGAAGCAAATACCGTCCGCACTTGCGGAATGTTACGTGATACCACGTACTTATACGTTTGTGACTGTTACAGCACCATCTATCACAAAGCGAAAAAAGTGGTCCAACTAAAACATTCATATTTCTTTACGTACTACTCGAATATGTAATAAAAATGGGGGGTTCCTATTTTTAAAAAAACGCAGTTGATATCCGTTTGACCTATGGCAGCACCATCTAGCGGGCCAACCATAGCGCCATCTGGTTTCCCCCTTTAAGCAAGACGAGTTTCGTTCTTTGTAGATTTTTCGTTTTATGCTTATTTCGTGAGATATTTGGCCCGGTCGCTATTGATGGACCACCCTGTATACATGATGTAGTAGAAAGCGACGATTGTTCTTTAAGATTGTTCGCAGATGATGCAGTTGTCTGTAACAATGTAGCAACGCCAGAAGACAGTATCGATTTGCAGAATGACCTGCAGAGGACTGATGACTGGTGCAGGCTCTGGCTGTTGACCCTGAAAGTAAATAAATGTAACATATTGCGCATACAAAGAAAACGAAATCCACTGCTGTACACCTACACTACTGATGACAAAAATTGCGGGAAACAGTATCTACCGTAAAATATCCACGAGTACCTGTCCAGAGCGACCTTACGTGGAATGCCTACGTAAAACAAATAGTACGAAGAGAGATTCAAAGGAAGAATCTTAAGGAAATGTGACTCATCCAGAAGGAAGTGGCTTATAAGGCGCTTGTTCGACATATTCTTGAGTACTGTTCATTAATATGGGATCCTTACAAGTACGAATGCTAAAGTGATAGAGAAGATCCAACGAAGAACGGCGCATTTCGTCACGGGGTCAGTTAGTCGGCGTTAGAGTGTTACAAAAATGCTTAACAAACTCCATTGGCAAACGTTACAAGAGAAGTATTTTGCATCACGGAAATGGTTACTTTTGAAATTTCGAGAAAGCACTTTTCGGCAAGAGTCGGGGAACATATTTCCTACCACATACATCTCGCATAATGACAAGAGAAATTAGAGCCGATACAGAAACTTACCGACAATCATTCTTCAAAAATGGTTCAAATGGCTCTGAGCACTATGGGACTTAACATCTCAGGTAATCAGTCCGCTAGAACTTAGAACTACTTAAACCTAACTAACCTAAGGACATCACACACATCCATGCCCTAGGCAGGATTCGAACCTGCGACTGTAGCGGTCGCGCGGGTCCAGACTGTAGCGCCTAGAACCGCTCGGTCACTCCGGCCGGCAATCATTCTTCCCACGCGCCTTTAGCGTAGGGGAGTTCAATCAATTGTAGCAGAAATAGCCTCTGCTATGCACAATTAGGTGACATTAGGAGCATTGTGTAGATGTAGATGAAGATACAAAATTTTGTGAAGTGTTTGTGAACCTCTGCCGCACATTACTATGATAGCTCCATGCTGCCACGAATACGTGGATTCCTTCAGCGTTCCGCATCTTCTATTTACACGAAAAGTTTGGTGTTTCTCACTACCATTGCAAGATAATAGAATGACAGCCTCCACAGAACTAAGAGCAAGACAAACTAAGTTATCGAGTTTTATTCTGACTGTGCTTCAGTCCGCTTTGAAGCTGTTCCTGACAAGTCTATTTACAGTAAGTACAGTCAGTGGTGAGTTACTGAAGAACACTCTAAGACTAAAATAAGCGATACACCACGAAAGAATTATCCGAATGGGACGAAAATCAGTAGATGTGATGCACAGATAAACAAATGGTGGCAATTTCAGAAAAATTGGATGACTTATTTACGAGAAAGAGCAGGCGACAGGCTGGTTGCTTTCCCACCGCTGTATAGGCGTCTCCAGGCACGTCTTCGCTGGTCGTTGGGACTGAGTTGGAAGCGGAACTCTTCACTGAAGGCAGTTTTTCTCCAGTAATGAAGGCATGTCTAGAGGTGCCGTAGACAACGGTGGGGTACGAACCTGATTGTCGCCCACCAGACGGCCTGACAACTGGGAGCGATGGTCTGGGGCCTCATTTCATTTCATAGCAGGACCCCTTCGCTTGTCATCCGCGGAGGCATTACAGCACAACGCTACGTGATCGATATACCCTCCAACCAGCTCGGGATTCTGACGATCCAGTGCGTAAGTTGTACTGAATTTGGCAAGGAGTCCCTCAGAAGGACATACAATAACTCTGCCAATCAATGACCAGCCGAATAACTGCTTACATAAGAACCAGAAGTGGACCAACGCGTTATTGACTTGCTCAATTTGTGAAGCTCTTTCTCTTGAATAAATCATCCATTTTTTTCTGGTACGGTAGTCATTTGCTCGTCTGTCTACGTACATCACATTTACCGATTTCCGACCCATTCGGATAATTATTCTTTGTGGTGCGTATTTTGTTTTCCTTAGAGTGTGTATTAGGAAAAGAGGTGGTGTAAGAATGTCGTAAAAAATAAGACAAAACCGTATTCTGATAATTTTTAAGCTCTTAAACAGATAAAAGATGGGCGGTGTAATATTGAATGCAGCTGTAGAGCAACGCTGAAAGAGCTGCGTAGCATCGATGACTGGTGCAACGACTGACAGTTATCGTGAAAGTAAGGCAATTGTACGAGAATTGGCGAAGAGATCCATTACTGTTCGATTATGCTATTAGTTAAAAATTACTACAATCAGTAGCGACGGTGAAATACCTACGGAGTCATCTAAAGGGGAGTGATCATATAAAACTGACTCTAGGAAAAAGCAGATGCCAGGCTGAGATTCACCGAGAAGATCTTAAGGGAATGTAATTCATCTGTGAAAGAAGGGGTTAAAACACTTGTTCGACCGATTCTTGACCATTTTTCATCGGTTCCTTACCAAGTAAAAGTGAAGACGACGGGAAAAATTAGCGAAATTACTGCTCATACAGAGGTACTACCCGCCACACACCATATAGTGGTGGCGTGCAAAGTATAGAATTAGACGTAGAACGATGTTTCAGTTTTCAGTTCTTATCTCATCATGGGTTTTTACGATCTGCATACTTATAATATTTCATTACAATCTGTGTTTAACATTTTGTTTTCAGTATACAAAAAAGGCTAATTTGACTATGCGTGAGGGTTTGTTCTAAAATGTTTTCCTTTTCACTTGCGCACTTGTAAATTAAACACAGCTGAAAATGTTCATGCGAGCGTACTACCCGAGATGGCGCGCTGGTAAGACACTGGACTCCTACTCGGGAAGTCGGTCGTTCAAATTCCGATCCAGCCGTTCAGTTTTAAGTTTCAAGAGCATAACGACAGATGTGGTGGACCGGCAGCGATTGAAAAAAAAAATGGAATCAAACATTAACTTACTGAAAGGAGAACAAAGCAAAATACATTCTGGCGTAAGAAAAAAATTAAAATTCATATTTACACTGATTGATATAATGAACATCCACTGGAGTCCAAAATATAGAGACGAAAGTAACTTTCAAATGATGGGTCAGTGCAAAGCAACATAGCTCCATGAAACTTGGGACCATACATAGAAAGCATTGCTACAGTATAATACAGAAGGTAAGTGGAAGATCTACGCATTGAGACTAGCAGAAATGACACTTTTACTTAAAGACAATCACTACACCGTAGTCACCGCGATTTGTCATGCTCCCTTCGACATTAAATAAAGAGGGTCTTGGTCCTTAATAGGTTTTGTGATCACCACGAACGGAAATGCATGCTCTGCAACGGGATCCAATGCTGGCCACAAGTCTGGTAAGCAGTCCTTGTACTCCATTCCTCACCAGCGCGGCTGACGGCTGCTGGATGGCCTTTCATGCAGGTGGACGCCCTATAGTGCGTCTCCTCAATGCACCCCACACGTGACTGACGCGATTTAAATCGGACAAACCAACAGGCTAGTCAATTCGCCATACACACTCACGTTCCAAGAGCTCATTCACCTGCGCATTTTCATGCGGTCACATATCTGCCAGAACCGAATGCATCCCTAAAAAGACGCATATGGGGAAGGGGTACAGTGTCGCAATAACGTTGACTGGTGAATGTACCGTATCAAAGATCTTGAGGTCAGTACCCCCATGCAACTGTGCTCCCCACGCCATAATATCTGGACCATCAAAACGATCATGTTCGACAATGTTCCGTGCTTATGTTTCCATCTCTCGCCATATGAGGGTACGTCCAGTACTGCAGCTAGGCGGAACGAGTCACGCACGCGACTGACTTGTCAGCGAATGGTAACAAACAAGAAAACACTTCGCCTCTCACGTTCTCCCACACTGCAACGACCGTGCTACTTTTCTCTCTGCACCCCCTGCACCTCGAACGTAAATCACCAACTCTTCGCATTTTACATGTACGATAAAGATCAAAAGTGGGCCATAGATTCTGGGTGTATCAATGCAGCGATCCATATTGTCAAATAGCAATAAATTTATTTATACTTGGTAGTGTGTAAGGTTCGTAACTTCGTAATTTTAGAGTCAAAATACTCAATATATTATTATCGTGTCAGGAATGGAGGCAGGGGAGGGGAGCGGAGATGAAAATTATGTTTGAAAATTGAAAGATTGAAAAATGCAGACTTACGGCAAATGCCGCGATGGTTCCTTTAAAAAAGCATCTCCGACTCCATTCCCTTTCCTTCTCCAATTTTAGCTTGCGCTTTCTCCCACGATCATGTTGTCGACGGGACATTACACCCTATTATTCTTTCAAACCGTCCATATAGATATGTACAGCACCGTCAACTGAAGTATGGTAGTGTATTCGTATTAACATATGTTTACGGAAATTTGTATATTTTATCTCATTGTTTTACAGTTGAATCTCGATGTTTACGCGCCCTTTGCAGGTACACTGTGTGATCAAAAGTATCCGGACGTCTGGGTGAAAATGACTTATAAGTTCATACCGCACTCCATCGGTAATGATACAATTCAGTATGATTTTGGCCCACCCTTAGCCTTTATGATAGCTTCCACTCTCTCAGGTATACACTCAATCAGGTGGTGGAAGGTTTCTTGGGGAATAGCAGCCCATTCTTCATGGAGTGCTGCGCTGAGGAGAGGTATCGATGTCGGTCGGTGAGGCCTGGCACGATGTCGGCGTTTCGTAACGTCCCAAAGGTGCTCTATAGGATTCAAGTCAGGTCTCTGTGCAGGCCAGTCCATTACAGGGATGTAATTGTCGTGTAACCACTCCGCCACACGCCGTTTATTATGAACAGGTGCTCGATGGAGTTAAAAGAAGCAAACGCTATCCCCTAATTGCTCTTTAACAGTGGGAAGCAAGATGCTGCTTAAAACATCAATGTAGGCCTGTGCTGTGATAGTGCCACGCAAAACAACAGCGGGTACAAGACCCTTCCATGAAAAACACGATCACACCTTAACGCCACGGCCTCCGAATTTTACTGTTCTCAGTACACAAGCTGCCAGATGACGTTCATCGGGCATTCGCCATACTCACCCCCTGTCATCGGATAACCACATTGTGTACCGTGATTCACCACTAAACACAACGTTTTTCCACGCTTACGTTTACGCTCCTTACACCAAGCGAAGCGACGTTTGGCATTTACCGGCGTGATGTGTGGCTTATGAGCAGCCGCTCGACCATAAAATCCAAGTTTTCTCACCTCCCGCCTAACTGTCATATTACTTGCAGTGGATCCGTATGCAGTTTGAAATTCCTATGTGATGGTCTGGATAGATGTCTGCCTATTACACCTTACGACCCTCTTCAACTTTCGGCGGTCTCTGTCAGTCAACAGACGAGGTCGGCCTGTATGCTTTTATGCTATACGTGTCCCTTCACGTTTCCAGTTCACTATCACATCGAAAACAGTGGACCTAGGGATGTTTAGGAGTGTGGAAATCTCGCATACAGACGTATGACACAAGTGACTCCCAATCACCTGACCATGTTCGAGATCCGTGAGTTCTGCGGAGTGCCCCATTCTGCTCTCTCATGATGTCTAATGACTACTGAGGCCGCTGATATGGGGTACCTGGCAGTAGGTGGCAGCACAATGCACCTAGTATAAAAAACGTATTTTTTGTGGGTGTCCGGATACTTCTGATCACATAATGTATGAATGTTACCGTGTCAACAGGGAAGTACATACAACACACCCGTACTGGAGACCCATTTACACCGACATGCCATGAAGTATGTGCTTACTATGTTCTGATGTGCAGCTCTCAGCTGTCTCTTATTAAAAATGTCCGACAACAGAGAAGAAGGAGAGGGGGAAGAGAGTTAACACTTAAGTGTCACGGCGACGGCATACGAATCCGGACAGGGCAAGGAAGGGTACCGACCTGTCCCTTTCTTAGGAACCATGTCGGCATTCGCCTGAATCGATATTGGAAAGAACGGAAAACGTAAATTGGGATGTCCAGTCGGAAGCTTGTTCTACGTGCTACAAACTGCCGTTACTACTGCTTTACAAAAATAGTAGGCGCCGATTCAGAAATGGACGTCTTCGTCACCTAGTAGCGGTTTCGGCCATTTTTTTATGAATGCTAATGATATATTTTGTAGTCATGTGTTTTTAGGAAGATATAAGAATTGTAAAATTGTGTATTCGTTGCATTTATATATAGCGAGTAGTTATGGTCACTGACATTTTCAAACAGTACCAGCAACGTAAACAAATATTATATATGTTGTATGGAAAACATGCTGATGAGACTTAAAAGACATGAGCTTTGTTTGGAAAATGGCCAAGGACGACAACTAATTGCGAAGTGAATGCAGTAAAGCGGATACTTCGCAGACAGGTTAAATTAGTTTTTACAGCCTTGTTATAATGTTAATGATGGTAGTAGATGAACACCCGACGATCATCGTCAGTTTCTGGATATTAGTTCTCAACAGCACGTATTCAGCAATCCGCCCTCCAATGTAGATAATTAAATAAGCAGCTTTTCGACCCTTTCTTGTAGATTGATACTTTCACGCTGCTGTCCTCCCCGCCGGAGCTATTACACGTAATAAGAGGTAATGCAAAAGACGGTGCTGCGTTGTGCATATAATTGAATTGACTTAGATGTGTTTTTATAAAATATTATGTATCACGTAGAGCACACGAAAGTATCCTCACAACAGAAGCCGTATGCGCTGAGCTGGTCATCGCCACGCCACGACATAAGCGAAGCCAACAGGTGGCGTCGCTGAGTGACAAGCTTTAAGACAAAAAGATGCAAAATCGTTCAAAGACTGACGTCGCGTAGTAATGTTGTGGACAAGCCTTCTTTCTGACAACGCTACACGAGATGAATTGTGTGATACATGTAAAACCGAAGTTTGGAGTACATTAAATAAAGTAAGAAGTATGCGCCCATTTTGAACGTTTTTAAACACTGATACAGCGCTGATATGGACACTACAGAAATATCAGCAGATAATCTGAAAAAGTAACAATACCTCAAATAGCACAGTGGAAACAGATTGATAATTGAAAAATTTGTTAATATTTGTTTGGAAAACCGGTACAAAAGTTATACAAAGTACATACCAAATGTGAACAGGACCCACATGGAGTAACTTACATAATTTACAAGATAACACTGGCTAGTTAACGCGACCTGTGCGACGAAAATTAACAATCAAGCCACTACTTGGTATGAGTTGTGTAGCGTACGCCGTAGAGATTCACTTATAAGATACAGATAATAGAAAACAGGAAGGCATAGCCATGTAGGGCTTAAGAAGAGAAATCATTTTTTTTCCAAAAACCATGACAAGAGAATATCTTTAACATAACGAGTAGTGTATAACCGAAAAAAAATATTTAATTAAATATTAAACTTCAATCAAATCACTCATTTATATTGTACGGCTTATTTATTAGAACCATGCATGGTTCACGTCCCGACAATTTGAGCGATTTACGAAATATAATACATACCGACCGTGAAAGTCATTTGAGTAACCATTGAAAAATATTAATACCTGTCATTACAATCTTGGATAATGACCAATAAAACAGAAAATTTGGAAGCTTTCAATACATGAAAGATAAACAACGAGAGTAAATGACGACCAATAAGTCTGCGAGTACATAGTAATTATTCTGAACGCCTGAACTGAGATGATCTGGGAAATAAGATCCCATTGATTTTAACTATTACGAAAGTTTACGTCGGTACATTTACGTCGTATAAATTTCTAAGATTGGAAACAAGTTGCATGCTACTACTAAATTAAGTTTCTTGATTAAATACATTTAGGAATTCCAAACAAGAAGTGAGAAAGATTACAAAGTTTATGACCCGTGTAACCTCTACAACCGATCACTATTCAGTATAGGGTAGGGTCCCATTTAAGAAAAAAGAAATAATAAAATTATAGGATGTAACACTTATCCCTGAATATGAAGCTGATTGCTAATTAGCATCTGGGCGATTGGGGGGGGGGGGGGGGCGTAAATTAACTTCCTGAGGAGTAAATGCAAAAAGGATTTAATCATATATATCACTATTTTGTAACACTAGTATTTATTACATAAACATCGTCACCGTCTTAATCATTAGTCGTCTGATACTTACCGCTAGGTAGTGACCTCTTCTAGATTAAGTCTTCAGCTAGAAGAGCGTATACAGGGTTAGAGCTTACGGAGAGGGCTGGAGGGCATATTAGATTCGCGATGAATGGCGAAACAGTTTTGAGATTACACAACAAATGGTGCTGGGTACATTTGTTACTAGACAACATCCATTACATATGTCTTCAGAATGTGTGCGCCCGGGAAAATAATACGATTAGACCCAGATATCCGGCGATTCCGAAGTTTTTGTCTGGGGTCAGAAATTTAAGTGTTGGTAGGCATATCCGGCATATTTAGCTTTCTTGATTATTGTAAGTGGTACTCGTACACTGTACTGTACACTGTACTGTACACTCACTGTATATTAATAAATAATCAGATGCCCACTTTAAGTTAAATGATATTTATTGGTTTAGATAGTAAGCTATCTGCCGCTCGTATTCTTTTGTTAAAATGTATTTGAAAAACATTGCAACCTACGTTGTTGTTGTTGTTGTTGTTGTTGTTGTTGTCGTCTTCAGTCCTGAGACTGGTTTGATGCAGCTCTCCATGCTACTCTATACTGTGCAAGCTTCTTCATCTCCCAGTACCTACTGCAACCTACATCCTTCTGAATCTGCTTAGTGTATTCATCTCTTGGTCTCCCTCTACGATTTTTACCCTCCACGCTGCTTTCCAATGCTAAATTTGTGATCCCTTGATGCCTCAAAACATGTCCTACCAACCGATCCCTTCTTCTAGTCAAGTTGTGCCACAAACTTCTCTTCTCCCAAATCTTATTCAATACCTCCTCATTAGTTACGTGATCTATCCACCTTATCTTCAGCATTCTTCTGTAGCACCACATTTCGAAAGCTTATATTCTCTTCTTGTCCAAACTAGTAATCGTCCATGTTTCACTTCCATACATGGATACACTCCATACAAATACTTTCAGAAACGACTTCCTGATACATAAATCTATATTCGATGTTAACAAATGTCTCTTCTTCAGAAATGCTTTCCTTGCCATTGCCAGTCTACTTCTTATATCCTCTCTACTTCGACCATCATCAGTTATTTTACATCCTAAATAGCAAAACTCCTTTACTACTTTAAGTGTAGCATTTCCTAATCTAATTCCCACAGCATCACCCGATTTAATTTGACTACATTCCATTATCCTCGTTTTGCTTTTGTTGATGTTCATCGTATATCCTCCTTTCAAGACACTGTCCATTCCGTTCAACTGCTCTTCCAAGTCCTTTGCCGTCTCTGACAGAATTACAATGTCATCGGCGAACCAAAAAGTTTTTACTTCTTCTGCATGAATTTTAATACCTACTCCGAATTTTTCTTTTGTTTCCTTTACTGCTTGCTCAATATACAGATTGAATAACATCGGGGAGAGGCTACAACCCTGTCTCACTCCCTTCCCAACCGCTGCTTCCCTTTCGTGCCCCTCGATTCTTATAACTGCCATCTGGTTTCTGTACAAATTGTAAATAGCCTTTCGCTCCCTGTATTTTACCCCTGCCACCTTCAGAAATTGAAAGAGAGTATTCCAGTGAACATTGTCAAAAGCTTTCTCTAAGTCTACAAATGCTAGAAACGTAGGTTTGCCTTTCCTTAATCTAGCTTCTAAGATGAGTCGTAGGGTCAGTATTGCCTCACTTGTTCCAACATTTCTAGACCACCGTGGCCGGCTCTTCAGTTTTAATCTACAGGTCATAACCAATAGATTGCGGTCAGAGTCCACATCTGCTCCGGGAAATGTCCTACAATTTAAAACCTGATTCCTAAATCTCTGTCTTACCATTATATAATCTATCTGATACCTTTTAGTATCTCCAGGATTCTTCAATGTATACAACGTTGTTTTATGGTTCTTGAACCAAGTGTTAGCTATGATTAAGTTATGCTCTGTGCAAAAATCTACCAGGCGGCTTCCTCTTTCATTTCTTAGCCCCAATCCATAATCACCTACTATGTTTCCTTCTCTCCCTTTTCCTACTGACGAATTCCAGTCACCCATGACTATTAAATTTTCGTCTCCCTTCACTACCTGAATAATTTCTTTTATCTCATCATACATTTCATCAATTTCTTCATCATCTGCAGAGCTAGTTGGCATATAAACTTGTACTACTGTAGTAGGCGTGGGCTTCGTGTCTATCTTGGCCACAATAATGCGTTCACTATGCTGTTTGTAGTATCTTACCCGCACTCCTATTTTTTATTCATTATTAAACCTACTCCTGCATTACCCCTATTTGACTTTGTATTTATAACCCTGTATTCACCTGACCAAAAGTCTTGTTCCTCCTGTCACCGAACATCACTAATTCCCACTATATCTAACTTTAACCTATCCATTTCCCTTTTTAAATTTTCTAACCTACCTGCAACCTATACTGATACATAATTATATAAAAAAAAGACTGAATCTGATGAAGTAATATATTCGCTGATTTCTGAAATCATTTTATTCAGTGTAATATCATACTCCAGTTGGGAGGGGGGCTATATCTCCCATAGCCTCCCCTTGCCAACGCACCTGCTTGTACAGAACTGGCCATTAAAACTGCTACACCAAGAAGAAATGAAGATGATAAATGGGTATTCAATGGACAAATATATTATAATAGAACTGACATGTGATTATATTTTCACGCAATTTGGGTGCATAGATCCTGAGAAATCAGTACCCAGAACAACCACCTCTGGCCGTAATAACGGCCTTGATACGCCTGGGCATTGAGTCAAACAGAGCTTGGATGGCGTGTACAGGTACAGCTGCCCATGCAGCTTCAACACGATACCACAGTTCATAAAGAGTAGTGACTGGCGTATTGTGACGAGCCAGTTGCTCGGCCACCATTGACCAGACGTTTTCAATTGCTGAGAGCTCTGGAGAATGTGCTGGCCAGGGCAGCAGCCAAATATTTTCTGTATCCAGAAACGCCCTTAGAGGACCTGCAACGTGCGGTCGTGCATTATCCCGCTGAAATGTAGTGTTTCGCAGTGATCGAATGAAGGGTAGAGCCATGGGTCGTAAACACATCTGAAATGTAACGTCCACTGTTCAAAGTGCCGTCAATGCGAACAAGAGGTGACCGAGACGTGAAACCAATCGCACCCCATACCACCACGCCGGGTAATACGCCAGTATGGTGATGAAGAATACACGCTTCCAATGTGCGTTCACCGCGATGTCGCCAAACACGGATGCGACCACCATCATGCTGTAAATAGAACCTGTATTCATCCGAAAACATGACTTTTTGCCATTCGTGCACCCAGGTTCGTCGTTGACTATACCATCGCAGGCGCTCCTGTTTGAGATGCAGCGTCAAGGGTAACCGCAGCCATGGTCTCCGAGCTGATAGTCCATGCTGCTGCAAACATCGTCGAACTGTTCGTGCAGATGGTTGTTGTCTTGCAAACGTCCCCGTCAGTTGACTCAGGGATCGATGGCTGCAAGATCCGTTACCGCCATGCGGAGAAGATGCGTGTCATCTCGACTGCTAGTGATACGAGGCCGTTGGGATTCAGCACGGCGTTCCGTATTACCCTCCTGAACCCACCGATTCCATAATCTGCTAACAGTCACTGGATCTCGACCAACGCGAGCAGCAATGTCGCGATACGATAAACCGCAATCGCGATAGCCTACAATCCGACCTTTATCAAAGTCGGAAACGTGATGGTACACATTTCTCCTCCTTACACGAGGCATCACAACAAGGTTTCACCATGAACTCCGGTCAACTGCTGTTTGTGTATGAGAAATCGGTTGGAAACTTTCCTCGTATCAGCACGTTGTAGGAGTCGCCACCTGCGCCAACCTTGTGTGAATGCTCTGAAAAAGCTGATAATTTGCATATCACAGTATCTTCTTCCTGTGGGTTAAAATTCGCGTCTGTAGCACGTCATCTTCGTGGTTTAGCAATTTTAGTGGCCAGTAGCGTCTATATTTTCTAACGTCATCTACGCAGTCTTTTGGATCGGCATCTGGAATAGCAATACTTCGTCTTTCAATATTTCTGGTGTTAACCGTACAGCCATCTTTCAAGCCGAGTCGGTGACTGAATTAAAACCATAGAACACAATGATATACGAGTGGAGTACAACGGGCATCCGTGACAGGGCAGTTGGCACAACAACGCCTGTCGTAGATAAAATTTGTCTTAGAATATAACATAACAAGCGCAAGTCAGTAAATCCACAGTTTTTAGAAATTATATTGATCATTATTAAAATGGACGGCATGTGCTGAGATGGCAGGCAGCAAAGGCACAGAACAATAACTCCTCTGAGAGCGAAGGCCTGAAATATGTGGTTTCCGCAAACTGTCGAACTAGAAAACCTCGTCAAGGTTGAGAAGGTTGTCTGTAAGTTGTAAATCCACTACTTCCATATCCAGTAAATTCCAACAGGTAGAAACTGTATTCAGTATCTTGACTATCTCGTCATCCGAGGAATGACTAGTGAAAATACAATATTCAGTCATTGTGCTGTAGAAGGCGGATGTGTCGCCGGTTTTGATGCACCGTTTTTGCACAGCGCGTGTTGTTTGTAACTTTTACCTAACTGGGAAAGAATTTCATAAATACCCGTCTTTCGTAAAAATGTACACGCAAAACATCATATAAGAGACCTCTGAAAGAGAAAACTCCATATAAACAACAGAAAGAAGAAAGAGATTTAAAGTGCACGTGCTTTCGTCCGTACCAGTTCGTGAGAAACGTTTCTTCATAAACTGTTAGAATAATGCATAAAGTTGTCAGTATAATGTGAATACTGCTTGAATACTGTTCAGCAGTGTGGGATCCGTACCAGATAGGGTTGATAGAAGAGATAGAGAAGATCCAACGGAGAGAAGAGCGCTTCGTTAAAGGATCATTTAGTAATCACGAAAGCGTTACGGACATGATAGATAAACTCCAATGGAAGACTCTGCAGGAGACACGTTCAATAGGTCGGTACGGGCTTTTGTTGAAGTTTCGAGAACATACCTTCACCGAGGAGTCAAGAAATATACAGGGTAATTCAAAAAGAATACCACAACTTTAGGAATTTAAAACTGTGCAACGACAAAAGGCAGAGCTAAGCACTATCTGTCGACGAATTAAGGGAGCTATAAAGTTTCATTTAGTTGTACATTTGTTTGCTTGAGGCGCTGTTGACTAGGCGTCAGCGTCAGTTGATGCTAAGATGGCGACCGCTCAACAGAAAGCTTTTTGTGTTACGGCAGAAGTGAATCGACGACAGTTGTTCAGCGTACATTTCGAACGAAGTATGGTGTTAAACCTCCCGATAGGTGGTGTATTAAACGTTGGTATAAACAGTTTACAGAGAATGGGTGTTTGTGCAAAGGGAAAAGTTCTGGACGGCCGAGAACGAGTGATGAAAATGTAGCACGCATCCAGCAAGCATTTGTTCGCAGCCCAGGAAAATCGACTCGCAGAGCTAGCAGAGAGCTGCAAATTCCACAATCAACTGTATGGACAGTCCTACGAAAAAGGTTAGTTATGAAACCTTATCGTCTGAAATTGGTTCAAGCAGTGTCTGCAGCTGATAAGATTAAAAGAATCGATTTCTGTGATTTTATCCTTGCTCAAATGGAAACAGATGAATCTTCCGTTTCAAAGATTGTGTTTAGTGATGAAGCAACATTACACACTTACGGGAAAGTCAACCGTCACAATGTCTGTATATGGGGCACTGAGAATCCGCGGGAAACAACTCAGAATGAACGTGACTCGCCTAAGGTGAACGTTTTCTGTGCCATTTCAGCCAATAAAGTTTTTGGTCCCTTTTTCTTCGAAGGTGCTACTGTAACTGGACTACAGTATCTGGAGACGTTAGAGAATTGGCTGTTCCCTCAGCTCGAACAAGAAGCACAACAATTCATATTTCAGCAGGATGGAGCGCCACCACATTGGCACTTATCTGTCCGTAACTACCTGAACGTCAACTACCCGAGGCGATGGATCGGCCGCCAGGCAGCCCGTGACAGAGCACTTCATCACTGGCCTCCAAGAAGCCCTGATCTTACCCCCTCCGATTTTTTCTTATGGGGGTATGTTAAGGATATGGTGTTTCGGCCACCTCTCCCAGTCACCATTGATGATTTGAAACGAGAAATAACAGCAACTATCCAAACTGTTACGCCTGATATGCTACAGAGAGTGTTGAACGAGTTGGAGTATCGGGTTGATATTGCTCGAGTGTCTGGAGGGGGCCATATAGAACATCTCTGAACTTTTTTTTGAGTGAAAAAAAACCTTTTTAAATACTCTTTGTAATGATGTATAACAGAAGGTTATATTATGTTTCTTTCATTAAATACACATTTTGTGGTATTCTTTTTGAATCACCCTGTATTGCTCCCTCCTACGTATATCTCGCGAAGAGACCATGAGGATAAAATCAGAGAGATTAGAGCCCACACTGAGGCATACCGACAATCCCTCTTTCCACGAACAATATGAGACTGGAATAGAAGGGAGAACCGATAGAGAAACTCAAAGTACCCTCCGCCACACACCGTCAGGTGGCTTGCGGAGTATGGATGTAGATGTAGATGAATGAGATCTTCCGCCCGCCGGCCGAGGCAATCGCTCTTCTGGGATCTGTGGACGATAATCTGCTCTTATGAAAGACCGGTATTCTTGAAATTCCTCGTCACTGGGTAAAAGGCACACAGGACAACAATACGAACTGTACAACAGCGGTGCATCTAACACCACAGACACAACCGCCCCCTAAAGCATAATAAATATGCAGTTCCTCAACACCGTATTTCCACAGGTCACTCCGTGGATTCCGGAAAGTTACGATACTGACCAAACCTTTATCATAATGGAACTCAGTCGTCACGGAAGCTGTGGAAATTCAATTTTTAGACAACTTGCTCAACCGAGAGGAGAGTTTTCCGCTCGACAAATCATGGAAACCACTCATTACACCTCTCGACCCTCAGAGGAATTATTGTCTGAGTGTTCCCTCCCTGGCATTCCAGAACACGCCGTCCGTTATAATGATTAACCACATAATTTGTAAGTACTCTGGATTAGCTGTTGTACATACTGGCTTATCTATGACGCATGCGACTTTTACTCCACAGTACACTATCTGATAAGAAGAAGCCGGACATCTATTAATGGACATTAACATGGGGTGTGTTCAAGCTCTGCGTTCATGACGCTCGAACTCTCCAGGAAAGAGAAAGCAATGACGTAGGTCGGTGGGATCTCGAGAGAAGTCGACGATATAACTCATCCGAAAGTTGTTACATTGGTTCAGGACGGAACTGTAGGTAGGCCAGTCCATTTCAGAAATGTTATTGTCCACAAACCATTAGCTTACAGTTGCTGCCTTGTAACAGGGTGCAATATCATTCTGATACAGATAACTGTCATCTGCGAAATGGTGCTCTCCTGTACATAGTACATAACGCTGTAAAATGTGTTCATTTCCTCCAAATTTAACGTATTCTTAAATGCAATAAGGGGACCACACGATAATCATGGGAAACACTCCAGTACAGAAACATCAACTCCTCCAAGGTTAGAACTACACATAATGGCACATAACGCTTTCAAGGCTTTCGCTAAATCCAAACTCTTCCATCGGATTGCTACAAGTATAGCGTCATTCATCACTACAAATCATTCGTTGACAATCATCCACTGTCCAGTGGCGTCACTCTTTACACCACCTCAAACGTCGCTTAACATTGACTACAGAAACGTGTGGCTTGTGAGGATCTGCTCGACCACTGTGGCCCTTTATTATTAATCCCCTACCCACAGCCACTGAGCTACCTCGACCGCTGGGGCGACTTTGGAAGTCAGGAGGTATTCCTTACCCTCATTTCATACAACTTTTTTCAAGCAACCTCCGCAATGCTCGACGGTGTCGGCCTGTCAGTACATGACGTTTTAGATTAGATTAGATTAATACTTGTTCCATAGATCATGAATACGACACTTCGTAATGATGTGGAACGTGTCAGGTTAATAAAAGATGTCTGTACAAGAAATTACATTACACAAAATATTGCATGACACTAATGATTAAGTTTTTTTTTTCTTCTTAGTTTATATCTAAAAATTCAGCCAATGAGTAGAAGGAGTTGTCATCTAGAAATTCTTTTAATTTATTTTTAAATGTTAGTTGGCTATCTGTCAGGCTTTTGATGCTGTTTGGTAGGTGCCCAAAGACTTTTGTGGCAGCATAATTTACCCCTTTCTGTGCCAAAGTCAGATTTAACCCTGGATAGTGAAGATCATCCTTTCTCCTGGTGTTATAGGTATGCACACTGCTATTACTTTGGAATTGGGTTGGATTATTATCAACAAATTTCATAAGGGAATATATATACTGTGAGATTACTGTGAGGATCCCTAGATCCTTAAATAGATGTCTGCAGGATGACCGTGGGTGGGCTCCAGCAATTATTCTGATTACACGTTTTTGTGCAATGAATACTTTTCTACTCAACGATGAATTACCCCAGAATATGATGCCATACGAAAGCAGTGAATGAAAGTAGGCATAGTAAGCTAATTTACTGAGATTCTTATCACCAAAATTTGCAATAACCCTAATAGCATACGTAGCTGAACTCAGACGTTTCAGCAGACCATCAATGTGTTGCTTCCAGTTTAACCTCTCATCAATGGACACACCTACAAATTTTGAAAATTCTACCTTAGCTACAGACTTCTGTTCAAATTCTATATTTATTACTGGAGTTGTGCCATTTACTGTACGGAACTGTATATACTGTGTTTTATCAAAATTTAAAGAGAGTCCGTTTGCTGAGAACCACTTAATAATTTTGTGAAAAACATCATTTACAATTACATCACTTAGTTCTTGGTTTTTGGATGTTATTACTATACTTGTATCATCATCAAAAAGAACTAACTTTGCATCTTCATCAATGTGGAATGGTAAGTCATTAATGTATATCAAGAACAGTAAAGGACCTAAGACCGAACCCTGTGGGACCCCGTGCTTGATAGCACCCCAGTTTGAGGAATCAGCTGTTGTTTTAACATTACACGAACCACTTATTTCAACTTTCTGCATTCTTCCAGTTAAGTATGAATTAAACCATCTGGCTGCTCTTGGATTAGTTGTGGTTATTCCATCGCATTTCCACTTCACAATCACATGACCAATACTCGACTTGGACAGCTTTAGAAGGCTAGAAATATTCCTGATAGATTTGTTACTCAGGAGAAGTTCAACTCATAGTCCACGTTCGAAGTCACTGACTCTCCTGATCGACCCATTCTACTGTTACCAGTTGTCTACTAACGTTGTATACTGAGGGGGGGGGGGGGGGGAGGGGGGGGGGGAGGGTCCGCCTCTCGTAACGTATAGCGACCAATTGTGCAATACGCAGGGGTGTCCGGATCCTATGATCAGCTAATGTATACCGCTCGACCCGCTGCAGATCAAACCGTTGCTGCTGTCAAACGTCTCGCTCGCCTAAACTTCGTCGACATGTCCGGACGCGGAAAAGAAGGCAAAGTTGCCGCTGTGGTCGATTTCCTGTTCAGCCTGGCCGGCAACAAGAAGAGCGAGAAAAACAAAGCGAAGAGGAGCAGTGCTACCGCTACCAGAAAATGGGGCTCGAAGCCAAGACCCATAGGGGCACAGTCGCCTGATACACGTGATTGTGATAAACTGAGGGACGTCGCTGCCACGTATGTGAACTGCGGCAGCGCTCACGCTGTCAACTTACGCAGGTGCAGCTATACAAAGAGCACAACAAGGAGGGCAAGGCGCCCCCGCCCCCTTTCTACGCCCCCCTCCCCCTCCCCCACCCACCCATTCAAGAGGGGAAACTGGCCACGCCGCCACGAAGAAGGCAACGGTCACTTCCGCGCAGCGTTGCGGATAGCAGCTGACGACACAGTTGCGGCTCTCAGTTCCGCCATGACGGAGGAGAGGGCGGCCCTGAGGGCGGAGTTAGACGAGGCGCTCCGTCAGGTTCGGCACTCACGTGACGCTCTCTCTGCCACGCGCTTCTCGCAAAACACAAGAGCTGGCGTCCGCCCCCACCAGGACGGGAGCAGACGCAGGAACAAGGACTGTCTCCCCGAGGCAGAAACGCAGGCAGATCCGGAAGTGGGCACGGGAGCTGGAGACACCAGCCCCAGCCACAAAGATGGACAGCATGGACGCGGCTGCCTCTCCAGTCCACGCAGAGATGAAGGATGCTGAGGTGGCGGCCAAGACATGGAGACGTGAGGGCGGTACTTAACTACTTCGCCGTCTCTCTCCATGTTGGCACCTATCCACGCCATGACTTTCCCTATCTGTTCTCCGCCACAGACATCCCTGATCTCCCTCAACAACCCAACGATTTCCAACAGGGATACGAACCACCGAAATGAGAATACGAAAACGGCAGTTCTAACAAGCAACGCCTATTGTGCCACTGACTCATGAGTTATTGGTTCCATAGAAGAAAACCCACAGAAACACACATTATTTTTTTGTTTGAACATTAACTGATATGGTTTAGCTCATATCACTTTGAAAACTGATGTGTTAATGCTACTTCCTCCCCCCCCTCCCCCCCCCTCCCCAGTGACGCACCCGAACACTAATTAATGTTTCGTCAATAGCTAAAAGTTTCAAGAGATGTTGGCTGAAATCTGATCTAATTCAGGGGTAATGGTCTCTGAAAGCTTGGGAACCCGTTTATAGCATGTCTGCTTGGGATACATCTGTCTAACGGCACACGGAATCAGGGCAGGTGACCCCAGGAAACTTCCACGTCCCGCTAAAACTGTACATAGCGACGGATAATAAAACGATAATATGAAAGACGTCGTTTTACCAGAAATTTGAAACATTTAATTTAATGATTGCCTCTCTACTAACATTTCACCATACATATTCCTGCTAATTTTATTTGTACATATAGGTCAAAAGGAAAATGTGGATGTAAAATCTGTGAATTAAATTTTGTCTGTACTATACTATTCCAAATTTCTTTTAAATGTTGTTTATTTATAGGGCTTGGCGTGCAGTGAATTCTTTTAGCATTAATAAAAATACTGATTTCGTTTCGCTGGTATACCCCCCGCTCTGAAGCTGATGAAAAGCACTGTTGTCAGAATTGTACTGTTTTGGTTCAGTACCGTGTTGTTTCAGTTGCGAGGCCATATTTGACGTGAGCAGACACACACATGGTCCAGTCACAATAATGACCGAGCGAGATGGCGCAGTGGTTAGCACACTGGACGCGCATTCAGGAGGACGAAGATTCAAACACGGTTCCGGCCATCCTGATTTAGGTTTTCCCTCATCTCCCTAAATCACTTCAGGCAAATGTCGGGATGGGTGCTTTGAAAGGGCACAGCTGATTCCCTTCCCCATCCTTCCCCAGTCCGACGGGACCGATGACCACGTTGTTTGGTCCCGTCCCCCCAACCAACCATCACTTTACTGTGACCACCGCCCATGGTCGGTGTCAACGTGCAGTTATTGCTCACAGATGACAGGTGGCAGCACTAATAGTGCGAGGTATATAAAGTGTGTTGTGGAGACGTGGAAAATAATCCTGTCGTTGTCGTCATGTAGAAATGGAGCGATTTATCTGACGGCCAAAAGATAACAATCATTGGCTTTCAGAAACGGCCAAGTTTGCAAAGTGAAAGTATACCGTGAATGACAAAATGGAACTATGCAAAACCAGCGCTGAGGCAACTATGGTGCACCATGTGACATAAATGACAGGGGTGAATGATGGCTCTGGAGACGTGTAACTATAGAGCAACTGACCCCCACCCCCTCGACTCCCCTGACGAACCAAGGACTACTAACAGTTTCTCCTCAAAAACCGTTCAGCAAACGTTGTTGCGTAAGGGTCTCCGTAGGTGCAGCTTAGTCCATGCACCTATGCTGATTTCTGTTCATCGGCTACGAAAGCTGGAATTTGCACGCCAGTTCCGTATCCGAACGTCGAGTGAGTAGCAACAGATGGCAGTTTTAGATAATCACGTTTCATTCCCCATCGGCGTGAAACGTTTAAAAGCAAACTCCCTGCAACTATCGTTGGAAGGGCCCAGGCAGGAAGAGGAGGCGTTAGGGCCTGGGAAATGTTTTCTTGGTATCCCTTCGTTATCTCGTCATTCTGGAGGAACAATGGATGCATCTATCCTTGGGAACCACATCCACCACTACATGGAGTTTGTTTTTCCTCGGCACGATGGCATCTACCAGCTTGACAAAGCTATGTGTCACACAGCTCCCAGCACGGTTCAAAGAGCACATGGATCAGTTTACTATACTACTCTGGCCACCAAACTACCCGTTTTGAAATCCAATCGAGAATCCGTGGGACCACCTTGATCGGGCTGTTCGCGCCGTAGATCCTCAACCGAGAAACCTAGCGCAGGTGGCCACGGCAGTGGAGTCGGCATGGCTCCACATCCCTGTCGGGACCTTCCATTACCTCAATGACCGTCTTCCTGAAAAAGGTGGTTACTCAGGCCTTTGACACGTGGTCACATTAATGTGACTGGGCAGTGTAGTTATATGGGTGGGAGCTACTAGTGGCGTGTGAGTGCACAAACGTCCATTGACTGGCGAAAAATGAGTGCGTTTATGGACAATTTCGGTAAGTGTGTCCCTCCCCTCTCATAAAGCAACCATGCTTCATTAGGAGAAATGTGCTTTTGTTTGTGGCAGTGGCAAAGACAAGCCACTTAATGTGAGCGAGAGGAAATGTGTGATCTATCAATTGCACAGTATCCAATGAAATCCGTTTGCAAGAGAGCAAGTGAGTTTCAAGTACTACGGTCAATAATGCATGACCGCATCAATAGACACAGGAAAATGAAAGGACTTTGACGGATGTTTGGGAAATGAATTTCTGACAACTTGGAGCAACGAGCTGCAGCTTCTGTGCTTTGTGGGCACCGTTCCCAAGTTCCTTATCTCTCTACAGAGTGTTTACCTTTTATGCTGTCACGATATCTGTTTAGACCATATTTTTTAAAGTGTACATCAATGAAAAGAGTTCTTCAGTGACGATGCAAGTGTGACTAATACCTTATATAGAAGACCAGGGAATCACTGATCATTAAAGGAAATAAGAAAATCTCGTGTGGATCAACGTCGGTACAGGTCTAATGAATTGTCGGAAGTGCTGAAGAAACATTGTTATGTATAACTCTTGAGATGCTCCGCAAGATGTCGACGAACACATTAAGACGCACAGATTTCTGTCTAAGGCACAATGGTGCACATACAGATCCACTGTCGACATACTATTTGTTTGTAAGTAAATCAGTGCAAAATGTGCGGTTTTGATCTAGGGGCCGGCCTGTGTGGCAGAGCGGTTCTAGGCGCTTCAGTCTGGAATCACGCGACCGCTACGGTCGCAGGTGCGAATCCTGCCTCTGGCATGGATGTGTGTGACGTCCTTAGTTTAGTTAGGCTTAAGCAGTTCTAAGTTCTAGGGGAGTGATGGCCTCAGATGTTACGTCCCATAGTGCTCAGAGCCATTTTGAAGCTCTCTGCGAGAGGCATGTATCGGTTTGCCTGTAGGAGACGTTACTGAATATGGCTTCTGATAAAACTATAGTGCCAAACGTTTCTGATCCTGAGACGTTATCATCATACGGGCGGCTATTGATAAACAGTTCACATTAAAAAATAGCAGAGAGATGTTTTTTTTATAATCTCTGATTAGATGATCGTCTCAGGTAATTGAATGTGTACGGCTTCTTTAACTCTGACACAGTAAAGCTAATAATTCAGTCGCCAAAAAGATCGTTCTGCGAGCAAAATTTCAAATACTTCAAAATCGAGATCGCAATTAAGTTTCGAATATCATTTTCCCGGAGACCGGCTTGGAAAACTGGGCTTCGCACCCAACGTTGCTACTAGTCTATAGGTAGACAGTGATGTCATTAGCGACGAGACTGCGAGGAGGAAATTTGTCGAAAACATGAATCGCGCCAACTACCGACCGTCCTCCGCAAAGCGCTGCCGTTTCGTCTGCTGTCGTATTTAAGCGGCAGCGCCTTCAGAAGAAATTAAGCGATCTCAGGCTTCTTCCGGAGCGGCGGTTTGCTTTCCCGTCGCCTAAAATCAAACACTCCGCAGCCGACCGCAAAAACGTGTCGCTCCGCAGGCGCGCCCCGTCAAAAGAACCAATGAAATTATTTGGCTTTGCAAGGGTGAGGAAGGCACACAATCTCTTAAATTGGAATCCGGAATCTTGAACCTTCATCAAACCGGCGCGGCCGCAGCGCGCGGGAAACCAATCTCGACGGTGCGCATTCTGTAATGGAGACGGGGCGGACACGTGGGTCTCCTCGCCTCGCGAGCCTTAATTAATTCCCAGGACTGGCAGCGGGGCTCCGCCGGGTTGGCGCGGGCGCAGTCGGGGAGTGCCCCGGACGCAGAACAACGGAGACTTCGGCATTAACATATGGTACGGTTGGCCCGAGCAAACTGTGCCTGTACATCTACATTTACACGGATACTCTGAAAATCACATTTAAGTGCCTGGCAGAGGGTTCACCGAACCACCTTCACAATTCTCTACCATGTGTACCGGTATGAAATGAACGTTTTTTTTTTGTGAAAATGAAACACTATTTTTGAATTGAAAAGTAAAAACATTTTATCCAAAGTACTGACCACTGCTTTCTATACATTTTGACCACCCTTCTGGCAATTTGTGGACACCACGCGAATAGAAATGTTCGTCTTTTGAAGCAGACCAATCAGACACCCAATTTTCGACTTCTTCGTAGGAATCGAAGTGTTCCTCAGCCAATGCGTGTCCCATTGATGAAAACAAATGGTAGTCGGAAGGGGCCAAGTCTGGTGAATATGGCGGGTGGGGTAGCAGCTCCCAGCCAAGTGTTTTGATTGTATCCTGAACCAGTTTTGCCTTGTGTGCAGGTGCATTGTCGTGTACAAAAATTACTTTGCCATGTCTTCTGGCCCATTCTGGTCTTTTTTCAATCAATGCATAGTTTAAATTGATCATTTGTTGTCTGTAGCGATTAGTATTTACAGTTTCACCGGGTTTTAGAAGCTCATGATACACCACACCTTTCTGATTCCACCAGACACAGAGCATTGTCTTCTTGCCGAATCGAGCTGGTTTTGCAGTCGTTGTTGATGGTTGTCCCGGATTAACCCATGATTTTTCCCGTTTAGGATTCTTAAAATAAATCCATTTTTCATCGCCAGTACCAATTCGATGCAAAACTGATTTTCTTTCGTGTCTGTGAAGCAAAATTTGACAAATGCTTTTTCGGTTTTCCATCTGTCTTTCATTCAATTCGTGTGGCACCTATTTTCCACACTTTTGGAACTTTCCCATAGCTTTCAAACGGTCAGAAATTGATTGTTGTGCAACATTTAGCATTGCTGCCATTTGTTTCTGACTCAAAGTATCATCTTCATCCAATATTGCTTGCAATTCGGCTTCTTCGAACTTTTTTTATGGTCTTCCTCGTTCTTCATTTCTTACATCAAAATCATTATTTCTGAACCGTTGAAACCATCTTTTGCATGTTGCTTCTGATAGTGCATGATCACCATATGCCTCGACAAGCATTCGATGCGACTCTGCAGCACTTTTATTCAAATGAAAACAAAAAAAATAAGGCTTTCCGCAAATCATCACCTTCTGGTACAAAATTCGACATTGTTAACACGATGAAAACATATGATGTTGTTTGATCCATGACTTGATGTATACTAAATATCTCTAACAGATCTCATAGCAAAAAATAAAAAAAAGGCTCGTTCACAACAAATGTTCCCTATCGACACATTTGTATCTTAACGCTCATTTAATACCGGTACACCTGGTATTATTCCAATCTCGTATAGCGCGCGAAAAGAACGAACACCTATATCTTTCGGTACGAGCTCTGATTTCCCTTATTTTATCATGTAGGTCGGCGTCAACAAAATATTTTCGCATTCGGAGGAGAAAGTTGGTGATTGGAATTTCTTGAGAAGATTCCTCCGCAACGAAAAACGCCTTTGTTTTAATGATGTCCATCCTAAGTCCTGTACCATTTCAGTGACTCTCTCTCCCCTATTTCGTGATAATACAAAATGTGCTGCCCTTCTTTGGACTTTTCCGATGTACTCCGTCAATCCTATATGGTAAGGATCGCACACTGCGCAGCAGTATTCCAAAAGAGGACGGACAAGCGTAGTGTAGTTAGTCTCCTTAGTGGATCTGTTACATTTTGTAAGTGACCTAATAAAACGCAGTCTCTGGTTAGCCTTCCCCACAACATTTTCTATGCTTTCCTTCCAATTTAAGTTGATCGTAACTGTAATATCTAGGTATTTAGTTGAATTTACGGCCTTTAAAATTGACTGATTTATCATGTAACCGAAATTTAACGGATTCCTTTTAACACTCATGTGGATGACCTCACACTTTTCGTTATTTAAGGTCAATTGCCAATTTTCGCATCATACAGATAACTTTCCTACATCGTGCCTCGCAGTCGCGTCGTTACTGTGTGTGTGTGTGTGTGTGTGTGTGTGTGTGTGTGTGTGTGTGTGTGAGTGGGAAGGAGTGGAGGGGGGGGGGGTGTATATACACATCGATCATACAGACATCAATGAAACGTCAAACAATGGCGTGTACAGCACTGCTGTAGACAAAGCGTCAACGTCACGTCGCAAAGCCCGGTAGGGCAGGTTAAATGAAAATGTATGAGCTTCCTAAAAAAATTTAAAGGAAAACAAAAATGCCTGGGTATGCATTTATTACATTCTTCCATTAGTCCATCTCCTCCTACCCCCTCGCTGTATGCCATCTCCTCCTCCCTCTTCTCTCTCCACGTTTTCACCCCTATCCAAATAGGACTCAAGTTCTTCTTAACACCACAGTATTTCTTTCTGGATCATGACTGTGTACCAAATTTCGTTGAAATCGTTCAAGAGGTTTAGGTGAACTTTTTATACGTGACGTTGCTAGCGTACGCACACGCTAAATATATTTAAGATGTATTTAACACTTTTCACACGTATTTGTACACACGTTTCACCTGTATCTCTAGCGAACTTCGCCCTGCCGTTTTATCTTCACGCAGCTCAATGTCTATGGCGTTCTACCTCTTGAATTGTGTGTCCTACAATATCATTCTGCCGGTACATCCAGTGAGATATGTGGCTACTGTCTGAGCAACGTGTTCGAATAGACTCAGTAGTAAGGAAGTAATAAATTAAAACGTCATACATGATACCGCAGTTTCCGACAAATCTTAATATTTGACGTCATATCTCCTGAAATGTCTCCAAAATGTGTCGCGAATACAATAGGTAGTAAAGTAGTAGTAAATTAAAACGTCATGCTACATGTGGTAGTTTTGCTGCAATATGCGATAAACTTTTTTCCTTTCATTATTTTGTGGAGGTTTTCAGCGTGACAACATTTCGTAAACGTCTAGAATTATGTATAAGTTTGTTGCAAGTCACTAAGAGCTATCATTCTCAAATTCTGGATGAATAAAGTATGGGCACTCGCGCGTCGTGGCCTACACTGCTTTTTTCACCCCTAACCCTTTGACAGGTAGGTATATACAAGGTAGTCTACAAGTTAATTCAGGGTGTAAGCTATTGCCAATCGAAATGTCATCCAAATCAGTCCAGCCGTTTCAGCGTGAAGGTGATACAACATACTAACACAAACCCAAACTTTCGCATTTGCCAGGTTTTATTCCCTCCTCATAGAAAACTTACCTTTCAAACTGTTCACAAATGTAATAAAGTAAACTATCGACAAACGCCTCACCGAAACCCAAATGGGATTCAAGAAGGAAAGTTCAACTCTGACTGCATTAGAACTCCTGCCAAAGAGCGTATGAGAAGCCCTTAAAGATACAAAAAATTTTATGTGGTATTTATAGACTTCACAAAAGACTTTGACTTAATAAACAGAAAATTAATGACCAAAAACTAGAGGAAACCCTAAGAGAAAACAATATATGGACACGAATGGCAATACTGCGATGGAACGAAATACGGATCTGAGACAACCTCTCCCTGTCGGAACCGATACTCCAATCAAACGGAGTACTACAGGGAGACCCACTGAGTCCTCTGTTATTTATCCTTGCAACGGAAGAATACCCCAAAGGGAAGGTGTAATCTCACGTGCATATGCAAACAATATTGTAACAGGTGCATAGGACATTGCAATGTTACAAGAAGTGATAAACGATGTGGAAGATTGGTGTGTCAAACACGGCTTCGAAATAAATGTGGCGAAAACAGGAATGATGGTACTCAGAAACGGAGGAAGAGCATCTGCATCAGCTGAGATCTTCATACGGGAGAGAAAACTGAAGATTGTACCAGACTTCAAGTGCCTAGGGGTCACAATACAATCAACTTCAAAATGTTTCACAAAACATGTAACAGAGAAAGCAATGCAAGCAATAATGGCAATGCATGAAATACATCAGGTCCTTTAGCCTAGAGACAGAAATGCCACTATTCAGAACCAAAATCTTTCAAACGTTGACGTACGGCAAAGAAATTATCGGACCACATCTTACAGTAAAGAACCTAACGACACTAGAAAGAGTGAAGGGGACCTACATAAAGAAAGCAACAAGAGTGTACAAAACAACATGATCCAGACTTGTATACCTGCTGACGAGGAAACCCTTTCTCACTGAAGACCTACGGACAAACTTGATGCTACCCAACAGCAGCGCTTTGGAAAGTCTACTTAACGAATTGAAGAAAAAAAGGGAAAATGTCATTAAATATACATACGTTACCATACAGAATTCTTTACCAAACGGAGACCGTCAATAAGTGACTACGCAAATCACTATATGTAAAATTTCTAATTTCGTTTATTGTCATCATTGTACTATGAATTTGTATGGCTGTTTGGCTACAATAAACTTATTATTATTTCCTCCTCGTAAAGTAATAATCATGCATAAACTATTAATTAGAAATAAAAGAAAAATGGCTTTTGAATAAGAGTTAAGAACATATCCCTTCCAGGCACTGCGTATTTATCACAATTTTACTCTGAATTTCCTTGCTTTGAGTGAAGAAAACGGACTGATTATGTCAGCGAAAACCAGTTCAGTTCTATCGCCAGGATAGCTACAACTGACAGACTGCTTTCAATTCTTTCAATTTAAATGACTTATAGTTTTATATACACACAACGGCTAGCAACTTCCGTACTAGTGGCAATCAGTGAATTCCTCCACTCTCATGTATGAGACAGCTTCAAATGTCGGTTTACTTCACAAATTAATTGATGTGTTAAATATTTGATGTTACTCATGAAAGCGAGAAAAAGGTTTGAAATTATGTTGCACACTGGGTCACAACGTTTGTTGGCTATGTTGCATAGGAGGTTTCGGATCCCCAATGGGCGTAACACAGTCAAAGGAGTTATCAGGAAATGTTTAAAATGCTTTAGGCTTAAGTCCAAGACAGCAGTTCAACTCATGGGTCAGCTACCTGCAGCTAGAGTAAACCAGTCTCGTCCATTCCAGCACTGTGGAGTAGATTATGCAAGCCCTATTGCTGTAAAGCATGGTGGAAGTCGGAGTAAAGTTGCCACCAAGGCTTATTTTGCTTTATTCATTTTCATGTCAACCAAGGCCATCCACTTGGAATTAGTCAGTGACTTGGTAACAAGTTCATTTTTGGCTACCCTCAGGAGATTCACTGCAAGACGAGGGAAACCCTCTCACATGTGCAGTAACAATGGCACCACATTTGTAGATACAATGAGCTTAAACTTTTTTTCTCTAATGATGCTATTGTTGAAGGTGTGGCGAATTTTTCGACCTCAGAGGGAATCAGTTGGAGGTTCACTCCACCTCGCGCCGCTCACTTTGGTCGACTCTGGGAGGCAGGAATCAAATGCTCGAAGTCGCATCTCAAACGCGTCCTCGGCAATGCGGTACTGACATTTGAACAACTGGCTACTGTGTTAATTCAGATAGAAGCATGCTTGAATTCAAGGCCATTGTGCCTTCTCTCTGATGACCTAGATTCTCCTGCCACTCTAACTCCTGGTCATTTCCTAATCGGACACCCCCTTTGTTCTCATCCTGAACCCTCTGACCATGGGGTTCCCGCCAACAGGTTACACAGATGGCAACTTCTACAGCAGTTGCATCAGTCATTTTGGAAGAGGTAGTCCACAGAATACATGCATGATCTGCAGCAATGCAGAAAATGGACTTCGGAAGCAGCATGGGAACCCCAGATCGGCGATCATGTGCTGGTCAAGCAGGATAACTTGCCTCCCTTGGTGTGGAGACTGGAAGTCATTGACAAGCTGTTTCCCGGTCCTGATAGGTGTGTGCATGTGGTAATGGTGAAAACTGCTAATGGGCAGATTAAGAAGCCTGTAGCAAAATTGTGTCCCCTGCCTAAGCAGTGAATCAGTTAAGTGTTTCCTCAGACCTGTGCAAAATGATTCAAATCGTTCTGAGCACTATGGGACTTAACATCTGAGGTCATCAGTCCCCTAGAACTTAGAACTACTTAAATCTAACTAACCTAAGGACATCACACACATCCATGCCCAAGGCAGGATTCGAACCTGCGACCGTAGTAGTCGCCCGGTTACGGACTGAAGCGCCTCGAACCGCTCGCCCACCGCGGCCGGCAGACCTGTGCAGTGATATATGATACAGGGCCACTGCCAAAATGTCATTTACTGGAAGAATCTCATAATTCATAAGATCAGCTTGGGAAGCTGTGGATGTTTCTTGTGGACTAACTGCTGTTAGTACTGATTTCCATCTTTTTATGCAGTATGATATTAATAGTTTATTGTTTTGTGTCCTACATGTTGGTACCCATCATGTTTCACATGAAGTGTGACAGTGGTGTTTTGGTGATGTGAGCATCCCAAATGTTAGTGTATTCATGTTTTATGTGCATTGATATTGTGCCTAGTTCTATTTTTATTGTTTTCCTTGTTTTGGTTTTGTTGTTTGTTAAAATTATGGTTATTTGTAAAACGAGAATACTCATTTTTGGACCTCCAATGTACGCACGGGCTCTTCCTCCCGTGATGGCACACTGGAGAGTGAGTGTTTGGTGCGAGAGGACTCACTGTCCTCCCCTTATTTCCACTCACAATAATTTGACGGAACAAGCTATCTGGCATGAGAGTTTATTTGAATGAACCTTAACAACTTGCACAGGCTGCGCGCCAACTGCGGCTCCTGGCTTAGCTGGGAGACAGACACGCCCTTCCGCTAAGGGGTCTCGAAGCTACCTGTCCGGCCGTTACAACCGCTAATCTTACCTGCGCGCATAAAGGACCTGGGAGATCCACCTCTGCACGTAGCTCTGCACGTAGCTTTCAAGGTCTCCCGACAGGGAGATGACTACACTGGACAGTTTGACCTGCCCAGTTTGAAGCGGCCACTAGATCGCTGTTGGAGTGAGTAGCAGAGTCCAAGCAAATTATGTTTTAAGTTTACCGGAAGTCGCTAACTGCTCTCGGTGTCAAGCAACTGATGAGTATACACTGGTAATATGAGCTCCGTTTTAAGCAACACCTAGTTTCTAATGCATCTCAGTGTTTATAACGTTGTATCTCCCGAAATGTGTGTTGTGGAACGATATAATGTTGCAGATACATTCACTGGTACTCACTGAGTTGATAAAAGTCATGGGATGCCTCCTAGTATCGTGCCGGGCCTCATTTGCCTGGCGTAGAGCAGCAGCTCGAAGTAGCGTGATGGACTCAACAAGTCGCTGGAAGTCCCCCGCAGAAATATTCAGCCATGCTACCTCTACAGCTGTCCATAATTGTGAAAGTGTTGGCGGTGCAGGATTTCGTACCTAAACTAACCTCTCGATTATGTACCATAAATGTTCGATACGATTCACGTCCGGCGATTCGCTCAAACTGTCCAGAATGTTCCTCTAACCAGTCTCGAACAATTATCATCCGGTAACATGGCGCATTGTCATTCACAAAAATTCAGTACTTGTTTGGGAACATGAAGTGCACGAATGGATGCAAATGGTCTCCAAGTGGTCGAACATAACCGTTTACAGTCAATGGTCAGTTCACATGGACCAGAGGACCCAGTCCACTCCACTCAAACACACTCCACACCATTATGCAACCACTACCAGCTTGCACCGCGCCTTGACAACTTGAGTCCATTGATTTGTGGGGCCCGCGTCACACTCGAACCCTACCATCAGCTACTACTAACTGAAATCGGGACTCATCAGACCAGCAACGGTTTTCCAGTCGTGTAGAGTCCAGCCGACATGGTCACGAGCCCAGGAGAGGCACTAAATGCGATGTTGTGCTCTTTACAGAGGCACTCGCATAGGTCGTCTGCTGCCGTAGCCCATTAACGCCAAATTCGCCGCACTATTGTAACGGATGGGTTCCACTTTGTTTTCTGCGGCTTTTACACGCAGTGTTGCTTGTCTGTTGATACTGACAAATCTGCGAAAACGTCGCTGCTCTCGGTCGTTAAGTAAAGGACGTCGGCCATTCCGTTGTCCATGGTGAGAGGTAATGCCGGTGGTATTCTCGTCATACTCTTGATATTGTAGCTCTCAGAATATTGAATTCCCTAACGGTTTCCGAAAGGGAATGTTCCATGCGCGTGGCTCCTACTGCCATTCCTCGTTTCAAGTCTGTTAATTCTCGTCTTGCGGTCATAACCATACCGCAAACTGTTCACATAAATCAGCTGAGTGCAAATGACAACTCCTCCAACTCTTTTGTACCTTATGCACACGATACTACAGCTTTGACTTTTGTCGCCTCAGTGTAAGCTCAACGGCTAACAACTCCCATAATAGTAGCAATCTGTCCGCCCCCGGTAGCTGAGTGCGCCGGCACGGTAGCTCAGCGTGTTCGGTCAGAGAGCCGGTTGACCTCCGTAATATAAAACTGAGTGGAAGGATCAAGCACCGAACTTGAACAGGATGTCTTGCGACGTCCGCAACGACCAAACACAATGATCAATGACGGAAAAAAAGTGTTCAGCGCGACAGAATGTCAATACTAAGGGCCCGGGTTTGATTCCCGGCTGGGTCGGAGATTTTCTCCGCTCAGGGACTGGGTGTTGTGTTGTCCTAATCATCATCATCATCATCATCATCATCATCATCATCATCATCATCATCATCATCATCTCCCTATCGACGCGCAAGTCGCCGAAGTGGCGTCAAATCGAAAGCTTGCACCCGGAGATCGGTCTACCCGACGGGAGGCCCTAGTCACACATTTTATTTTGTACCAATCTGTAAATTCCCCCACTCCCGTGTATGATACTGTTTGAAACGTCCAATTACTTTACAATGAGTTAATGTGTCACAAATTTGTCGCTACACATATAAGGATAAAAAGTTTAAAATTACGTTTAAAGTTTATTGGAAGTCGCTAACTGATCTTATTATGACACACGAGCTGAGTACTGTCTATGTAATTTGCGCTCTGTTTTCCGTAAAGCTTAGTTTTTAACGCATCTCATAACGTTGTATCTCCTGATCTGTGTGTAGTCCAAAGATACAGTTTTGCAGATACGTTCAGTGGTATATGTGCATACTGTCTACAAGACTTGAATAGAACAGAATTATAAATCAGAATATATTATCAAAGTAACTGTACAAGTGCATGCCACTAAAACTCAGAAACGAGTTTCGGTACGGTCAAGCAAGTTATATGGTGTCGTAGCCCACTATCCCCAATCCATGAAGAAGGTCCCCGATTTTATCTGAAAGGCGTGCTTTTGAAGATATAATGGCTGGGAAGTTTTGCCCTCTACAAATTTATAGAACATTCCAGAACGTTCCGGAATGTTCAGAATGATCCGGGATATTCTGGAATGCTCGGGAATAGTCTGGAACATTCGACGATTCCAGAATGTTCGGGAACATCCCGGAACATCTCCGATCACTGTGGAACATTCCAGAACACTCTCGAATGTCGCTGAATGTTCTGGAACACTGTGGTCCATTCGAAGCCTTTTTGGTATGGTCTGGAATAAGCCACTTGTGGAACTACCCATTGGTAGCGGTATATAAACCAAGACCCGTCGTGTGTTCGAACATCAGTTTCTTATCAGTGACGAAGGAAGGAACAGAAGAAATGCAGAGAGTGAATAAAAATAAACAGTGAAGTGTCAGTAGTCAAAGTGATACAGTGGCTGAATCTAAAACGAAAATAAAGTTTGAAAAATGGAATATGGATGATCGTGAAAAAGCTATCGGATAACATCATCGAAGCCGAGCTTATGACTGAAAGTACAAAGGACACAAATTATTTATCCCCGGAATACTATTGATCTCTACTGAACTGCCATTCCAATTTAAAAGACTGTAATTTCCAATCAAACTAGCCTACAGTTTCACAGTTAACAAAACGCAAGGACAAAGTTTAAAATATTGCAGCATCAACCTCAAAGACTCCTGCTTCTCTCAGAGTCAACTGTACGCAGATTGCTGCCGCTTAAGAGACTTGAAAAATTTGTAGATATATACTCCACATAACAAGTACTGTAAATAGTTCAGATATGTTTTTAATAAAAAATTTTAGATGGTATACTTTACAGTTTATCCTTTTATTCCAAGTACAACACAATCTCAAATCAAATCCCTGAGCGAATCCGGAAACCCCAGCTAGTAATTAATAAATTAAAACATCATGCCTGATGCTGAAGTTTCACTGCATGAACAACTGAAATTTAGCAAGCAACAAACTTTTTTTTTCCTTTTCATCATTTTGAGGGAGTGTCAGTGAGAAAAAGGTTTCGAACAGCTATGAAATTATGTGTGAAGATTGTTTTCAAATATTGGTTGAATATAATCTGCGTAGCTCGCATGCCGTGAGTTATGCTGCCAGTTTCTAACTGTAATACTCACCCTGCTGTGTTAGTCTTGTATCTTAAGATTAGACCTCTTAATGAGCAGAATATGAAAACATTTTAAATTTCCAAATTTGCTCACTAATTATATGAAATGTGGACAAATTTTTGTTGCCCCTGGTAGTCGTTAGATGGGCAGCCTGGAGCTAGGACTGTGCACGGTGATATCACTTTAGTAACATTGGCTGTTTCAAGATTAATATCGGGTTTTATGCTTATCTAACATATATTACCATCATCTGTCCGCCGGCTTAGCTGAGTGGTAACGTGCTCGCCTCCCATGCAAGTGGGCCCGGGTTCGATTCCTGGCAGGGACTGAGTGTTGAGTTGTCTTCATCATCATTTCATCCTCATCACCGGCGCAAAAGTCGCCCAGTGTGGCGTCGAAAGAAGTAAGGCTTGCACTTGGCGGGCGAACTTCCCCAAATGGGGCCTCCCGGCCAACGATGCCATAGGCTCATTTCCATTTACCACCAACTTAAATTATAAATAATATGTCAAATCAAAGAACAATTCGAACAGTTACGTTTAAAGACCTGTTTCCTGTCTCATCTGTTGATAGCACTAGTAGCAAAAATGACTACTACTCAAAAGAAACCTTTTTTGTGTTTTACAGTTTGCAACAGCTGAAGTAGTCCCAGGCACCTGCAGGCATGCGACCACTGGACACCTCTCCGTTTCGGAACGTCTACTAGCAGTGTCCAGGACTTTCTCTCACACACAAGTAGGTTTTCTCTTTAAAGGCACATATTTAAACTTTTCCGTAAGTGTGAATGGGTGCCAGTGAGGGTATTGCTGAAACTGTGGGTCTTAGAGGAAACCTTTGTCATTTTTTGTCGAATGATTTTGAACGGTTCCTAGTGGTTCGACCCTGTACCCCAGAGAAAAAAAAAAATCAGTCGCACTAGCGGTCAAATCACGTTGGATGGGATTGCAGCGCCACGATGCCCTTAGAGAAGGACTGAATCGCCCGGGAGATGTCAGAAGTGTCAAAAATTGTCAATAACGTCAATATGTTGCTCACCGTACTGCAAATAGTTGTTTTCCACCGCCAAATGTGTGGGATCAACGCCCCAAGAGAAGCGTTAGTTTCGTTGAAGACTTTTCCCACAACTTCCAAGGCTTTTTCGTATCGAATCTGAGCGGAAGTGCGCTTAGCGTCGCCGTTCTGACCTCCATCGCAGAGGCGCCAAAAAAGGGGTGTGATGCTGGTAAAAGGGACTGTGGCGATCTTCGCATTATATGAGGGACCCACTGTTGCGTTGAGCAGAACTGTGGTGTAATTTGGTGTCAATGTGACATTATTAAGCCACCTTACACCTAGCATGAACTTCTGAGCTCTTGCTCTCCCCCCCCCCCCCCCCCCCCTCCCCTGCATGTGCCGACATCTTGCTGTTTGAAGCGTTGCCGAGACCGAGCATGACGTAGCTTTTGGTCCAATAGAGAGGAAGGTTGTAAGCACCTTTGTGCTAGATTTCAAACTTATGTGTCGCAATGGGAGACAAAAAGTGACTGCTTAATTGTGTTGCGCAGTATATTTACGAGACGAATGCTTGATAAATTTGGTGTCATGGTAATGTACAGCTAGTGAAGCAGTTTAATTTTACATAGTTCTACCAAGGGTCACCTGCAGTTGAGAATTATAAATGTCTGTTGAAGTCACTTCCTTCGTACTATTTTCGTTTTCCAAAGCGCGATACTTCTTTTGCAGAAGTCCAAGCTTCTGTGACATGGAGAATGAGTATGTGTGATTAATGTTTTAGTTTCCATGAGGAAAAACGGACTGAAAAGAATATAGCAGAAAATACAAAAAGAAGGATTTCATCTTTAAAAATGTCAGTTTGATAAATCTCTAATTTGCAGCATGACAGAATTCCAAAGTCGAAGTTTTTCGGTACGCTTTCGGATTGGTGCATTGAGAAACAATTTCACAATCCCACCGCAGCATAATTTATTAAAACAGAGAGTCGTAAACGTGATAAAGTCCAGCACAAAACCTAAAAAAGTACGTTGGTAATCCCTTCTTTTCCCACACCAGAAAAAGAGGAAAAAAGGGCAGGGGCATCTGAGCTTCGACACTTGTCGCAAACAAGCGAAATGCCCTCCTGTTTCTCTATTCGAAGCTACATCTACATCTACATACTCAGCAATCCACCAAACGGTGCGTGGCGGAGAGTACCCCGTACCACAACTAGTATCTTCTCTCCCTGTTCCACTCCCAAACAGAACTAGGGAAAAATGACTGCCTATATGCCTCTGTACGAGCCCTAATCTCTCTTATCTTTGTTGTCTTTCCGCGAAATATAAGTTGGCGGCAGTATAATTGTACTGCAGTCAGCCTCAAACGCTGGTTCTCTAAATTTCCTCAGTAGTGATTCACGAAAAGAGCGCCTCCTTTCCTCCAGAGTCTCCCATCCGAGTTCCTGAAGCATTTCCGTAACACTCGCGTGATGATCAAACCTACCAGTAACAAATCTAGCAGCCCGCCTCTGAATCGCTTCTATGTCCTCCTTCAATCGGACCTCATAGCGATCCCAACGCTCGAGCAGTACTCAAGAATAGGTCGTATTAGTGTTTTATAAGCTGTCTCGTTTACAGATGAACCACATCTTCCCAAAATTCTACCAGTGAACGGAAGACGACTATCCGCCTTCCCCACAACTACCATTACATGCTTGTCCCACTTCATATCGCTCTGCAATGTTACGCCCAAATATTTAATCGACGTGACTCTGTCAAGCGCTACACTACTAATGGAGTATTCAAATATTACGGGATTCTTTTTCCTATTCATCTGCATTAATTAACATTTAACTATATTTAGAGTTAGTTGCCATTCTTTACACCAATCACAAATCCTGCCCAAGTCATCTTGTATCCTCCTACAGTCACTCAACGACGACACCTTCCCGTACACCAAAGCATCATCAGCAAACAGCTCCACATTGCTATCCACCCCATCCAAAATATCATTTATGTAGATAGAAAACAACAGTGGACCTACCACACTTCCCTGGGGTTATATACAGGCGTCACCTGTGCTTTTTTCCAGTCGCTCGCGACTTTACGTTGGGCAAGAAATTCGCGATAAATGCAAGCTAAGTAAGGAGCCAATGCAGTAGACTCCCTGTAAAACCGAATTGGAATCCCGTCAGGACCTGGCTATTTATTTATTTTCAACCCATTCAGCTTATTCACAACCCCAGGGATGTATATCACTATGTCCTCCATACGGGAATCTGTATGAGACTCAAACGGCCCTATGTTTGTACGATACTCCTGCGTGAAAGATTTCTCAAATGCTAAATTTAAAATTTCAGCTTTCCTTTTGCTGTCTTCCGTTGCCAAGCCAGACTGATCAGTGAGTGACTGGATGGAAGCCTTCGACCCGCTTACCGATTTTACGTAAGACCAGAATTTCCTTGGGTTTTCAGCTACATCTTTTGCTAAGGTATGACTGTGGTAGTGGTTGTATACTTCGCGCATCGCTCTTTTTACAGCAGCACGAATCTCTACTAACTTTTGCCTGTCCCCATTCTCCCGATCTTTCTTGTACCGCGAGTGCAACTGTCTTTGCTTCCTGAGCATTCTCCGAATTGCGCTGTTAAACCACGGTGGGTCTTTTCCGTCCGTAACCCACTTTTTCGGCACATACTTCTCCAATGCGTGATTTAAAATGTGTTTTTGACCATAATTCCTCCACGTCCATAGTACCGGAAGTAAATGAAGTCGATTCATTTACTAAGTGGCATGCTAACAATTGCTTATCTGCTCTTTCTAGTAAGAATACTCTCCTAGCCTTCTTGGGCGACTTTTTAATTTTCGTAACCATAGTCGTAATGACATCATGATCACTAATCCCTGTCTCAACAATGACACTGTCGATGAGGTCTGGTCTGTTCGTGGCTACCAGATCTAACCACGTTGGCTGTCGATTTAGCTGCTCATGACAGTTTTCGGATGTGTTCAAAGGTAATTCACACGACAGCTTGTCTGTACCACCTGTAATGAATCCATAGACATCCCAGTCTATACTAGGCAGTTTGAAGTCGCCACCGACTAATATAGCATGATCCGGGTAGTTATGCGATACAGAGTGTAGACTCCCTTTGAATGATCTAGAACTGTCACAGTGGAACCTGGTGGCCGGTAACAACACCCAAAAATTAAATTAATTTCTCCTAGCCCTGTTAAACCTGTCCAGATAACTTTACAATCACACTCTACTTCGACCTCAGTAGACACAATACTTTTGTCAACTGCAATGAAAGCACCACCTCCTACGGTGTCTAATCTGTCTTTCCGATACACGTTCCAACCCTCACTAAATAGTTCAGAACTTCCTATCTCAGGGTTCAGCCAGGTCTCAGACCCTAGAATAATTTGCGCGCCACACGCTTCCTGGAGGGCAGTAAATTCAGGAACGTTACTCCGAACACTCGGAAAATTTCCGCACGTCGACTGGTGAGTGTTAATCAGGACATCTCGCACTACTGCCTAGCCTAAAAAATCCCCATGTGCACACCACAAGCACTCTGCTACCTGAGTAGCTGCTTCCTTTGTGTAGTGCACCCCTGACCTATCTAGGGGCGTCCTACAATTCCCCACCCAATAGCGCAAGTCTAGAAATCTGCAGCCAAGACCATCACAGAGTCGACGAAGCCTCTGGTTGAGACCCTCCACTCGGCTCCATACCAAAGGACCCCAATCCACTCTGGGAACGATGCTGAAAACACAGAGCTCTGCTTGCACCCCACGTGCGAGGCCAGCAGTCTTCACCAAATCCGCCAGCCGCCTGTAGGAACTGAGGATTGCCTCAGAACCCAAGCGACAGGCATCATTGGTGCCGACGTGAGCAACTACTTGCAGACGACTACACCCCGAACGCTCGATAGCCGCAGGCAAGGACGCCTCCACATCTTGGATGAGGCCCCTTGGCAGACAAACCGAGTGCACGTTGGAATTCTTTCCAACCCTGTACGCTATTTCCCTAAGGGGCTCCATCATCCGCCTAACGTTGGAGCTCCCAATAACCAGCAAGCCTTTGCCCCCGTGTGCCTGCTCGGGTCCTGCTGAAGAAGCGGCCACCTGCCCACTGACAGGATGAACGGGCGAGGCCAGCCGGCCAGCCTCCACATTGCCCCTCCGCCTCGAGCGACGCGTACGCGTTGCAGTCCGCCACTCACCCTGAGGTGAGGGCGGCCCCAAAACGCCGGGTACACTAAAAAGTACCTCAGCGGCTGAGTCAGTGGACGCAGCAAACGACACCTGGGGTGTCTCAAGAGACGCGCCAGACCCTCCGCCGTCGCTGCACCTCGAGGCAGCAGCCTGAAGGCGGCTGACCGTGACCAACAGCACGCTCGGCTGCTCGCGAACCGCGGCCATTTCCTCCTGCGCCCGCACACAGCACGCACACACCCTATCCATCCTACTGCTAATATCTGGACGTATAGAGTTGCGACAAATAAAACAGCAATATGCGACTGCACAGTTGCGTCACCAGCGCCAGATTGAGCTGCGACGTATGAACAATTACTTACGAACGAAGCTATCAAATGACCACGACTACGCCACTATACATATATGACAATGCGATCCTACCCCTGTCTTAGTACCAAATGACAACCGCCTTCGCGATGTTACACTCTACCGTTATTAAAATTTGATACTACCCCTTTCTAATTCGAAAATACCCAAAGATCCGAAAAATTTCACCACGCAAGCACACAAAAGTAATTTGAATTAAACCTACGGAATTAATACGAAAAACTGAATGAATATACGATTAGTTTCTGCTACTGCTGCTCGCATACGTCACCCTGTAAGCACAGATGAAACTGTACTGGCCTCTTTCTGCTGCTAACTGACTCTACGAAATAAACAGAAAGTACTGGCTGTCCAAATCAAACAACTGACTAACGACTCAGCGTGTCTGCAAGGAGTGGTGTACCTCTAACAGCCATGTAACACAGCGTGGCATCAGTGATGGAAAAATATCCAAACTGACAGGGACCGGCCACAGGTGCTACACCTTGTCAATGACAGTCTGTATCAAACACGACAGGAAGTGCTGTTATTAATTAAAGCAGTTGATCTCATCCACTTTGCGAGCAAACATTGAGAAAGAAACTGCAACCAATGGACAACTGAACTGACATGCCTCAGTGCTATTTTGGAGGTATCCATTTTTCATACCAGATTTAGATCCACTCATTCAGGTTACCGTGAACATTAACTAGAATGTGAAACTTGAGTTTCAACTGGCCTATAAAATGTTCAAAAGGCTTACGGAAATGGAGCTGCGTGACATCTTCGACAACCGCCGATATTTCGAACGAAATAGCAATGTGCAAGCAAATTTAAACCCTCGTTAGGCGGGGTTACAACGACCAAGAGCCATAATATGACATCTGCATAACAACAACGAACACTCACCGTAAACGTTTACTTCTATAGAGACGAAAATTGCCGTTGTTTGTGAAAGTTAGACAAACTTCGCATTAGAAGAATGAGAATGCAAGTGCACCAGCTCTTGTTCGTCACAGGATCCATTACACTCGCTTAATCTACATCACACTCTGAAATCATCCGAACGGTGTGTGACGGAGGGTACTTCTGGTACCAGTAACTGATCCTCCCTTGCCTGTTCCACCTGCGAATGGCGTGTGGGAAGAATGATTACCGGTAACTTTCTGTATTATTTCTAATTTCTCGAAGTTCCTCGTCGTGGTCACTAAGCTTCTTAGTCGCTGTCTGACTGGTAATTTCTTTCTGCAATTCACCGATATTCGGCTAAGTTTGAACTTTCGTGTCTCGGAGTGTGATATTACATCTCGGTGTCCTGTGATCGATCTCACGGAGAAATCATTGGACTACGCATCCTTATCCATGTTGAGGAATGGTTTTGACTTTGCAACGACGCCAAGCGTTTGCCAGTTCTTAATTTTTTTAATTTCAATCAAATAGGCCGACTTTAAAACTACCTCTAGACACTGTCGAGGAAGTTAGGAGACAACCATATTGTGTGTGGGCGGAGGGCGTTTGCCCAAGAATACAACAGCTGAAACGTGTCCTCAGCGTGCGCTCAGGATGGATCTTGATATTGTTATCTGCCGAACAATAGAAATGCTACATTTATGTTAGACAAAAAGGATATAAAGATGCAGCGTTTACCATTTGATCCAGCACACCATAGGCAGTGATTGCCCGACAAAAATAGTTCAGAGGAAAATTAATCACCTCCTGAGGAGTTCCTTCTCGCAAGAGACTATTAAGTGTCCTAACTATTACTATGCTGTCAATAAAATTCTTCATGGTATGTGATACCTTCATCTGGCCATATGGAGAAAAAGAGCTATCGAACTTTCACCAGTACCTCAGCCAAAAGCACACCAAAATAAAATTTACTTTGGAGATAGAAAAGAATCGGATGCTGCATTTCCCCTATGTGGAAGTTTACCAAAAGTCTGGTGGTAAACTTGGCCAAGAGTATATAGAAAATCTATCAGCACAAACAGGTACCTACATGCCTCCTCTCATCGTCACCCTATGCAGAGAAAAAAGCTGCCCTGCACATTTTATTCGAAAGGGTCCACAGCATCAGCAATGAAGAACATCTGAAGATGGAACCACAAACCTTCAAGTCCATCTTTGGAGACAATGGTTATGATATGAAGATGACAGATAAAACTATGGTGACAGAGGATGAAGGTAATAGAGAAGAGGAGTGGACAGTACAAAACATTGCAAAGAGGTCACTGAATATGTGAGCAAAATTCTATGTCAACCAAATATCAACCCAGTTTTCCAAAGCAGCAACAAAATAAAAGATGTTCTTAGGTCAACAAAATATGCAGTCAACAAGCTACATACTGGTGGAATCTACAAAATTGGCTGCAAGTATGGACTAGTTTATGTAAGCGGAACATTAAGATGAGTACAGGCAAAAGAGCCACTTAACTTGATTGGGGAGATTAGAGGCATGGTAGAAATAGGTAAGTGACCTGCCAACATGAATAGAGAAGATGAGTATAGACTTCAAGTGACTTGGCTGCCATCTATGGAACAACAGTATTTGCAAAGCAATCCACACAGGCACACAGAAGATCTAAGTGGCCATATGAATAAAGAGTACTGGTTTGCCTCAGGCAGCATTAAAACAGCACTACAACATGACTGCCACCTATTTCTCGTTGCCTGTTTCCACTAATGACAAGAGATAAAGCAAACACCAACAAAGGTCACCTAACAGCCTTCCTCCTCATCCTCAATATCCTATCAGATTACCAGAACAGTTTCTTTCACTAGTATATCAGAACTTAGGTTTTTCTCACTCAACAATCAGCTCAACATCCTGAGGAGACCCATTTGTAAGAGTGGCCAGAACACTGGAGAATTTTATATGTTAACATTGGTCACATACCCTGAAGAATTTTATTGACTGTGACAATAGCTGCAAAACCCATCGCTTACATTATTATGTGCTATCCCCTATAGATTATATTGCCTTCCAAAGATCTACAAGGAAAGGGTCCTCGTAGGCGTATTATCAGTAACATTGGTGCTCCAACATACCATGCAGCGAAACACCCTGATACTCTGTTGAACCCACTAGTAGCTCAGTGCAGACATCACACTAGGTAGTTGGTAGGTTTCTTGTGTGGGAAAAAAGAGATTGTATTTGAATGGCTCTGATATTTTAGTAAGTTTTAATGTGGACACACTATTTTGAGATATCTTAACTTGCACTTACTTTTTATTCAGTGACTACTTCAATAGATAGTTACATGGATTTGTGACAGAAAGCCAATTGTCATCTATCATCTGTTTATGGATTGTTTATGGTAGACTTTGAAGAAGGTGCCTTGGAGTTGGTGGCACTTTCTTAATGTGTATGTGATACTTTAGTTGTTTCACCTCATGACAGTGACAATTTGCAAACCTTTTAAGAACATCTCAATTCGGGTTACTTGAATATTTGCTTCACTGTGGAGATGGAAAAGAATGGCCACCTTGCCTTATTTGATGTGATGGAAAGAAGGGAATTGGTGGTACATTGGGGCATGCCATTTACAGGAAGCCAATTCACACTGATTTGTATCTTCAGGCTGATAGCTGTCAGTCATCCAGGTCATGATAAAGAGGTCCTTTGTACCTGGGGTCAGAAGGCCCACATCATCTCAGATCCTGAAAGTTTGTCAGCTGTGTTAGCTCTCTTCAAAGTCCTTTTCACCAGAATGGTCATAGTGAGCTACTAATCAAAAGCATATTATACTATCAATCTACTGTGGATCCGGTGAGGTAAAAATGACAAGGTAGCACTTCAGTCTATAGTCTTTTTGCTACATGCGGTAGCATTTCCAACAGGAATGGCCACCTTATTTAGAAACATGGCGTGAAACGCATTTTTTTACCACCATCTAAGATTAGAACCCTGTTAGGGCATTTAAGGGTTACCTAAGTCAGGTGTCTACAGTATACCAGGTATACAGGACCATCGGGACCATGAAGGATTGGTGCACAGAGTTTAAGCGCTTTATAGAGCAGAAGAATCACATACACTTACAACAGCTGAGAAAATCTGCTACTGCACATCATTGCCTTGGTATTCATTATCTTATGGCATAAAATAACAGAGAGATTCTGGCATGGACTTCCTGCTACAAGGATGGCATTATTAACAAAGTAGTTGAGATTAAATTAGCAAGTGACTTCATAAACAGAAATCAAGGCTTATTTAAATTCTGTTTGGAGTCCTGCTTCCCCCAACCCCACCCCCACCCCCTCTGCTCCACTCTCCCCTGCTCGGACAACAGAGAAACAGAGTTAATACTACCCATTGGTAATTAATATTCACTACTGAGAACTTCAAATATTGTTAATCTTTGATCATATGATGATACCAGTTATTTATGTTATGTAAACTGTCTTTCTTCATATGCCAGGCTATGGGCCTTGGTCAGCATAGCCCTGCCTACTGAGGGTTTAAATTTTCTTGCACAGTGCTCTGCTATTGCATCTGTGCCTTAAAAATGATGGGGTGTTCACCTGCCCAACTATCAGTGGTTGTCAAAAACATCACCCACCTGCATTCTGGTAAATTGCTTGAACATGAACCAGGATGTTTATTTCAACATTACTGATGACGAAGCACTACATTTCCTTCTACATCTTCATGATGAGTATGCTATGGACACTTCTGGCCTCCAAATGATAAAAGCGAAGTCAACAGGGCTGTACTCAGAGTCACAATTTGATAAACAGTCAGGCAAATTTTTGCACCTTAATTGGCTCACTAAATCCCCATATTTTAATCCCACAAGAAATGTCTGGGACTATTTTAAACAGTGGGGAAAATGTTGCTCTCAACATGCCTTCAATCTGGTAGCTCTAAGGTATATTATGTCAATAAATGGTTTCAGCTAGATGTGGCATACCTGCAGAAAATTGCAGACACGCCCTCACTGAACTGAGGCCATTATCAGGGCTGGAAGTGGTGGAACACAGTATAATGTGTGCTTCTCATTGAAATGATTAATTTTTTGCCCAATATGCTTATATACAGGTGTCTCAAAGCTTTTGGGCCAAACTGAAACAGTGACACTGGGCCCACAACTGATTTTATTGAGATAGGGAACCAATGGTCGGAAATGCATATTTATAGTGTTATGGACATATATAGTGTGCACCACATAACAACATAGCTCACATTAATTTTTCAAAGTGATGATCATCAGTCTCAATGTGCATATTGAAATGGCACATGCAGTTCTGCTGCACTCTCGCAAAGCCTCCGGGTGTTGTTGTACACTGGAACACGCAGTGGGCGATAATCTACCAGACAGACACCCAGTACACAATATAACTCATAGCACATACATCATGCAACAACTCCATATATCACACCAGTGCATTAGCGATCACTACAAACACACTGCTACCCCTGATGTCAGTTGCCCCTTGTGTCAGGAAGGTTGTGAAGCGTACATGGTGAGGCGTACCACTGTGTATAGTGCATGATGCATAGTCAAAGACAGAAAGGTACTCAACACAAGAGTTGGCAGACACACATTTAACGTACAATGCACCAGGATGTAGTGCCCGCACAGCAGTACGAATGTACAGAGAATGCTTTCCCAACAGGCATCAACCTAAATAGAGGAAGTTTCTCTCCATGGATTCCAACTTACAAGAGACGGGGTCATTTAGGCCACAGAGAGCCAGCCAAGTTTCCTGCCTGACATGTCCAAACACCAGATTTTGAGGAGATGGTGTTGGATCATGTGGCCAATCACCCAGCAATGAGCACTCGTCAAACATAAAGAACACGCACAAGCACTGGAACCAATGGATTTTGAGACCCATCTTCACTTCTGTCAGTGGATTAGCCATGACAGTGCTGTAGTGCCAAACTTTGTAAAGTTTGTACTGTCCATGCACGAGGCTTCATTCACCTGTGATGGTGTTTCCAAAAGCCATAACAGCCACATCTGGAGTGAGGACAAATCCCATGTCACACACATCGATAGCCACCTGTCAATGTACATGCAGGCATTGTCCTAGATCGTGTAACAGGATCTTATTTGCTGCCTTCTTGTTTGACTGGCCCATGTTACCTGGTGTTTGACTGGCCCATGTTACCTGGTGTTCCTGCTACATATGCTACCACAGTCTTGGAGACTGTACCCCTTTTTGTCAAAGAAAGGATGTGGTTTCAACATGATGGTGCAACAGGTCACTTGGATGTTAATATCTGCAAGCACCTGAACAACACGTACCCTCATCGTTGGACTGGAATGGGAGTTCCTGTCCAATGGCCAGCGCAACTGCCAGATCTCACACCTTTCGACTTTGCCTCCAGGGTTATGTAAAAATGGATGAAGACCTACTTGCTTGGATCCAAGCAGCCTGTGTCCCGGTACAACAGACACTAGGGATCTTTCAACAAGTGAGGATGAGATTCATGCAATGTTGCTAGTTTCGCACTGAGGCTAGTGATTATCATGTTGAACAATTATGATGAGTTACTTTGTTGTTCTGCAGTGTATGCGTTGTATGTCCACAGCACAATAAAGATTTATTTCCAACCATGGGTTCCATATCTCAGTATAATTGGTTGTGGATCTACTATCACCTGTTCAATTTAATGCAAAAAGTTTGAGACACCCTGTATGAGCACTAACGTGCTATAAATGATGGTAGAGCTTATCTGTGATTGAAGCAAAATTCATAACGGGCGTTCTTGACAAAGGTTGTACAGTACATTATACACGGTGTAAGGAATGGAAAGAATATGAAGAGAGCAATAAAAATATTTCAAAATATTATCGTATATTTCCTGTAGTACATATGGCATTTTTGCTTGATCTTTTGAGCCTCATTTTCTTTCTTTCTGTCAAATAAAACAAAACAATCCTTTTTCTCCCTCAATGGAGACTACTATGCTGCAGTTTTTTCATAAAAAACATTACTTTCTTATTTATGCCCAAACTGGGATTCATATTAGTAAAGGTAGGCTGCTGTTTAATATAAATAATTTTTCATTTTCAGATTTTGACATCATCTTTGAGAAACAACACTGGTACAAAATACATCAAGCAACTTCCACAACGAGTCACAAAATTAAAGCAAAATAAAGATAAAAATTAAGATGACACAAAGGCAACAAAATCCGCTTTTACAACTGGAAATAGCGGAAACTGAAAAAGAAGAGAATGTAAGTGGAGATATGTTGCTACAGAACGATAATGAAAATTAAGTGGCCTTGTAAGTCAACAAATGGAGACGTTCTCTGCAGAATCAGTAAGGAAAAGACTAGACAAAATTATAGCTTCATGGGACAGATGCAAAGGCATTGGGAACTAACTTTTATGATGCTAGAGGAGCCACAGAGGGGAAAAAACTGTAGAAGATGTACAATATTCAACTATAAATTCAACAAATAATCAAAGACCTTGAGCTTAACAGCTACTACAAGATGAAAAGGTCAGTGCACAGGAGAGCAAATTGTGACAGACTGAATTAAAGCAGTCAGTAGACGTAAGCCTCCCCCCCCCCCCCCCCATACACACACACTCTCTCACCCTCTCCCACCTCTCCCAGTAAAGTTATCCATGGAAAGTGTGTGTGAAAGCAAACAGTTTTGCTACTGTTTTTGATAAAATTTCAAGATTTTATCAGCTTGTAGAAGCTAGAGTTCTTGTTCACCATACCAAAAGAAGCAATGAACTAAAAACTGGGACTTAAGTTCATGCCATTTCAAGTTCAATCATGTAAAAGGCATGCAGACAGTTGCTATTCTATCAATAAATCAAGAGCTTCTAACACATTTTTCTGGATTAATAGATCTTGAATCTTCCTGACATCATTATTAAATAATTAGTTACAAAAATTGTTGAAAAGTAAAAGAAACTGGAATTAACAACCATAAAACTGCTACTCGTGATAGACAAGTACACGGCCAAAAAACACATAAATTTACACATACTATTGCAGCCAGTACTGGGAAGACAATTTCTCCATGTCTTCCAAGTTCTGGATAAGATGAAAACATTTCCTCATCTTCTCCCTCTATATTAGATACATCACCAACCAGTGATTTGTGAAAGACGAAGATGAAGTAGAATTTTGAGTTTTTCATGCATATTTCATTGTTATGGTATCCTTTCTAACTAAATTTTTATATAATAACATTACTAATACCTGTTTTCCAGCAGACAGTTGCACAGGTGCTCAGTAAATTGCATCACGTTACCTTTTTCTTCCTAAGTGTCTTCTACCGTGTCACTGATGTTGAAATATTAATTTTCACATTTGGAATCACTCCTCATCTGATTCTGAACTTTTTGTTGTTGCTCAATAACACTGTTCAATTTTTAGTAGAACTTCTGCATCTGATCCTTAAGATAGAGCTGAAATTAATAATATTGCTTCTTTCAAGTGCATCTTTGGAGGTAAGTACTTCAGCTCATGTTTTACTTTACTTGACCTGTAATATTGTTTTACTGTTTCTAACATCAGCTCTTGTAACTTAACATCTGGTTTCAGGACTGCTTTCTCTGAAAAACCTGTCACAGTCTTTGCTTCTCTAGTGTATTATTTCCTCAGATGCACATTTGCAGGGACTGTATTTTCTTTGCGGTACACTTGAAGTCTTTCAAAATCAAATTTTTCTCCAGGAATTATGTCAGTATCATATCTTTTGCAAGTGATTCTCATACCCACTGAGCCAGACTGCTGCAATAATGGGCCACTGGGCATGCCAGCTATGATCTTGCGTAAGAAACCACCAAATCAATCACTGGAAATTACTTAGGAGGGCTGAACAGTGATTTGATTCATTTTTCTCAAAAAAGCACGTACAATGACTCAACCACTGTGCTAACTCACTAACTCAATATAACTGATGAATCAGAACTGGTATTAAGAAACAGCTTCCCCTCCTCTCTGGGAAAGAATGAGTGTGAAAACACCCCAGGTGATTAACTTTTAAATAAGCAGAATATACATTGTCCTGAACTGGCTATTATTACTTATTTACAAGATAATCTCTTCAGGAGCACTTCACACACATTCTTTCTTAAGGAAGAAAGGGAAGCTGTTTGATACTGGCTCTAATCTGTCAGTCAGTATACTAGTCCTGTGTTGTACAGAAAATACACAAAAATAAATAATCTATCAGTCAGTATACTAATCCTGTGTTGTACAGAAAATATACAAAAATAAATAGATACATTCAAATGAGAAAATAACTGTGTAAAATTTAATATATTAACAATGAGCATCATTTTCAAGACAGTGTTAAACAATTATATTCTACTCGAGATACTCAGTTTCACTATTTTGAACTTGACCATTCATTAAATAAAGCTGATTTCATTCTGTTTCACTATCGCTGATGATCATTGGTTTGTTTCATATATAATTCCTGAATACTATCTGTTGTGCACAGGCCTCAAGAGGTACACAACTGTACTATAAAAGGCTGCCACCACGTACAATGACTCAACCACTGTGCTAACTCACTAACTCAATATAACTGATGAATCAGAACTGGTATTAAGAAACAGCTTCCCCTCCTCTCTGGGAAAGAATGAGTGTGAAAACACCCCAGGTGATTAACTTTTAAATAAGCAGAATATACATTGTCCTGAATTTAATATATTAACAATGAGCATCATTTTCAAGACAGTGTTAAACAATTATATTCTACTCGAGATACTCAGTTTCACTATTTTGAACTTGACCATTCATTAAATAAAGCTGATTTCATTCTGTTTCACTATCGCTGATGATCATTGGTTTGTTTCATATATAATTCCTGAATACTATCTGTTGTGCACAGGCCTCAAGAGGTACACAACTGTACTATAAAAGGCTGCCACCACAAAGCATCACTCATCCTATGCCTTCTCAGTTCAGAGCAGCCACCTCCAGATGGAACTTGCTAATCTGGATTACACACTGCTTCCACATCGCATCCATTAGTGCATCATATTTGACCAAAAATAGTGTTGTCAGTGATCAGAGAGAGCGTTTTCAACAGTGGAATAAGATACTTTTGTCCGATCTCAACACTGAAAACAAGTCAGTGTAAACCTACGGAATTATTCTTGTCAACAAGTGCAGAGTTTAACAAGCCAATACTGGAGACAGTTACAGAACTAAGCAGGCACTTTTACTTTAAATTTCTCTTTCTGAGTGTATGTTTTCTTTCTTTGATTTTTATAGCAAGATTATGTGGTCTACCATTATTTTGTGCATACTATACTCTAAGACTACTAATCCCTTTCCTTTTCAGGAAGATTTTTAAGAATTCCATAAAATGTTCTGATCATATTTTTCAGATATGGCATCTTATATTTAGAAAATACAACTTCAAGAAATGAAAAGAGTAGAAATAAGAACAAATAATTTTTCTAGGAAGTACCCGGAGCACATAGGAGGCACCACAGGTAGGGCGTACTCGTGAGGTTTCTTGTAGTATCATATGGCCTCAGGTGAGAAGCTGCTAGGAGCAATGAAGGCATTGTCTGTACATAAGCCCAATCATATATGGACTCAGGGCATCACAAGAAGAGCAGGGCTGCAGCAAGAGTCTCCAGTAAAGGCAGCAGCATCTCAATTGTGTGGGGAGAGTAGAGCATTCAGTTCAGACAATCATCTGAGAAGGGCCTCTGCATAGGTCAGGCCCACCACCTGGACTTGTAGTATTCGCCCTGGCTCTGGTCACATTCATACTTAGCTGCATACCTCCCTCCAACGCAATTTGATAGTAAGTAATAGCTTATCAGTACTTTACTTCAAGTCATTCAGTCACTTTATACTGCAATGAGCATTAAAGGTTGTTCTTGTTAAACTCTTGCCTTTTGATTGTATATTTCATGACAGAGTTACATGATTTCTTCAAAAACTTTGTTTAGCCATTTCCATGTTAGCTAACTGGACAGACCTCCCTCAGCATCCCACGCCATCAAGTGTCTTGACCATTTGCTGGGCGCTACATTAGAACTTAATAGTTTCTGGTGTCAGATGTGAGTTTGGTTGGCCGTTGATTGGTGTGTGGTCATTGTAATGCCTTGAGTTATGAGAGACGACACCTCTATTTGTAACATCAAACCTGCTCAGCCCAACAAAATGTAAAATGACAGAACAGCTTTGAGAACCCTTTGCATTACCTGACTAAGTAGTACGCAGGCCACAGTCAGAGCCAGGAAAGTAAAAGAATGTTCCTCTTCCACTTTAGAGAAGAATCTGTCAGGTTCTTTCCAGCATCAAGGAATGGAGGGCGCCAGAAGGAGAAGAAAGAAGAGGTCACAACAAGAACAGCAAACAGACGATTCCTGCGGACAAGGCAATCAGGAAGGTGGGCAGGGGGCAGTGCAGCCTCAGCAGCAGCTGACAGATCACACTCAGGATCAAGACGGACGTCCCAGAAGGTGACCACGGGTGCTGACAGTGGTGTGAGGTCACAGAAAGTGCCCAGAGGTGGTGCAGTGACAATGGCAGTTGCAGACACCTGAGCAGGTGACAGTGGTGTGAGGGCACGAGCAGCCACAGTAGTCATGGAGACAAGCACAGTGTCACAGATGATGCAGAGGTGGTGCATTGGCACTAGCAATGACAGACAGCAGAGCAGATGACACAGAGGTGGTGCAGTTACACCAGCAATGACAGATAGTAGTGGCAGTGCAGTCGAGGCCCAGGATCATTCACATCGGTATGAGGCACAAAGGCCTACACCAGCAGCAGTAGCAGCAGCAGCAAAGACAGATGGCAGCATGAGGGCAATGCTTTGTAGTGGATGGCACACATAAGTAGTAGCAGCAGCAGCAGTGAGAATTTTGATAGTGAGTTAGAAAGCTAGCAGGCATGACACATGATGGAGATGGTGTTTCAAGCACTGGCACTGACACACGAGTCACTCTGTAGGCAATTCATGACCGTAGTTTAACAGATGTACTAAAATTGATACTGCAATTGTTTGATGGCGTCAAGAATGCTCAACCCAGAGTAGCATGGTACCTTGTTGAAGTTAGTCAAAACAAAAATAGCTGTCTCCGCACATAAGAATTTGTTGATTAGAGACGTAAGCACCACTTGGCAGGATTTGCATGCCATACTATAAGAAAACTATGCTAGCAAAAGGATACTCAATTTATATGCTTGTTAGCAGTTTGCAAGTCAGCAAGAACATGAGGAAAGCATAGCACAGTGGGGCTCAAGGCTAGATGCAATGCAGCACAACTTCAGGGAAGCAATCAGAGGCACCATGCAAGAACATGAGTTGGAACACAGCTTTACACTCATCTGGAAGTTAAGCCATGCAGTGTTTATCCAAGGGATTTTTGATGACAGGATAAAGACTGTAGTGTGTATGTGTGGTGAGCACTTAATATTAATAGAGATCGTTCTGACAGGGGAGAGCATGACATATTCAGCCTGGGAAAAGGTGATTACACAGTGCAGTGCTGTGGTGTGGTGTTGTGGAACAATAAGAATGCCAGAGGTGCTTCACATGTGGGAAACCAGGAGGAGGAGGAAGAGGAGGAGAGTAGCGTTTAACATCCTGTCAACAATAAGGTCATTAGAGACAGAGCACACACTCGGATTAGGGAAGGATGGGAAAGTAAATCAGCCATACCCTTTCAAAGGAACCATCCTGGCACTTGCCTGAAGCAATTTAGGGAAATCACGGAAAACCTTAAATAGGAAGGCCGGAGATGGGTTTGAACCATCGTCCTCCCAAATGCGAGTCCAGTGTGCTAACCGCTGTGCCACCTTGCTCAGTGGGAAACCAGGCCAAACGGCACAGGATTGTCACACAGATAAAGGAAAATAAAAAGGAGGGCCAGTTATATAAGGAAATTGTATGGAAACTGATGGATCGTGAACAGTGTAGTGTTCACAGTGTAACTGGCAAAGTCATAGAGGTCCCATGTGAAGCTGAAGTGCACACCATGTTTTAAATTCAAATAAACCAGTCATTATCAGAGACTGCCCTGAGAGCACTTTTATGCACAAAAACCACACAGAAAACATAAAAGCCTGAAAAACTAAGTAGGGGCATAAGAAAGCAGCTGCCTCACACTCTACCCAGAAAGGTATTATTTGCCAACCATGGAAACAGGAATGAGTTTATAGAACCGGAGTGCCAGGAAGGAGGCATTAATAATTACCTGGTGTTTCTCACAGGTAGTGGAACACACACAACGCTAAATGCTAAAATTGCTAATACCAAGCAAAAGTGGTTGGAATTTCCCCTTAATTTGGATTCTGAAGAAGATGGACGACAGTAGAAAGCAAAAGTGATGAATAGTCATGGACTATAGAGAACTGAATGAGATCACCCTAAATTCATCATATCCGTTGACAGTCTAGGAAAGTCAAAGTACTTCTCAACCCTACATTTAATAGAGGCCTATTAACAGGTCTTGTTGAACAAACAGGATCAAGAAAGGAAGGCTTTCAGTATGCTATATGGACACTGCAAGTACAAACAAATGCCAAGTGCATTTCAGAGACTGATGAACTTCATTTTAACAGGGTTACAATATAACAAGTTGTTCATCAACTGGATGACAAGGCAATATATGGCTACTACTTAGAAGACCATAATGTGCAGCACAGAAATATTTCAACGACTTAGACTCCACAATTTAAATCTACAAGTGGACAAGTGCAAAATTTTTGTGAAAAGAAGGTCAAAGTGATAAAGCAGTATCTACAGCCCTAAAACAATAAAGCAACCGAAAGCATTACTGGGCCTTGGTAGATACTATATGCATTTTATAAGCAATGCCAGCAAAAGCATGAAGTTGCTACATGAATTATTGAGGAAAGTACCATTTTACACTTTGAGTGTCAAAAAGCAGAAAAATGCTTTTTTCAGGATTTGAGGATAAGCTGATCCGTCCATTGTTACTGCAGTATCTGTATCCCATCTTTTAAAAGGACTTCATAATTACAATGGACACTAGATAGATATCTATTGCAGCAATTTTACGCTTAATGAAAAATAGAAAGTGATTTATCTGTTGTGTGTATCTCAAGAAAACTGAATAAGGCAGAAAGAGGATACAGTATGATTGGGAAGGAAACATTAGTCATTTGTTGGGCAGTAAAATACTTTAGATCATATATATTTGGTACAAAGTTCCTGATCTTTACTGACCATAAACCACTAACATGGGTAGGCATTATATCAGATTCATAGTCCCGATTGATAAAGTTTAGGTTACAGTTGGAGAGATGTGACTATAAAATCATGTACAAGAGTGGCAAAAGAAATCAACAACCGGTGCCCTCTTACAAATGAGAGATGTCAGGGAGGCTGGAACATGACTGGAAGGGAACAGCAGCCTAAGGAGAAGAGGAAGCTGTAATGCAGGCCAGGGATCCCTGGGGGCAGAGAGAGTGGGGCTATTGACCACATGAGCAGGTGAGAAGCAAGACACTCAAGGACACCAAACACATAGAAGAGACAGCTGAATTGAGAATGTCAGAAGAAATAAGAAAAAGTAAAACCTGCAATATTAAAAAAGTTTCATGATTCTCCCACTGGAGGGCACCAGGGCATAGGAAGATCTATGAGTGAACAAAAAAATACTGAGAATGAAACAAAATGAAGAAAGATCTACAATAAAATATCTGGAAATGTGAGAGCTCTCAAAAGAATAAACTCACTAGGAAACATATAAATGCGCCAAGAAAATCACGAAGACCCAAAAATGCATTTTCAAAAGTTGTGATATTGAACTGGAAGATCCATTAAACCAAATGGACAGATGAAACAAGTATATCCTCACCTTTCAGAATATATTGAGCAAGTTTACGGCAGCTGAGACTTTTCAATGGCAAGATGCAGACATGGTAGTGCAAGGAACAATTGTTTCCATTGGAATGCATGTTGTAATTAGTGTAAAAAGACCGAACATAAGACTGAGGTGTGCAAATGAACCACAATCGATAAAAAAAATCAGACACTCAAGTGTACTGCAGTGGTCAACAATAAAAAGTCTGGTATTGTCCATAGCAAATATGTGCAAAGTCATAAAGTTTGATGGGTGAAACGTCACGTGAATGCCATGTTTTCCACCAATAACAAGTCATTATTTGTAATTCTTCAAGTTAACAAAGTGCCAGTCAATTTTCAAATTCCCACAGAGTCATAAATTTCCATCCTCAATCTACAGGAGCCCCAAACATTTGAATTGCCAAAGTTAACAGACTTTCAAGCTTCACTTTCAGTTACAATGATCAGGAGATTCCAGTAAAGGGACAATTTTCAGCAAATGTTACTACATTCATCATTGTAAATTCAAATAAATTACCTCATTTACTAGAACCGGTTGTCTTCAATGCTTTATTAGTCACCACCATTCATGAAGGAGCAAATCAAAATCAAAGTGATGTTCCAAATGGAAAGTTCATCTGTAGCAAGAAATTGAAGATCTTTTTTCTGAAGCAACAAGTAGTATTTAAGGTTACAAGGTGTACATTACACTAAAGATAAAAGCAGTGTCAAAATTTTGAAAGCATACAACATTCCTTTTGTGTTAAAAGATAATGTACAGCAGGAACTACACTGCCTTTGAAAGAATGAGGGTATATAAGGCAAAACCAGCTGCCAATGGCTGAAGCTAATTGTAGCACAGAAAGCGAACAGCTCCAGCTTGCATCTGCAGAGATTTGAAAGTGACAATCCATGCTCAGTGTATTAATGACTGCTACTGCAAAGCCAGAAGAACTGTGTCAAAATTATCTGGTGATGTGTACCTTGCAAAACTGGAAGTATATTTGCAAATTCCTTTGGATGAAGACAAACATAGCTTTATTGTGACAAACACTCCATTTGGTTCTGCCATCAAAATCAGTTATCCTTTGGAATAGTCAGCACACTCAGTTTGTTCCAGTGACACAGGAGACTGGGGCAAAGTGAGTAGTGAGACACAGTGAGCAATGGATTATAAAAAAATATATGACAAGATGCCATCATAGTTTTCTACATCCTACAGTCTCTGAGCATTTAGAAGACTGTGAAAACTAGAAGGCTGAATATGCTGGAGAATTGAACCTATGACTCTCCTGTTTTACTATCTTCCTCTCCTAATTGTGCCATGCCTGCATAATGACTTGTAGAAATTCATTTAATAGAAACCAGACATTAAAAATGTAAGCAGTTGTCACGGGTATTGTTTCTTCATAGCATATGAAATACAGAATTATAAAGTCTATTTGTTACTGAATAAATGTGTTTAACTGTGTTGATGGGATATGGGGAAGGGTGAGCAATTTTTTCTGGACACAATGAGCATACACTGATCAGCCAGAACATAAGTCAGCATGCTGTCCATGTGTAGAATAGGGAAGGCATGCAATCTAGCTCAGTCTGACTGAGGGCAGAATTGTGATGGTCCAGAGGCTCTGCAGAGCATTTCAGAAACTGAAAGGGTATTTGAGGAGTGTTGTGGTGAATGTTGTCTACAACATTTGGTGAAACCACGTCCATATGTTGTGAGGTTTGGCGGTCACTCATCCTTACAGATGTTGGCCACAGTAGGCTGGGTAGACTGATAAAGCAGGACAGACAGTGAACTGTGGTGGAACTAACATCAGACTTTAATGATGGGTAGAGTATAAGTGTGTCTGAGCACACAGTGCACCGGACTTCCGTAGCTGATGACCCATGAGTGTGCCAATGATAACACCACATCACTGGGAAGTACATCTGAAATGGGCACGTGATCATTGAGACTGGACGTATGCACAGTGGCAAAGTGCTGCATAGTCTGATGAAACCTGACATCTTCATCATCATGCTCATCGAAAGGCACAAATCTGTTGTCTTCTACAGGAATAGCTCCTTGACACCTGTACTGTGGGACAGAGACAAGCTGGCGGCAGCCTCATTATGCTCTGGGGAACATTCACGTGGGCATCCCTGGGTCAAGTGGAGCTCGTGCAAGGCACCTTGATGATCAGGGAGCATCGTACACTGGCTGCAGATCATGTACACTCCATTATGATGATCATGTTTCTCGATGGTAGCAGCATTTTTTAACATGATAATGCACCATCTCACAAGGCCAGGTGTGTGATCAAGCGGTTCACAGAAGGCAGTGTAGGAGTTCCAGTTGATATTCTGGCCTCCCAACACATCAGATCTGAAGCTGATCAAACGCATATGGGATATTATTGAACATGGCATCAGAGTTCATTGCCTCCGTCCCCAGAACTTATGGGAATTAGATCACTTGTGTGAGCAGATGTTGTGCCAGCTCCCTCCAGTGACCTTCCAAGGCCTCACTTTTTCCATCCCATGATGCATTGCTGCTGTTATCCCTGCCAAAGGTGGGCATACTGGCTATTAGGTAGGTGATCATAATGTTCTGGCTGATCAGTGCATAAGCAGAAAATAAAAATAGTCTGCTGTAGAGAGAGAAAACTACTTCTGGTCTAGTTCCAGATAAAGAAATGAAGAAAGCTGTGACTAACATGATTCAAAATGGCTTGAAAGTTCTGGTGAAAAATATTCCTCGACAGGTAAGACAACATCTCAGGATGGAGCAAAAAGAGGATGCACAAGAATACTTACTGATATCCAAGAGAAGCAAGAGCTTTTAGAATGTGAAAATGGCAAGGAAAGAAAATGGCCAAATTCTAAAAATCAAACAACCATTAAGCCCATTTCTAAAAATGCCTGAAGGCAACTTCAACCAGAAGAAACCTATAAAGTCCCCGGTAGTCTTCAGATGGGTGACAGTAACAGTAATTCACGTCTTCTCGATGAAGAAGAATTTAACATGGGAGGTAAGCTCAAGTAGAACCTTAGTAGGACATATCAGTCAATTAATAAAAATGAAAGCACTGAACTTGTGACTTATTTGCACAAGTCATGTAAGTTTGACAGACACTGTTCATATGCTGCAGATGAAGAACTACAGAGAATGTCATTTGTAGACTACCAAAATGAGTTGTAGAAATGTTTTATTTCCTATTGACATGGATACTTATAATCTCCATTTGATTTTGTTATGCATAACATCAATGTATCAGATAATGTTTACTATGAAAAATAAATATTTTCAATCTGCTGTAATATCGTATCTCAAGGAAGGACTGTGGCTCAAGTTTAAAGACAGGTGACTAGTAGAATAATTAATGGTAAGCAATACCCTCCACAGTATACAGTCTTTGTAAAGAAACTTGTCAAAAAACAGGTTAAGTGGCGGGGTACACATAGAAGAAATAGGAACCGAAATTTTGGGTAGCAAAGAAAAACCAGAAATTCTGAACTCAGTTTTCAAATGTTCCTTTACAAAGGAAGATCCAGGTGTACAGATCCAGTTTAATTCTTGCACCACTACAATAATGAGTGATATACATATTAGTGTCAACTGAAATCTCTAAAACTGAACAAGGCCTATAGGCCCAAAGAAATCCCCCTCAGATTTTATAAGAAATCATCACCATATTCTGGTCAAATCTGCCAGTGGTAGCGGTCAGGTGTGCATGAGGTGTGATTGCTTCTGTGAACATGTGCGTTTTCTTTGCTGAAAATGGTTTTGGCTGAAAGCTATAATGTGTTACAGTCTCTTCGTTGCACCTGTTTGCAACTCAATGGTTCATCTTTACAGTGAGTAGCAGTCAATCCTTTTCCTAATATTGTTAAATTAACACCTAATTTAGACCCTCTCTTAACCATAACATACTGTGAATCATGAAAAAAGAGCACAGTTCATCTCTGTCTACAGGAAGTGTAATGAGCGATCCACATCACTATCATCCTGCATCATAAACACTCATCTGTTGTAAAATACACGCATAAAAAAAATTTCCATCGCCTCGGTTCCAAAAGTTCCAAAACTTGTACACAAAATTGGATTAGAGATCAACATAAACATCATTTCAACCCTTTTTATTGCTCATGAAAACCACACATTTCATGTTATACCACACAGCAACACCTTCAGAGGTGATGGTCCAAACTGCTGTACACACCGATACCTCTAATACTCAGTAGCACATCCTCTTGCATTGATGCATGCCTGTATTCATTGTGGCATACTATCCACACATTTTTCAAGGTGCTATTGGTCCAGATTGCCCCACTCCTCGCGGGTAATTCAGCATAGATCCCTTAGAGTGGTTGGTGGGTCACGTCGTCCACAAACAGCCGTTTCTAATCTATCCCAGGCATGTTTGACAGGGTTCATGTCTGGAGAACATGCTGGCCATTCTAGTCAAGCGACGTTGTTATCCTGAAGGAAGTCATTCACAAGATGTGCACGATGGGGGTGTGAATTGTCGTCCATGAAGATGAATTCCTCACCAATATGCTGCCGATATGGTTGTGGAATCAGTTGGAGGATGGCATTCAAATATCATACAGCCATTACGGTGTCTTCCATGACCACAACGGCGTACGTTGGCCCCACATAATACCACCCCAAAACAGCAGGGAACCTCCACCTTGCTGCACTCACTGGACACTGTATCTAAGGCACTCAGCCTGACTAGGCTGCCTCCAAATAAGTCTCCAATGATTGTCTGGTTTAAGGCATATGTGACACGCCTCAGTGAAGCAAACGTGATTCCAATCCTGAGCGATCCATTCGGCATGTTGTTGGACCCATCTGTACAGCACTGCATGGTGTCGTGGTTGCAAAGATGGGCCTTGCCATGGACGTCGGGAGTGAAGTTGTGCATCATGCAGCCTACTGCACACAGCTTAAGTCATAACACGACGTCCCGTGGCTGCATAAAAAGTATTATTCAGTATGGTGACATTTCTGTCAGGGTTCCTCTGAGCCATAATCCATAGGTAGTGGTCATCCACTGCAGTAGTAGCCCTTGGGCGGGCTGAGCAAGGCATGTCATAGACAGTTTCTGTTTCTCTGTATCTCCTCCAAGTCCGAACAGCATCCCTTAGGTTCACTCAGAGATGCCTGTACACTTCCTTTGTTGAGACCCCTTCCTAGCACAAAGTAACAATGTGGGTATGATTGAAGCGTGGTACTGACCGTCTAGGCATGGTTGAACTACAGACAAAATGAGCCGTGTACCTCCTTCCTGGTGGAATGACTGAAACTGATAATCTCTCATACCCCCTCCGTCTAATAGGTGCTGTTCATGCATGGTTGTTTACATCTTTGGGCAGGTTTAGTGACATCTCTGAACAGACAACGATATCCAGTAAACGATATCCACAGTCAATGCCTTTCTTCAGGAATTCTGGGAACTGGGGTGATGCAAAACTTTTTTTGATGTGTGTATTAGACATATTCTGAGCTCAAACTTAATGACTTCATCTATGTTAAATGGCACGGAGTCCTAAATTATCAGGCCTGTGATACTTACCTCTAAATGCCTGAATATACAACAATCTGCTTGTTGCCATGTGCAGTGCAGAAGAAAACTAATTGTAAATATGTTTGCACATGACTCCTTTATTAATTTTATACTTTACATTGTAGGAAATGTTACTATGAATTACACATACCACTATTTATATGGGAAAATATCAGAAGAGCAAATCCATGTGTGACAAAAGCTAGCTGAACACATAACCAAGTTTGGAAGACGGGTGCCTCAAAGACCATTGGTAAGTATTCAAACCATTATTTACTTGTCCCTAACGTCTCAAGCCCACTGACTTACAAACATACAAATTGTATTCATAATTATCATGCCTTTCACGGGCAAGGATCGGTCATGAGTCGTGCTTGGGTAGCTCAGATGGTCGAACACTTGTCCGCGAAAGGCAAAGGTCCTGAGTTCGAGTCTCGGTCCAGCACACAGTTTTAATCTGCCAGGAAGTTTCACATAAGAGCACACTCTGCTTCAGAGCGAAAATCTCATTCTGGAAACATACCCCAGGCAGTGGTTAAGCCACGTCTTTGAATTATCCATTCTTCCAGTAGTGCCAGTTCCACAACATTCGCAGAAGAGCTTCTGTGGAGTTTGGAAGGCAGGAGACAAGGTACTGGCACAATTGAAGCTGTGAGGATGGGTTGTGAGTCATGCTTGGGTAGCTCAGATGGTACAGCACTTGCCCATGAAAGGCAAAGGTCCCAAGTTCAAGTATCAATCTGGCACACAGTTTCAATCTGCCAGAAAGTTTCAACAGTTAACTTTCTGTATGAACAGCGATTTGTTTGCAATACATTACTATCTGTCAAGGAACTTCATGATGTACAGTGTTATACATGTCATTTAACTAACAACAGTATCATGAAAAGGATAGAGGGCTACTCACTTAAAGATGTCATGCTAAGTTGGAGACTGGCATGATGGAAAGATTGTACACACAAGTGTTCGGCTGAAGCCATTCTGACCCAAGCGACCAGAGACAGCAGTCGTGTGTGTGCAGAAGAAGGGTTTGGTCAAAAGTCCTTGTGTACAGTCTTTTCGTCATGCCTGTTTGCAGATAAACATATCATCTTTATGATGAGTAGCAATATATCCTTTTTATAATATTGTTGATATTCCAACCTGTCCTTTCCACTGTTTCATTTAACTACCAAGAATTTTCAGTCCCTAAATATAAATACCAAATTAATTTGTTGAATTTGCTAATTAGTTATCTTTCCAATTTCTTTTGAATTGCATGGATTTCCCAGTCCTGTAATTATGTTAGACAGTGGCTGCAGAGGAAATTTTCACTGCAGTATATAACTTCATTCTGAACCCCAGACAAGGAGGTGAAATATACATGAACATTATTTTTTTGTGACATGAAACTTGCAGCTCAGCAGCAACAAGCACCACCAAGGAGTAAATATACTGGGAACTGTGTACAGGAATCCCAAAATTCTTAATGATGCTGCACCAAGATGCAAAATAAGCCTTTAGACAATTAGATACATTCCTAAGTGAAAGACACACTGAATTAAGTTTCTTCATTTATCTAGGAGGTCCGGGGATGGCACCTTTTTTAGGTTAGAATCAAGTTTCTGTTTTGAAAGAAATCACTAGAACAGATGAGCCCCACAAGAATGTTCAGAAAAGTAAAGTTAACTTATTCCACCAAAATATTAGAGGATTGACTAATAAGGTACAAGAGCTTCTTGCCTGCTTCCAGAATTTAGAGAAAAAGATAGACATTCTGTGCCTGTCTGGACACCACATGACCACAGGGTTAGATTAGTTACATATACAAGATTATAGTCTAGCAGCTTACTCGTGCAAAACTAATATGGGAAAAGGAGGAGATGTTGCATATATTAAGACAGAACACAAGTTCAAAAGCACTGACACAAGTAGATTTTGTAGTGATCAGCACATAGATATATGTGCTTGTGAATAAATGCTGAAAAACTATTCACTTTAATTTTAACAGTATATAGATCCCCACTGGGAAATTTTGAATCATTTGTGAGGAACCTGGATCCCTTCCTGTGCTGTCTGTCAGGCATCAGCAAGCAGTTAATAGTCTGTGGTGACTTCAATGTAAATTTTCTAAAGGATTCTGTTAGGAAAAATGATCTGGAAATCTTATTTGGATCCTACAATTTGCTCTCAGTAGTTAACTTTCCAACAAGGGTTTATAAAGACAGTAGGTACCTAATTGATAATGTTTTCTTTGGTGAGGCACAAAGCAATAAAATAACTGTCTACCCAGTAACAAATGCTCTCTCTGATCATGATGCACCATAAGTCAGGATAAATGACATAGTGCCTTACAGTGTGGATACACCTTAGTGGAAGTCAGTCAGAATTATTAAAGACTACCGCGCAAATTTTTTAAGAGTAGTCTATGAGAAAAAACCTGGGATGAAGTTTATAATTAACCAAATGCCAATATAAAATTTAATCTATTCCACAATAAATTCAGATCAGTATTTGAAAATAGCTTTCCGCACAAGCTAATCAGAAGGGACATTAAACAGGCATGTAAAAAACCATGGATCACTAAGGGGCTTAAAGTATCTTGTGAAAGGAAAAGGGAAATGTATCTTTTGGCAAAAACAAGCAGAGACCCTGCAGTAGTTGTGCACTGCAAAAACTACACAAAATTACTAAGAAAGGTTGTTACAAAATCAAGAAACATGCACATACTGTCAGAAATCAGTGCATCTGACAACAGAATTAAGGCAATATGGAATATAGTGAAGCAAGAGACAGGACAACCAACCACAGCAGAGGATAACAATACTGTTGAATTGAATGGAAGGATTATAAATTATGAGTCACAGGTAGCAAATGTATTTAGTAATCATTTCTTAAACATAGTAGAAAGCGTAGGGACCAACAGTTCAAGAGAAAGATCACAGCAATATGTTGAAGAGGTAACTGTCATAAAATTACATCATATGAATGTACCACTAACTTCTACTTCTGAAATTAAGAGGGTCATACATTCTCTCAAGAATAAAAGCTCTTCTGGTTTTAATGGAGTTTCCAATAGAGTACTAAAGATTTGTTCCCACAGAATAAGTAAAGTATTGTCCAAAATATGTAATGCATCACTAACTCGGGGCACTTTTCCAGAAAGACTAAAATATGCCATTGTTAAACCCCTCATTAACAAAAGTGATAAAGAGACACATCAGTAACTACTGACCTATTTCACTGCTCATAACATTTTCCAAAATTTTTGAGAAGGTGATGTATTCAAGTATAGTATCTCAAAAATGGTTCAAATGGCTCTGAGCACTTGGGACTTTACTTCTAAGGTAATCAGTTCCCTAGAACTTAGAACTACTTAAACCTAACTAACCTAAGGACATCACACAGATCCATGCCCAAGACAGGATTCGAACATGCGACCATAGCGGTCGCGTGGTTCCAGACTGTAGCACTTAGAACCACTCAGCCACCCAGCCTGGCCTATAGTATCTCACCTTGGCAACAATAATATTCTCAGCAAATCACAATTTGGGTTTTAGAAGGTTTGCTCTACTGAGAATGCCACTTACAGATTCACACACCAGATATTGTAATCATTAAATGACACAATAGCACCAGTAGGTATTTTCTGTGACCTACCCAAGGCAGTTGATTGTGTGAATCATAGTATACTCCTAGATAAATTGAAGTTTTATGGGATTGATGGTATAGGCAACCAATGGATCATGCCATATCCAACCAAAATATGCAGACACTTGTACTTAGTAGTAATTCAACCAACAGAATCCAGGGACATAATTTTGACTGGGGAGAAATCACACATGGGGTTCCCCAATGCTCAGTCTTAGGTCCACTAGTGTTTCTCATATATTTAAATGATCTACCATCTAATGTACAACAAGCAGAATTAGTTCTTCGTGCAGATGACACCAGTATTGTAATCACTCCCAGTATACATACAATAATGGAAGGAATGGTGAATAAGTATCATTGACTGGTTTTCTGTGAATGGTCTCACCCTGAATTTTACAAAGACCCATCATATTCAGTTCTGCACCTCTAGGGGTACTGCACCAGTGATAGGTGTGAGAATTGAAAAAGCACATTTTGGAGCTCCTAAAGCAATTTAGTTCAGCCACATTTGCACTTAGAATCATAGCAAATTTTGAGGAGAGAGTAATCAGTAAGTTGACATATTTTGCTTATTTTCATTCAGTAATGTCATATGGAACAATGTTCTGGGTTAACTCATATTTAAGAAAGAATGTCTTCAATGCTCAAAAACATGCTGTAAGAATAATACGTGGTGGTCAATCACAATCATCTTGTAGACATCTGTTTAAGAAGTTCGGCATTCTGACTACTGCTTAACAGTATATTTATTTCCTCATAAAGTTTGTTGTAAATAATCCACTACAGTTCAAAAGGGACAATGAAGTACATAATTACAATTCGAGAAGGAAAAATGACATTCATTATGCAACACTGAGATTGTCTTTAGCACAGGAAGGGGTGAACAATACAGCAACAAAAAATTTTGACCACTTACCCAGTGATATAAAATGTCTGACAGACAGCAAGGTAAAATTTGAAAATAAATTGAAAAAGTTTTTCCTTCACAACTCCTCCTATTCTATAGAAGAATTTCTATGTTTGAAATGTGTAAAAGGTGGTGGGTAGGAATTGCTAACTCAATTTGTATATCTTGTTTGCATTTTGGGGGGAAAATATATGGTGAGGTTTAGAGTACAAACAGATGTACAAATTAATTTGCAATATGAATGTAAAATAACTCATTCCACATCATGAAGATTTATCATGCAAAATGATCCTGGAACATGAAAGTAACTTTTTTTTTCAGTATAGTTGTATGATGGAGATAAACAGTGATTAATTTACTTATAATCAATTATTCAAAATTATAGTCACAATCACATTATTTATTTTGCCACTAACCAGTTTCAACCCGTGATGGGGTCGTCTTCAGGGCTATTTACACCATTTGGTCACTCGCCGGAGTCATCACCCTGCCCGTGCACAGTTGGTAACTATGCATTGGCAGGGTGGCGAGTCCAGCGAGCAATTTACACCATTTGGTCACTCGCTGGAGTTGTCACCCTGCCTGTGCACAGTTGGTAACTATGCATTGGCAGGGTGACGAGTCCAGCAAGCGACCAAATGATGTAAATTGCCCTGAAGATGACCCCACATGGGTTGAAACCAGTAGGCAGCAAAATAAATAATGTGATTGTAACTGTCATTTTGAATTACTGATGAAAGTAACTAACTAACTCCATTTTAATTACTATCTAGCTGGACCCACAAGAATTTTACATATTACATTTCATTTACTGTATGATTGTGAATAAAGGACATAGACACTATTCATACATTTCAACTGTGGTTGCATTGCTCTGACAGCAAGAGAAAAAAAAGAGGCTAATTTTTAAAGTGCTATCAAATCAAGTCACTTACCAGAAATTTGAATTTGGGTCTCTGATATAAAATAATTTAGTGGTTTGTCATCGTGTGATGAAAATCTGTAAGGCTGTAAGGCTCTAATGTAACTTTTTTCTAAAATGTCCTATAGAATGGTACTTCCATCTCACAAAATGTTGAACATAAGACACATTAAATCAATAAAAATCATGATGGCAACACCATACATTTTGATAATAAATGAAGCCCATTGTTTTACAGTTAACCAGAATTTACCAACCATCTACAAAGGATAAAATCAAATTATTAAAGAATTTGTAATAACACCAAGGTACGACTGAGGTAACAGATGAGAGGGCACAGTAGTAGTGGTGTACATACACTATGATTTATTACCTACTGTGCTACACACATCCAACAAAAATGAAGGTAAACAAGTGGAATATACATTCATAGAGATCAAAACCATTAACAGAAAATGCCTGACAGTGTCCTCTACAAACTCTTAAAGTAGTACGTCCGTCTGCTTCAAAACTGCTGTTTCGTGTCTCGAATTCATATATGAGCACACAATTATACATGGCATAACTAACATATATTTTCTAGACAGTAGTCCTCCCATGTAAAATTTAAGTCGATACTTATTTTTAAAACATGTTGCTACTTCAGGTTACTCCTCCCTATTGAACAAACAGTAGTCATATTCTCATAGATACATTGCAATGAAATCTCCAAAGACAGTAAATTCACACCTCTCAAGGCTCTGCACCTGGCATGTCAGCTCATGACACAATTTTCATGATGTACTTGCTAGAATGTCCCTGAAAGAAACCACAACTGACTGCTTACTGAGACTTTAAATGCATTAATTTATGTGAACTTGCACTGAGGTGCAAGAAATAGTTTCAGGAACATCACCCATTCCCTTCTCAAACCTAAAAGAAAAACTTCATGGATTTACTAATAAATTTAGTAAATTATGTGACAAATATGTCCCCCAAGGCCTAGAAAGGTAAGAAGGAAACCTGCACCTTGGTTCACAGAAGAATTAAAGCAGCTCACGAAGCTCAGAGATCACATAAACAAACTGTGCCCTATGCCTGAAAATCCAGAACAGAGTCAGTCAAGCTGTGAGAAATTCCAGACTCAGGCTTGCCCACACATTGACTGACAACAGAAATAGACCAGCCATCCTACGGAACAACCTGTACGATCTTTGTATAGGCAACGTAAAAGATGCAGCCAAAGAACTGAACTGGTCCTTCACAGCAAATACATCAACAAATAATGTGGGGACTCATTGATTACTTCATCAGCGTAAATAGCTGTAGCCATTAAAAATTCTATCTAAAGCATATTACTTGAAATGCCATCAAAAAAGCCATCATGCTATTCACATCAGCATCCACTGGACATGGTAGCACCACAGACCAAATGATGATGCTTATAATAATAATGATAATGGCGTGTGACGAGGGCCTCCCGTCGAATAGACCGCTCGGCTGGTGCAAGTCTTTCGATTTGACGCCACTTCGGCTACTTGCGTGTCGTTGGGGGTGAAATGATGTACTTACCCACTACTGCCCACTATAACAGATATTTTCAACCACTTCTTAACCACAAGTGTTTTCCCTGAGGATGGAAACAGGGGCTAGTTGAGATACTACCTAAAAATTATGTTGCCACACCACCCTCTGATTAGCAACCTATTTGCACTCTTCCTGCACTGTACAAGGCATTAAAACACATGGTCCATGACCAGTTAACAAACTATTTAACTACAAACAACCTACTAGGTGAATACCACTCATGTTTCTGTCAACATCACAGCACAACATCGACCTTAATAAGGGTAACAATGACCTCAAGCTTTCCATGGATGCACAAGAGAGAATTATCATTCACTTCTTAGACTTCAGAAAAGTCTCTGCAACTGTCAACTTTGACATTTTATTTGCCGAGCTTTGCAGCCTAAAATTCTCTCAAAGTGCAGGGCAATGGTTTTGCTAATACCTGATGTCTCACCAGCATTGCATCATGTCCGGCAGCATAAAGTCACAATGTATGCAAGTAGTAACAGGTGTCCTCTAGGGTCCTACTCTATTTTCATTGTATGTCAATAATGTGTCATACGAATTGTATACTGCAAATATCACATGTACCTTGAAGACCTCCAGTTGTATGTAAGCACAAAACCAATAAACCTGAAGACAGCTATCAAGATTCTCAGTACCAAACAGTGTGCATTATCAAAATGGATGCAGGATACTGGTTAATTAGGGCAGGCTAATTAGCACAAAGTATCAGGACTCCCTACCATATTTAACCATAAATGGGACAAATATCAGCTTCTCTCCTTTACCAGACAGTCCAGGAGTAATAACAGATGAAAATCTAAACTGAACTGAGCATATAACTGCAATGTGCATGAAGGCAGCAGTACCCTGTGAAAATATAAAAACCTCTTCCCACATGACCTGAAAAAGAAACTTTTACAAACACTTCCAATTATTGGTTACAGTAATGTTATTCCCCCACCCATGAACCATGGACCTTGCCATTGGTGGGGATGCTGGCTTGCCTCAGCAATGCAGATGGCCGTACCGTAGGTACAACCACAACGGAGGGGTATTTGTTGAGAGGCCAGACAAACGTGTGGTTCCTGAAGAGGGGCAGCAGCCTTTACAGTAGTTGCAGGGGCAACAGTCTGGATGATTGAATGATCTGGCCTTGTAACACTAACCAAAACGGCCTTGCTGTGTTGGTACTTCGAACAGCTGAAAGCAAGGGGAAACTACAGCCATAATTTTTCCCGAGGGTATGCAGCTTTACTGTATGGTTAAATGATGATGGCGTCCTCTTGGGTAAAATATTCCAGAGGTAACATAGCCCCCCATTCGGATCTCCGGGCGGGGACTACTCAGGAGGACATCATTATCAGGAGAAAGAAAACTGGCGTTCTACGGATCAGAGCGTGGAATATCAGACCCCTTAATCGGGCAGGTAGATTGGAAAATTTAAAAAGGAAAATGGATAGGTTAAAGTTAGATATAGTGGGAATTAGTGATGTTCGGTGGCAGGAGGAACAAGACTTTAGGTCAGGTGAATACAGGGTTATAAATACAAAATCAAATAGGAGTTATGCAGGAGTAGGTTTAATAATGAATTAAAAAAATAGGAGTGCAGGTAAGCTACTACAAACAGCATAGTGAATGCATTATTGTGGCCAAGATAGACACGTAGCCCATGCCTACTACAGTAGTACAACCGTTTATATGCCAACTAGCTCTGCAGTTGATGAAGAAATTGATGAAATGTATGATGAGATAAAAGAAATTATTCAGGTAGTGAAGGGAGACGAAAATTTAATAGTCATGGGTGACTGGAATTCGAGAGTAGGAAAAGGGAGAGAAGGAAACATAGCAGGTGAATATGGATTGGGGTAAGAAATGGAAGAGGAAGCTGTCTGGTAGAATTTTGCACAGAGCATAAATTAATCATTGCTAACACTTGGTTCATGAATCATGAAAGAAGGTTGTATACATGGAAGAACCCTGGAGATACTAAAAGGTATCAGATAGATTATATAATAGTAAGACAGAGATTTAGGAACAAGGCTTTAATTGTAAGACATTTCCAGGGGCAGATGTGGACTCTGACCACAATCTGTTGGTTAAGAACTGTAGATTACAACTGAAGAAACTGCAAAAAGGTGGGAATTTAAGGAGATGGGACCTTGATAAACTGGCTAAACCAGAGGTTGTAGAGAGTTTCGGGGAGAGCATAAGGGAACAATTGACAGGAATGGGGGAAAGAAATACAATAGAAGAAGAATGGGTAGCTCTGAGGGATGAAGTAGTGAAGCCAGCAGATTATCAAGTAGGTAAAAAGACAAGGGCTGGTAGAAATCCTTGGGTAACAGAAGAAATATTGAATTTAATTGATGAAAGGAGAAAATACAAAAATGCAGTAAATGAAGCAGGTAAAAAGGAGTACAAACATCTCAAAAATGAGATCGACAGGAAGTGCAAAATGGCTAAGCAGGGATGGCTAGAGGACAAATATAAGGATGTAGAGGCTTATCTCACTAGGGGTAAGATAGATACTGCCTACAGGAAAATTAAAGAGACCTTTGGAGAAAAGAGAACCACTTGCATGAATATCAAGAGCTCAGATGGAAACCCAGTTCTAAGCAAAGAAGGGAAAGCAGAAAGGTGGAAGGAGTATATAGAGGGTCTATACAATGGTGATGTACTTGAGGATAATATCATGGATATTGAAGAGGATGTAGATGAAGATGAAATGGGAGATACGATACTGCGTGAAGAGTATGACAGAGCACTAAAAGACCTGAGTCGAAACAAGGCCCCGGCAGTAGACAACATTCCATTAGAACTACTGACGGCCTTGGGAGAGCCAGTCATGACAAAACTCTACCAGCTGGTGAGCAAGATGTATGAGACAGGTGAAATACCCTCAGACTTCAAGAAGAATATAACAATTCCAATCCCAAAGAGAGAAGGGACTGACACATGTGAAAATTACCGAACTATCAGTTTAATACGTCACTGCTGCAAAATACTAACGTGATTTCTTTACAGACGAATGGAAACACACGTAGAAGTCGACCTCAGGGAAAATCAGTTTGGATTCCATAGAAACGTTGGAACACGTGAGTCAATACTGATCTAAACGCCTTATATTAGAAGAAAGATTAAGGAAAGGCAAACCTACGTTTCCAGCATTTGTAGCCTTAGAGAAAGCTTTTGACAATGTTGACTGGAATACTCTCTTTCAAATTCTGAGGGTGGCAGGGGTAAAATACAGGGAGCGAAAGGCTATTTACAATTTGTACAGAAAGGGAAGCAGTGGTTGGGAATGGAGTGAGACAGGGTTGTAGCCTATCACCAATGCTGCCATGGGCAATAGCTCTGCTAGCTGCCCTGGTTGACTTACGCGCAGGCGCCACATTGTGTCTATCTGATTGGATGCTGATGATGTCATTATGCCTATATAAGTGAGAAACCATAGCAGCCCCGGCAGTCAGTGAACTCCTGATGATGATGGTGGAGATGGTCATTGAAAGCTTGATGATTTTATTCAAACTGATGCGGCTTGAAAACTGAGAACGTTTCATTCATGTATGCCATCATGAAAGACTCTGAGGACACAGAGATCAGATTAAGTAAGTATTTAAATTAAATAAAAGCCAGTGCTAATCTTAATGCTAGTCAGAGCTTCTGATCATTTAGACTAGTCTACATGCCACCCATCATTTACCTACAAGTGACTGGCCACACATGCACAAGTGTGTGTGTAACCTAACCTGTGTGTGTGTGTGTGTGTGTGTGTGTGTGTGTGTGTGTGTGTGTGTGTCTGTGTGTGTGTTTTTAAGGAATCATTTTCTGAACAGTTACGTCCAATGCCTGTAGTTATCCAGTGTTGACCAGCTTGATCATTTCATTCTGCAATTAAGTTAGACTCATCTGCTCTATAACATTGGCATTTTTAATGTCACACCACATGATACAAATAATCTGTGAACCAAAATAGCTAATTTACAACAAGCAAATAGTATAGCAGTACTGTTTAAGGTCACAGGAGCAACCAAACAGAGACAGTGATAGGTTTAACTACATTAGAGATAAAAAATACATCCTACTTTCAGAGAGGAAACTTAGCAAATCTTACACACAGCAAATGGAATATAAATGATATGTAAAACAAAAATGACATTAATGTCTAAAAAAATCATTATTAATAAAGTTATGACATTCTCATAAGTGATATGTTTTAATAGACAACTGCCAAATCTTCATTTCTATCCATTACACATACAAGAACCACATAGCAGTCAGAATCACTGATTAAGGCAACTGAAACATATAAAATACAAATCGTACATACCTCCAATTTCTGAGTCACAGGAACACTATGTGATTCATGTAAGTCAACTGCAGTTTCCGTTAAGCCTGTAAGATTGATGGTCTGATTAATATGAACAGAAAACTTAACAAGCACAAAATATGAGAATCAAGAAGACTATGCTTTCTCTAATAAACCAAAAAAAGGCATCAAGTGATAAATTTATACAGATGTGAATGGTAGTAAAAATGAAGACTAAATTTGTATGAATTGTACTAAAAAGCTAAATGTAAGTAATAATACCTGGAGTTGGGAAGGAGTGGGGGGGGGGGGGGGGGGGTTTGGCTGTAAGAGTTAAGTAAAGTAATGTCTGTTACAGTCTTTGTGATTGTTGTTAGCAATTCATACAGTTCATCATTATAATTTGCAGTTTTGTATTTCACAGCTTCTAAAATTAGAATGTGATTCAAAATGGCAGAGAACTCAACAAAATTGCTCAGTGAGACTACTGTCATATCTTTGACTGTTTTCACCTTTGTTCAGTTCTCTATGATCTTCCATGTAGTCAGTAGATTTTGAATTGTTTACAATTGTATGTTTCTTGCACGAGTGTGAAATAAACTGCTTTCATTCACTGTATCAGGACATAAGTTTTTATTGTGGCTATTGATTCCACAAGAACATCTATTGTTACGTACTTCTAGTAGATGCAGATACTGTTGCACTAATTGCTGTTCCAAAGGATACACAGTACTGCAATGATATTCATGAAAGAGGTACATTTTGATGATTTTCTGTAACTATGAGTTTCTGTAACAGGAAATGCTGCAAAATGGTTGAGATCCCATTTTTTCTGACAGGAAGCATGAGGTGTTAAAAGTAAAGAGATGTGAATTTAAGCTATCATTCATCACCCAAATGGGTACTAATTACATGTGGTGTCCTACAAGATTCCATCTTAGGAGTCTTACTTTTTCTTGTATATGTCAATGAACTCTCATCCATAACATCACTGGATGCCAAGTATGTTTTTGTTTGTAGGTGACATAAACATTGCAATAAAGAGCAAATCAAGTATAGTCCAGAAAGATCTGTTAACAAAATTATTGTGGACATTAGTAACCCCCCCCCCAAGAACCATGGACCTTGCCGTTGGTGGGGAGGCTTGCGTGCCTCAGCGATACAGATAGCCATACGGTATCTGTTGAGAGGCCAGACAAACGCGTGGTTCCTGAAGAGGGGCAGCAGCCTTTTCAGTAGTTGCAAGGGCAACAGTCTGGATTATTGACTGATCTGACCTTGTAACACTAACCAAAATGGCCTTGCTGTGCTGGTACTGCGAACGGTTGAAAGCAAAGGGAAACTACAGCCGTCATTTTTCCCGAGGGCATGCAGCTTTACTGTATGGTTAAATGATGGCGTCCTCTTGGGTAAAATATTCCAGAGGTAAAATAGAATCTCCGCGCAAAGACTACTCAGGAGGATGTCATTACCAGGAGAAAGAAAACTGGCGTTCTACGGATCGGAGCGTGGAATGTCAGATCCCTTAATTGGGCAGGTAGGTTAGAGAATTTAAAAAGGAAAATGGATGGGTTAAAGTTACATATAGTGGGAATTAGTGAAGTTCGGTGGCAGGAGGAAAAAGACATTTGGTCAGGCGAATACAGGGTTATAAATACAAAGTCAAATAGTGGTAATGCAGGAGTAGGTTTAATAATGAATAAAAAAATAGGAATGCGGGTAAGCTACTACAAAAAGCATAGTGAACGCATTATTGTGGCCAAGATAGACACGAAGCCCATGCCTACTAAAGTAGAACAAGTCTATGTGCCAACTAGCTCTGGAGATGACGAAGAAATTGAAGAAATGTATGATGAAATAAAAGAAATTATTCAGATAGTGAAGGGAGATGAAAATTTAATAGTCACAGGCTACTGGAATTCGGTAGTAGGAAAAGGGAGAGACGGAAACGTAGTAGGTGAATATGGATTGGGGGTTAGAAATGAAAGAGGAAGCCGTCTGGTAGAATTTTGCACAGAGCACAACTAAATCATTGCTAACACTTGGTTCAAGAATCATAAAAGAAGGTTGTATAAATGGAAGAAGCCTGGAGATACTGGCAGAGTATCAGATAGATTATATAATGGTAAGATAGAGATTTAGGAACAAGGTTTTAATTGTAAGATCTTTCCAGGGGCAGATGTGGACTCTGACCACAATCTATTGGCTATTAACTGTAGATTGAAACTGAAGAAACTGCAAAAAGGTGGGAATTAAAGGAGATGGGACCTGGATAATCTGAAAGAACCAGAGTTTGTAGAGTGTTTCAGGGAGACCGTAAGGCAACAAATGGCAGGAATGGGGGAAAGAAATACAATAGAAGAAGAATGGGTAGCTTTGTGGGATGAAGTAGTGAAGGCAGCTGAGGATCAAGTAGGTAAAAAGACGAGGGCTAGTAGAAATCCTTGGGTAACAGAAGAAATATTGAATTTAATTGATGAAAGGAGAAAATATATAAATGCAGTAAATGAAGCAGGCAAAAAGGAGTACAAACATCTCAAAAATGAGATCGACAGGAAGTGCAAAATGGCTAAGCAGGGATGGCTAGAGGATAAATGTAAGGATGTAGAGGCATATCTCACTAGGGGTAAGGTAGATACTGCCTACAGGAAAATTAAACAGACCTTTGGAGAAAAGAGAACCACTTGTATGAATATCAAGAGCTCAGATGGAAACCCAGTTTTAAGCAAAGAAGGGAAAGCAGAAAGGTGGAAGAGTATATAGAGGGCCTATACATGGGCGATGTAGTTGAGGACCATATTATGGAAATCGAAGAGGATGTAGATGAAGATAAAATGGGAGATACGATACTGTGTGAAGAGTTTGACAGAGCACTAAAAGACCTGAGTCGAAACAAGGCCCTGGGAGTAGACAACATTCCATTAGAACTACTGACGGCCTTGGGAGAGCCAGTCCTGACAAAATTCTACCATCGGGTGAGCAAGATGTATGAGACAGGTGAAATACCCTCAGACTTCAAGAAGAATATAACAATTCCAATCCCAAAGAGAGAAGGGACTGACACATGTGAAAATTACTGAACTATCAGTTTAATAAGTCAAGGCTGCAAAATACTAACACGAATTCTTTACAGACGAATGGAAAAACTGATAGAAGCCGACTTTGGGGAAGATCAGTTTGGATTCCGTAGAAATATTGGAACATGTGAGGCAATACTGATCCTACGGCTTATCTTAGAAGAAAGATTAAGGAAAGGCAAACCTACGTTTCTAGCATTTGTAGACTTAGAGAAAGCTTTTACAATGTTGACTGGAATACTCTCTTTCAAATTCTGAAGGCGGCAGGCGTAAAATATAAGGAGCAAAAGGCTATTTACAATTTGTATAGAAACCAAATGGCAGTTATAAGAGCTGAGGGGCATGAAAGGGAAGCAGTGGTTGGGAAGGGAGTGAGACAGGGTTGTGGCCTCTCCCCGATGTTATTCAATCTGTATATTGAGCAAGCAGTGAAGGAAACAAAAGAAAAATTCGGAGTAGGTATTAAAATCCATGGAGAAGAAATTATAACTTTGAGGTTCGCCGATGACATTGTAATTCTGTCAGAGACAGCAAAGGACTTGGAAGAGCAGTTGAATGGAATGGATGGTGTCTTGAAAGGAGGATATAAGATGAACATCAAAAAAAGCAAAACAAGGATAATGGAATGTAGTCGAATTAAGTCAGGTGATGGTGAAGGTATTAGATTAGGAAATGAGACACTTAAAGTAGTAAAGGAGTTTTGCTATTTGGGAAGCAAAATAACTGATGATTGTTGAAGTAGAGAGGATATAAAATGTAGACTGGCAATGGCAAGAAAAGAGTTTCTGAAGAAGAGAAATTAGTTAACATCGAGTATAGATTTAAGTGTCAGGAAGTCGATTCTGAAAGTATTTGTATGGAGTGTAGCCATGTATGGAAGTGAAACATGGACTATAAATAGTTTAGAGAAGAAGAGAATAGAAGCTTTCGAAATGTGATGCTACAGAAGAATGCTGAAGATTAGATGGGTAGATCACATAACTAATGAGGAGGTGTTGAATAGGATTAGGGAGAAGAGAAGCTTGTGGCACAACTTGACTAGAAGAAGGGATCGGTTGGTAGGACATGTTCTGAGGCATCAAGGGATCACCAATTTAGTATTGGAGGGCAGAGTGGAGGATAAAAATCGTAGAGGGAGACCAAGAGATGAATACACTAAGCAGATTTAGAAGGATGTAGGTTGCAGTAGGTACTGGGAGATGAAGAAGCTTGCACAGGATAGAGTAGCATGCAGAGCTGCATCAAACCAGTCTCAGGACTGAAGACCACCACCACCACCACCACCACCACCACCACCACCACCACAACCACAACAACAACAACAACAACAACAACATCAGTAAACAGTTTCCAGCCAATTTTTAATCCTTTGAAAAAAAATACACTACATGCAGTTTAGAACTTTTAAGGGGTTCCCCACCAATATATACCTAAGATACGACTACAAGCAAACACTGTAAGTTGACACTTTAATTCTTGGGATTACAGCCTGAAAATAAATTACACTGGGAGGAGCACACCCTAGCCCTGCTCAGGTGCCTAAACAAATCTCTATTTACAATGTGAATTTTGTCATACAAAGGAGATATAAAAACAAAAAGCTAGAATACTATGCTTACTTTCATTTCATAATGTCATATGGGATTATGTTTTGGGTAACCCATCAAGCCACACTAAAATTTTCTGACTCCAAAAATGTGTAATAAGAATTACTTGTGGTATGATATCAAGAACATCATGCACAGGTATACTGTCTATTGCTTTCAAACATATTCATTGCTTGGCAAAATTTTTCATTAAAATATATCTCTTTTACAAACCAACCGATCAGTTTATAGAATCAGTACTAGAAATAAGAATAATCTTGACAAAGATTTAAAGTCACCTACTTTAGTCTTGAAAAGTGCCCATTATTGAGGAACACACATTTTCAATAACTTACCAGCAGCCATAAAAAGTTTAACTACTAATAAAGTTCATTTAAGGTGAGGCTAGAGGATTTATTAGTGACCAATTATGCATATTCCATTGATTAGTTTCTTACTAGAACCAACTGAAATGCATATCTTGCTAATAATATAAAATAATGTGAGTATTATGTACAATCTGACTTCTGTATAAATTCAGTGCATTGATGCTATCATTGTAAATAAATTGTTGTAAAATCATTTTTCTATTTGATGCTGTGTGGATACAACAGTTTAAGAATTAACATATGCAGCTTAGTGCATTGAACACTTACACGTTTAGTGACAACTTTGCAGTTACCTTGTAGATGAAAATATGTTCCACATTTTTTTGACTTACTTCACATCAATGAGGATCATTTCACTCAGGACATGAAGAGGGTACATTAGCCTATTTGTTTTCCTTTGTAAATATTTATTGTGTATTCCTGTTTTCTGATATGACCTACATTCTGGATGATGCCCTCACTGAGAGTCTATTGGAAGGAAAAGTACATCTTACCTAATTTAATCTGAAGCTGTCCTTCAGACAAGGCTCTACAAATAGGAAATAAGAAACAGTGGTACAGTCGTATAATGAGGAGACAGTAAACCATTTTCTGTCAACTATGTAGCACTATAATTCAAAATTCACTGTATTTTACTGGTTTCAGGGAAGTCACTTTCAGGAAAAATCTAAACTTGTGCACAAGCAATAACATTGTTTTTGTCTAGTATCTAACAACTATGGCTATTTTTATCTTAACAGAAAGCAGAGTTTTGAGAGCATACTTTGATTTGCTGGGACGGAATCACAGTTTCATTCTTTCTGCATCTAAAGAATATTCTTTGCTGAATAGCTCCATTTTCCAATTTTTTTGTTTATTTTGCAGCTCCAGAGCATGGCTGATCTGATGACTTACAGTTGACCTTCTACTCCTCTCTTTTTGTTGGGAAATCTACACATGGAATCTTAACCTTACAATAATGACATTTTTTGTACAAGAATGTATTCTGACTTGTTGTGCTTGCTCAATGAGGCAATGAGGAGGATGTATCCATATAGAAAAAGTAGTTGTGATACCTCAGTCTTTATTCTACTTCCTGGTATTTGTGTAAGGCTTAAGCTTTGGTAATGCCATATTTTTCTAGTCTTTCTGATCAGCACTTGACTACCCTACTTTACTGATCTGAGTACATTCTTCCCCTAAAAAATAATTCCATATGACACTATGAATGAACCACACAGCCTATCCACACTGCCTTTATAAGATAGGTATTTAAAATATTTGATAGCTTCACAGCACGCGCACGCAAGTGCGCACGCGCGCGCGCGCACACACACACACACACACACACACACACACACACACACACACACACACACACACACACACAAATAATACTAAAGTATCATGAATTGCATCCAATATCTAAAATCCATATTATGTATATGAGGGGTCAGCAAATCTATAGTTTCCTGTTTTCTGATACCCACTAGTTTAGCTATGGGACCATCTCTCATTTTCAAAAAATCTTGAGGTTTTGAGCCATCACCCCCAAAAATTCAATCACACCAACATGATCCACTTAAAACATGTGCATGCTTACATGAAAGAATATATTTTTGTTGGACAGTTGACTTCCAATGAGCCTTTTATCTTTCACTGTCATATATTTGCAAGGAAACCCATCATAGATAACACTCATTGATGTATTATTTTACCTCTGCACCCATCTTGCAATAACTAGATGGTACAAATGTCAGAAAAGTATACAGTAACCTGCTTTTTACTACATGATTATGGGTACAAAATAATTATTCTGATTTTATTATTTCAAAAATTATCTGTATGGCCCTATAGAAGTATGAGAGTACTTTTTTGTGCACAAGTTGGAAAATTAAATGACTGACTCCTGACAAGAAATTCTTGAAGTTTCCTGCAAGCAGAGTGCAGATATTGGGTATAGTATCTGATGCTAATATTTACTATGTCTGGATCTGAATAACTAAGTAATTGACAAAAATGTTTTTGTACAGGACAGTTGTCATAAAAACAACCAATCAGAAGGAGTTTCATTACACTTCTATTCTCTCCACCACTATCATATAACTCTGCTACCTCAGGTGCTACTTGCCACAGTCAGTTGTAAATAATGCTTGCGGCTGGTAACGTCACAATGGGAGTTCATTTTCATTGTCTGCATTGTTTCTCTAAGCAGTGTGTTTATTTTATGCTACAAAATGTGCTAAACAAGTTGTAAAAGTGACCACAGAAGTCATAAGGATGTTATTATTCCATTAACTGACCCAACACTGGATGGTAACTGGATGCCTGTGAATGTATCCAGAAAGAAAATGCTCAGCTGTTCCTGCCACAGACAGACCCTGAATAGGCAACATTGCCCCTTTCTATGCTCAACGATTATTATTATTATTATTATTATTATTATTATTATTATTATTATTATTACTCTCTCTCTCTCTCTCTCTCTCTCTCCCCCATGGATTCTAAATAGTCTCACTGCCCACAGGTGGTTATGGAACAGTCACCCCAGTAGTGGCTGGGTGGCGGGGATAGATGCTGGTGATTTGAACAGACAGAGCCCAGTAAGCTTGGTGGATCACAAGGAGAAGATGTCGAATATACGGTAGAGGGTCACCAGCATCTGCACACAGGCTAGTAACGGTACTCATGCAATAAGCCCTTGTTGGCAGCCTAATGCCCTTGTGATGGACCAAGTCCAGAATTTTGATGTAGTCTCACAAAGTCTTCTTAAAGTTGGAGCCGACTTGCCCTGAAGCATTTCAATTTTAGTTCTGTAAGGCATGGCAGCCATGTTAGCCTCTCATCAAAAGTGATGCCCAGATATTTCATCTTTTCCTAAAAAGTGAGAACAGTATCCCCCAGTTTTAAAAAAGGTAAATTATAAAGAGAGAGAGAGAGAATAAAAGCAATGCAGACAGTTTTCTCACAAGCAAATTTGAAATCTGTGGTGTTTGGCCATACCTCCAATTGCCTGATCATCAAATGCAATTGCTGAATAGGCACTGCAGGGTTGGAGGATGTAAAGATGATGGAGAAGTCATTCACAATGAACATTGAACTCCTCACCACAGAAGCAATACTGTTGATCACTACGGCAAATGCCAATTCACTTATGAGAGTGTCCGCCCCGGTAGCCGAGTGGTCAGCGCGACAGACTGTCAAACCAAAGGGCCCGTGTTTGATTCCCGGCTGGGTCGGAGATTTTCTCCACTCAGGGACTGGGTGTTGTATTGTCCTAATCATCATCATTTCATCCCCATCGACGCGCAAGTCGCCGAAGTGGCGTCAAATCAAAAGACTTGCACCAGGCGAACGGTCTACCCGACGGGAGGCCCTCGTCACATGACATTTCATTTCATTTTCACTTATGAGAGTTGTTCAATAATTAATGCCCCAATTTTTTTTCAGAACATATTTACTGTTAAGAGTCAGAATTTGGTGACAATATACATCAACATGTCTTGTACATGTCCCTATTTTTCTAGATAGTCTCCAGCAGGTTCTATGGCCGTATGCCAACATTGTGGAAGAGCATGTATTCCCTGCTGGTAAAAGCTCTTGTCCTGTAGGCGTAACCATGTTTTCACTGCATGACTGACACTCCCGTCACAGCGTGTTCTCCATAGAGATTCTTTAAGTGGCCCAAAAAGATGGAAGCCCGAGGGTACCACATCTGGACTGCAGGGAGGATGAGGCAGTGATGTTCAACGCAATTTGGTGATGTGTTCCTGGGTTCTAAGACTTGTGTGTGGGCATGCATTATCATGTTGGAGGAAGACTGCTGATGGATTCTTGTCTGACCAAACACATTGGAAACGGTTCTTGAGCTTATTCAGCATCTTCACATAAAGTGATGGTTGACCATCTTGGCATCACAGCCACGAGAATGATGCCATCACAATCCCAGAAGACTGTCACCATGACTTTTCCGGCAGAGGGGTTGCCTTGAATTTCTTCTTTTGTGGTACCTGAGGATGACGGCACTCCATGGACTGCCTTTTCATTTCCAGTGCAAAGTGATGCACCCTGCATTTGTTCCCCATAACAATCCGTGACAGAAAGGCCTCTCCATCGATCTCAAAGTGCTCCAGCAATTCAGATAAAATGGCTTCTCTTTGAATCTTGTGGTCCACTGTGAGCATTCATGGAACCCATAGTGAGCACCTCCTTGAATATCCAAGAATCTTGATCATTGCAAATGCACTTCCAATGCTGACTGACAACTGTAGAGCCAAATAACAAGTTGTGATGCACCGGTCAGCATGAATAATGAGATCCGCATGATTCAGCATGTCTGGAACAGTGGCTGTGACAGGAGATCATGGAGCTCTTTTTCTGCATTTTCTGGGCTGTAACTTTCTTTACCCATCACCCAACTGTACTCCTATCAACTGCAGCATCACCACACACTGCACACATATGTTTCTATTTCTGCACACAAGGATTCAGTAACAGCATACTGCTTGTAACACGAGTCATATGTACACACAACTTTGACACTGCACTACAGCTCTGCCATCTGTCAGAACAATTCAAAACATCACCGGCACACAAAACAAACATCAAATGTGGAGCACAAAGAAGGACATTTGTCTATGTATATTAATGAATTTTTTAAAAAAATGTGGGGCATTACTTACTGAATGACCCTCTTAAAACACACTGAGGTATGTCATTCCCCTGCTTGAAATGGTCAGACAGGGCATTTCTAACATTAAATCTCAAATACCTAATCAAGAGGAAGGACTGCATGTAAGTAGGGAGTTATCCACAGAAATGCCACTTGTAGAGCCACAAAACAATATTATGCCTCCAGGCAGTATTATGGGCCTTCTCCAAACTGAAGAATAATTGACAAGTTGTTACTTACATAGGAAAGCTTGTTGAATCAGCAGTTCAAGCAGGATTTGGTTATCAAGTGTGGAGTGATTCTTCCTGAACCTGCACTGAGAGTGACTTAGCTGTAATGAGGTTTTAACAACCTACACTAGGTTTGGTTAACCATGCACTTCAGTGTCTTTCTTACGCAGCTTGTGAGACTAATGCTACAATTACTACTAGGGTAAGTCCAATCCTTCCCTGGTTTTAAAATACAGAGTGAAATGGGTTCTTTCCGTGAGGCAGGATATATTCCTGTCAGCCAAATCTCATTAAAAATCTGAAAGAGGACCTTCTTTGACTGCAAGGTTTACGGTTCCAGCATGTGTTTGTTATCAGGTCATCACCAGACACACTATTATGAGCTACTGACAATGCAGGATCAAGCTCCCACAGAGAGAAACACTGTTAGTATTCTTCCATGTTGATGAAACAGAGATCAAGACCAACCCTCTCCTGTGCTACATGATGATGACAGAAAGCTAAATCATGGCAAGAATTGACCATAATGTCCTAAAGGATTCAGTCATTGTCCGAGCAATGTCTCTCTGCTATCAGCAGTCATGAGTTGTGCCAGGGAATTATTCCTATTGGCATCCCACACTTTGCTTGCATGAGTGGACCTATTGATGGAGTTCAGGAACTGTTGCTAGATCTCTGCCTGTTCTCTCAAATTATCCTCTAAGCATGTTTCAGATGGATCCACATAGGGTAGTTGTGACTGCCATGAAGGATATCATCCACCCCCACTGAGCGGTGTCCACAAGGTTTGGTGAGCAGAACGAGAGGTCCATGGCTGTAGCAGAACCTGTAGTGGTGCTGAAATACATAGCTTGATCCATGTTCAGCATGATGATGTCTTTTATGTTCATGAGAGATCCTCAACTATTTCACCCCCGAGTAACTGGTGTTGGACCTTCATGGTGCACCCCCACTTTTGACTATCAATTACATTGTTATTTTGATTGAGGTACAGGAAGAAATATAAACAATGCTCATGTAAAAAATCATACCTTGTTGTTCTTCCAGTGCCATTATTTGTGCTGTATACAGTAATGACTGAAGGTCAGCTCCTGTAAAGCCTGGTGACTTCTGAGCTATCTTTGAAAGGTCCACATCATCAGAAAGTTCAACTTTCCGGCTGAGAACTTTTAATATTGATAAACGATCTTCCTAAAAATAAAAACAAATATATTTGTATTTAGAGTTCTCATGCCTGCATAAAAGTAGCTTGCTCAAATGTAACAAACATTCATAAGATTCTATTAAGGAGACATGCACAAACCATGTAAACTAGATAATGCTGGCTTGAAGACAAAGTAGTGAATCATTATCCATTGTGTCCAATTGTCTTTTATTTTATTCCAAATATCATATCTCAGCATGACTACTGTGTGATATGACATTATGAAGGATGTGGTTTTACCAATGGTCTGGACTTCACAGGGGAGTTCTTGGAACCAAAAGAGAACCCTGCATAAACATAAGTCCAAATATTCTCCTGCTTCTCAACAATAACCCTTGATATGTTTGAATAACACTTTTTCAATATGTCTTTCATGTTTACCTTTCCAAAATATGTTATCTTGTTGTATGTGATAGTTACATCACCATGCATACAGACTTCACATGAATCAAGACCCACTTTATTAACTTGGAGCATAAGTTTGCAGCACTTTTGTTTTGAATGTTGGTACTCTGGTTGTTATGGGTTTATTTATTGATGGTCATATTTTATTTGTAGTTCACTGCTCCTATCTGAGTTTACATATTGTCATTCTGTCATCTGAAGATAGTGGCATGAGTTTTGGATGCTATAAAATGGAGTGCTAAGAGGAGAAATTAGAATATTTCCAACATGCTCTTCTGTCTGAGTTTAGTAGAGGAGTGATAGCAGTGGAGGCAGCCAGGAATGTTTGCACCATGTATGAGGATAATGCCATTGGACAGAGCATGGCAAGAAATTTGTTTTCTTGTTTTAAGGAGGATCATTTTGGTATTAGGGACTCTCCATGTAAGGCCTTTGGGCTTTGATGAAGAGCATTTAAACACTTTAATCCACTTTTATCCACATTAGTGTACTTGAGAACTTGCAAATGTGATGAACTGTGATCATTCCACTACTGTGGGACATTTGTAGGTGATGTGGTGGATTCAAAAATTGGGTGTATGGGTACTGCATGCTCTAAACCAAATCACAAAAATCAGTGGGTAGCCAAATGTGCGCCTCTGCTTGCTTGTCATCAATTGGCTCATGAACAACACCTACCCAGTATCATTAATGGTGGTGAGAACTGGTGTCTTCATCCTAACATTAGGGAAAGAGAGGAAGGTTTGAGCCCAAACAAAGCAGTGATTCCACATACAAAGACCTTGTGCATCCACAAAACACAGCATTATGCATCTGATGGAACAGTGATGGTGTGGAGTACTATGAACTGCTTCCCTGACGTGTAACCATTACGGCTGACATTTTTTCAACAGCTGAGATGTTTTGCAGGCACAGTCCAAGAACAATAACCAGGAAGACTGCATTAAGTGATGCTGTTACAAGATAACACTTGCTTGCATTCTGCTCAACTGACAAAAAACACTACACAGGAGTTTGGTTGGGAAGTCATTCTGCACCCACCTTATTCATCTGATCTTGTACTCTCAGATTTTCAGCTTTACCACACTCTACTGAACAACCTTTAAGGAACTTCCTTTCCCTACGAAAATGCACTCTCAACATGGCACAAAGAGTTCTTCACCCCAAAATAACATGATTTCTACAGTTGAGGAATCAAGCAGTTAGCCTAGCATTAACAGACTGTTGTAAACAGCAAAGGAGAATATATTATTGATGACTCACATCTCTGTTATCTGTATCTATTGTGTTTATTAAACTTATGGAAAAATGCAATGAACTTATGCACCAACCCAATACATGTAAAATATAAGACTAAGTTCTCATTTTCTCACTTCTTAAGTTTAAAATAGAGTTTCATAGTATTTTTGCCAAAAATAATCATTATCTTTTTCTTAAATGCATTTTAATACAAAATTTACACACTTAAAAATTTGTACAATGAAACCAGCCAAACTTGCAAAGAAACTAGTCATTGAGTGAATATAAAAAAGTGAAATCTGTAACTTTGGGTGGTTTTTCATTGTACTGATTAACAGAAGTTGTTGACCTACAATTACTCCCATATGCTGGAATTCGTACTTAAAAATTTAACACACAATACATAAATCATGCATCATAAATAGCCTCTGGATCATCTGCAGTGGAAGAATCTGTCAATGCCATAGTCAGTTCATTTCCCGTGACAGATTTCTTTACATGCAAGTTATTTGTAGTAGCTGAAGCATCTCCACAATGCAATTGACATTTGTTTGAAGTGCCACACTGTCTTGCAAAGAAGTGCTTCATTGCCAGCTGTATAAACTGTTTTGCCAGTTGATTATACAATTCTTTGTAACATTTAGGAGAATGTTCAACTTCTCTCTTCACTACTGTACTCCTTACTCATTCAGGATCACTGTTCTTCAAAAACTATCATTGCAGCATCAATCACTCTCAAGGCATCGGCCATTTTCTTCATTGTCAGCTTCCTAACAGATGGAACTTCTTCAACTTCAGCCTCTTCTTTATTATTGTTCTCACTGAAAACTACCAATCTTCATTGATCACGTTCTTAGAATGTGAGATTAGGTCACATATTCTCTTCACAGACCTCAGTGAATTCAAACTGTTGTGCCATGTCCACAGTGTGTCTCATTGCAACAGTGAAATCACTGACCACTTCATCTTTTAGCACTCACACAGCATGGGGCCACAGTTTCCTCCATACACCATTCATACATTCTGGAGTGATGTCAGTCCATGTGTCTCTAGTGACATTTTATCACAGTCTTAATATTAAACTGTCACCAAAAAAATCTTCATTGTAACTTTGTCATTTGAATCACATTCTTCCATGAGATTGGAGACAGTTTTATTCAGATAGCAAACCTTAAATTTAAAAATAACTTCCTGGTCCATGGGTTCCAAGATAGATGTAGTGTTAGGCAGGAGAAACAGGACTTCACAGTTTTTATTAGAATCAGTAATGAAAAGTGGGTGGCTGCAGCATTATCAAGGAGGAGAAAAATTTTGAAAGGGATTTTTTCCTTTCTCATGGCAGATCTTCATTTCTCTATTATGTACAGCAACAAAATTGTCATTGAAAATAGTATAAGTTGTCAAACCTTTTTTATTCCATCTCGAATGAACAGTCAGCATGGTCCTCACAACCTTTAAAGACCTAGAATTTTAAGAGTGGTAGATCATAACGGATTTTAATTTTCAGTCACTTGCAATATTTTCTTCAAAAAGAAGGGGGCATAATCCTTGGCAGCCTTGAAACCACAAGCTGTTTTTTATTCAACAAAGATGAAGATGGGTTCATTTCCAAAGCAAAGTAAGCACATTTGATCAGCACAGCCTTTTCCTGTCAATTTCCTTAAATCTCTTTTCAAATTCCTCAGCTTCAACTTCATCTGCTGCCACTGTCTCTACTCTGTTTTAATGGTGTGAAAGCCAAAACGATACCTGAAGCAATCAAAGCAACCTGAGGTGGACGAGAAAGGTGTTGCATCATCTTCTTCTTTCATCAAATCTGCATACAAGCTGTTGGTTTTGGCTTTAACAGCAGCTCCAGAGAGAGGCTTGTGGTTGTGGGTGGTGCTCAGCTCAATGGCTTAGAATTTTTTCATTCTTTCCATCACCTCTAAGTGCGATTTGTTCACTCTATAGCTTGAAATAGCCAAAGATTGGGCAGTTTTTCATACTGACTCAACAGTATGACAAATAGTTCTCAGCACGCACACGCACACAGGTACACACGCATGTGTTAATGCAACTCACAAACATGACTGCAGTCTCAGGCAACTGAAACAGCACTGTGAGCACCAACACCAGTGCATGCTGGGAGTGGCAACTGGCTGGGGTATGGAGGAGTCTGGAGTGGGGAAGTAGCGGAAAAGGAGAGAGGTAAAAAGACTGAGAGTGATGCAGGAATGATGGCTGTATAGTGCTGGAATGGGAACAGGGAAGAGGCTGGATGCATGAGGACACTAACTAACAAAAGTTGAGGCAAGGAGGGTTATGAGAACGTAGGATGTATTGCAGGGAAAATTCCCACTTGCACAATTCAGTAAAGCTGGTGTTGGTGCGAAGGTTCCGTATGGCACAGGTTGTGGAGCAGTCATTGAAATGAAGGATGTCAAGTTTGGCAGCTTGATCAGCAACCAGGGTGTCCACTTGTTTAATGGCCACGGTTTGTCAGTGGCCATTCATGCAGACAGACAGCTTGTTGGTTGTCATGTCCACATAGAAGCAGCACAGTGATTGCAGCCTAGCTTGGAGATCACATCACTGGTTTCACAGGTAGCCCTGCCTTCAATGGGATAGGTGATGTTCGTGACTGGGCTGGAGTAGGTGGTGGTGGTGGGAGGATAAATGGGACAGGTCTTGCATCTAGGTCTATTTACAAGGGTATGAGCCATGAGGTAAGGGGTTGGGAGCAGGGATAGTGTAAGGATGGATGAGTATATTGTGTAGGTTCAGTGGATGGCGAAATACCACTGTGGGAGGAGTGAGAAGGATAGTGGGCAGGACTTTTCTCATTTCAGGGCATGACGAAAGGTAGTCGAAAACCTAGCAGGGAATGTAATTCCATTGCTCCAGTCCTGGGTGGAATTGAGTTACGAGGAGAATGCTCCTCTGTGGCTGGACAGTGATACTTTGGGATGTGGTGGGAGACTGGAAAGATAAGGCACAGGAGATTTGTTTTTGTACAAGGCTGGGAGGATAATTACAGTCTGTGAAGGCTTCAATGAGACATTTGGTATATTTCGAGAGGGACCGCTTGACACTGCAGATGTGACGACAATTTGCATACACAGTTCTTTCCATTGACAGATGCACTTCCTTTCCTTTTACCAAGTACTGTAGATAAGATCCTATCAAGTGCACCTTCACAGCTATACTAACATGAACTGACAATTCATGTCTTGACAAATGCATAGAAGATGCATGTTGAGATGTGCTGATGTATTATTGCTTCTGTGTACTGTTAACAGATGGCAATACTGAACTTTAAACTACACTCCTGGAAATGGAAAAAAGAACACATTCACACCGGTGTGTCAGACCCACCATACTTGCTCCGGACACTGTGAGAGGGCTGTACAAGCAATGATCACACGCACGGCACAGCGGACACACCAGGAACCGCGGTGTTGGCCGTCGAATGGCGCTAGCTGCGCAGCATTTGTGCACCGCCGCCGTCAGTGTCAGCCAGTTTGCTGTGGCATACGGAGCTCCATCGCAGTCTTTAACACTGGTAGCATGCCGCGACAGCGTGGACGTGAACCGTATGTGCAGTTGACGGACTTTGAGCGAGGGCGTATAGTGGGCATGCGGGAGGCCGGGTGGACGTACCACCGAATTGCTCAATGCGTGGGGCGTGAGGTCTCCACAGTACATCGATATTGTCGCCAGTGGTCGGCGGAAGGTGCACATGCCCGTTGACCTGGGACCGGACCGCAGCGACGCACGGATGCACGCCAAGACCGTAGGATCCTACGCAGTGCCATAGGGGACCGCACCACCACTTCCCAGCAAATTAGGGACACTGTTGCTCCTGGGGTATCGGTGAGGACCATTCGCAACCGTCTCCATGAAGCTGGGCTACGGTCCCGCACACCGTTAGGCCGTCTTCCGCTCACGCCCCAACATCGTGCAGCCCGCCTCCAGTGGTGTCGCGACAGGCGTGAATGGAGGGACGAATGGAGACGTGTCGTCTTCAGCGATGAGAGTCGCTTCTGCCTTGGTGCCAATAATGGTCGTATGCGTGTTTGGCGCCGTGCAGGTGAGTGCCACAATCAGGACTGCATACGACCGATGCACACAGGGCCAACACCCGGCACCATGGTGTGGGGAGCGATCTCCTACACTGGCCGTACACCTCTGTTGATCATCGAGGGGACACTGAATAGTGTACGGTACATCCAAACCGTCATCGAACCCATCGTTCTACCATTCCTAGACCGGCAAGGGAACTTGCTGTTCCAACAGGACAATGCACGTCCGCATGTATCCCGTGCCACCCAATGTGCTCTAGAAGGTGTAAGTCAACTATCCTGGCCAGCAAGATCTCCGGATCTGTCCCCCATTGAGCATGTTTGGGACTGGATGAAGCGTCGTCTTACGCGGTCTGCATGTCCAGCACGAACGCTGGTCCAACTGAGGCGCCAGGTGGAAATGGCATGGCAAGCCGTTCCACAGGACTACATCCAGCATCTCTACGATCGTCTCCATGGGAGAATAGCAGCCTGCATTGCTGCGAAAGGTGGATATACACTGTACTAGTGCCGACATTGTGCATGCTCTGTTGCCTGTGTCTATGTGCCTGTGGTTCTGTCAGTGTGATCATGTGATGTATCTGACCCCAGGAATGTGTCAATAAAGTTTCCCCTTCCTGGGACAATTAATTCACGGTGTTCTTATTTCAATTTCCAGGAGTGTAAAATCACTTGTATGTGAAAATGTGAATAAGTATTCCATGTATAATGGGGCATACCTGTATCTGAGCAGAATATATTTAATCAATTTCAGTTTCAGCTTTGCAACTGTACATCTGCCCACACTATGGTCTTGTGAACTGTCCCTCCAAAATACCTGCCAAAGCATTAATGGAAAATCAAAGCTTCTGATGTACATGAATGTTAGCCTGTGTATTTGCACTGGAAAACTTGTGAATATTGTTGATATTAATTGTGCCCTCGCAACAAGACCCAGCCTCTCAAGTAAACAAAGATCAGCTACAAAGAGTACAAACAGCCACTCATAGAACATATCTATGACATCAGTGTGGCACAATGTGTTGTATTCATTGTTTATAGCACAGGTACAGCCGCAGATGCTGCAGATGAAACAGTACCTGCCAGGCCACTAGCACAGTGATCCTTGTAGTAATCACACACAGTTTACAATATCTTAAGATCTTTCTCAATGTTACATATAGTTCTGGATTACATTCAAATAACCATATCCCAATGCTGGATAAACACACTGCAAAATTTCCTCCTCCTCTAAAATGTTGATCAAGCCATATAAGTATATGATAATCTGAGATTGTTCTCAAAGAAGATTACATAAACCAGAATTACGTTTCCTCTGATAGAGCAATAACTCTTTTTTTTTTTTCCACAGGCTGAATCAGCCATCACAATTTGCAGACTGACATAGCTTTCCCAAATTGAAACAATTTTCATTATATAAGTGTACTAAGATGAATAATAGGGCCCAAGCTCCAGGTCAATATTGGTTGGATAAAAATGAAAGTTTAATCAAAGTGAAATTATGATTAGCAGACATGTGTGCAGTTCAAAATGTCTTATCATCATCACTGTGTGGCACAATAACATGAAATAAAGATTTAACAGCTGGCATAATAGTGACTTCCAGAACTGCCAAAATACGTAAATTATAAAGTACAGTCAACAGACACATTTAGAAGTAGAAAAAACTGATCTTTGTCTCCTATCATCCTCTAAACAGTTGGGTCCATCTCAACTTCAGATCTCAGTGAACTGGCCCTACTTTCAAACTTTCCTCAATGTATACCTCATTCCTCCCTCAAGACAGATCTCACATTTCAAAAAGCTAGGAATAGACTTTGTTTTGTTTTTCTTTTTTTCTCATACTTTCAAAAGTGTCAGTTGGCATTACTTGAAATTTCTCATATTGAAACCATTCTGTTTCCTTGTAATACAACAGCTTCCTGAAATGAACTTCCCTTTTAATACAAAATATATAATTTGAATGATTTGTTCCAGTGTGAATATAGAATTATGATTAAAAAAAACAGTGCATCACTAACAATTAAGAGTAACCTGAAAGAATTACTGCAACACAAACTTCAGATATCAAACAAATACCAGAATTTCAATTAAAATTTCCAAGCTGAAAGGCCATGATCGATACACATGAAACTGTTTCCTGACATTTCATTTCTGACTGTGCAAGACATCTTCAGAGGTAAAACGGTCACTACAAAAAGGGCTCAAAGGGCCCTCAAACTTATGAAACAGCATAGAGAATATCACCATTTGTTACATCATGCTGATTTCATGATTACGTCAGGCTGGTATCACTGTACTCAATTAAAAGTAATTAATAATCATTCTGCTGGTGGGGTTGGTGCAATATTGACATCAACATTTTATTTAACTTAACAGCATCTTCTTTTCTATTAACATTATTATGTTCTTCATGAATCTCTGTGGTCTCTCTACACATGTTCGCATTACAACAACAACCTTTCACCTGACTCCATCAAACTCCTGACCCCATCAACACCTCGCACTCCTACCTTCTACCTGCTTCCTAAAATTCACAAACCCAAACATCCCGACCGCCCCATTGTAGCTGGTTACCAAGCCCCCACAGAATGTATCTCTGCCTACGTAGATCAACATCTTCAACCCATTACATGCAGTCTCCCATCCTTCATCAAAGACACCAACCACTTTCTCGAACGCCTGGAATCCTCACCCACCCAGTCTGTTAGCCCCGGAAACCATCCTTGTAACCATTGATGCCACTTCCCTATACACAAATATCCTGCACGTCCAGGGCCTCGCTGCAATGGAGCACTTCCTTTCACGCCATCACCTGCCACCCTACCTAAAACCTCTTTCCTCGTCACCTTAGCCAGCTTCATCCTGACCCACAACTACTTCACTTTTGATGGCCAGACATAACAACAATTACAGGGAACAGCCATGGGTACCACGATGGCCCCCTCGTATGCCAACCTATTTATGGGTCGCTTAGAGGAAGCCTTCTTGGTTACCCAAGCCTGCCAACCCGAAGTTTGGTACAGATTTATTGACGACATCTTCATGATCTGGACTCACAGTGAAGAACAACTCCTGAATTTCCTCTCCAACCTCAACTCCTTTGGTTCCATCAGATTCACCTGGTCCTACTCCAAATCCCATGCCACTTTCCTTGATGTTGACCTCCATCTGTCCAATGGCCAGCTTCACACGTCCATCCACATCAAACCCACCAACAAGCAACAGTACCTCCATTATGACAGCTGCCACCCATTCCATATCAAACGGTCCCTTCCCTACAGCCTAGGCCTTCATGGCAAACGAATCTGCTCCAGTCCTGAATCCCTTAACCATTACACCAACAACCTGAAAACAGCTTTCGCATCCCGCAACTACCCTCCTGACCAGGTAAAGAAAAAAATAACCAGAGCCACTTCCTCATCCCCTCAAACCCAGAACCTCTCGCAGAAGAACCCTAAAAGTGCCCCACTTGTGACAGGATACTTCCCGGGACTGGATCAGACTCTGAATGTGGCTCTCCAGCAGGGATACGACTTCCTAAAATCCTGCCCCGAAATGAGATCCATCCTTCATGAAATCCTCCCCACTCCACCAAGAGTGTCTTTCCGCCATCCACCTAACCTTCGTAACCTCTTGGTTCATCCCTATGAAATCCCCAAACCACCTTCCCTACCCTCTGGCTCCTACCCTTGTAACCGCCCCCAGTGTAAAACCTGTCCTATGCACCCTCCCACCACCCCCTACTCCATTCGCATGAATGGACACAGGCAGACAGTGTTTGTTGGTAATGAGGATCACCCTGTGGCTAAACATGCCTTGGTGCACGGCCAGCACATCTTGGCACAGTGTTACACCGTCCGGGTTATCTGGATACTTCCCACCAACACCAACCTATCCGAACTCCAGAGATGGGAACTTGCCCTTCAGTATATCCTCTCTTCTCGATATCCACCAGGCCTCAACCTCCGCTAATTTCAAGTTGCCGCCGCTCATACCTCACCTGTCTTTCAACAACTTCTTTGCCTCTGTACTTCCGCCTCAACTGACATCTCCGCCCGAACTCTTTGCCTTTACCAATGTCTGCTTGTGTCTGTGTATGTGCAGATGGATGTGTGTGTGTGTGTGTGTGTGTGTGTGTGTGTGTGTGTGTGTGTGTGTGCGCGCGCGCAAGTGTACACCTGTCCTTTTTCCCCCCCCTAAGGTAAGTCTTCTGCTCCCGGGATTGGAATGACTCCTTACCCTCTCCCTTAAAACCCACATCCTTTCGTCTTTCCCTCTCCTTCCCTCTTTCCTGAAGAAGCAACAGTCGGTTGCGAAAGCTAGAAATTCTGTGTGTGTGTTTGTGTGTTTTATTTATTGTGCCTGTCTACCGGCGCTTTCCGCTTGGTAAGTCTTGGAATCTTTGTTTTTAATATATTACAATGTACTGGTTCTGATAAAACACTTGTCTCATTGAATTTTATTTCATAGTTCTTATCATGGAAGACTTGTTCTCCTATGATCCATTTCTCAGGTCAGGGTAGCTGACAGTTCTTTTCATGTTCAGCCAAGTGAGTGGTAATACGTTTCTTTGAAGAGTCAATGTATATTTGCCCACAACTGTAAGAAATTCTGTAAACCTCAAGTGTCACCAATGGATGTCGCACATATTTTGCCATTTTTAAGCAGCCTAAAAATTGTTTCAACGACATCCTTGGCCAACACTTTCCCAGTTCATAAACAGGAGGAAAACTTTCCTAGTTGTCCTCTTCTTATTCAGAGTGCTTGATTCGTCTCTTTAGTGAAGTAACTTTTTTTTTTTTTTTTTAAAAAAAAAGGACAACTATAGGTAATTTAGCTTATCTTGTAAATAATATTAGCTCTGTCCACCAAAGTTTTAATGATGCATCCTTTCGTCTTGGGTGATGGCTGTAGTCCTTATTGAAGTATTGATCAGTGAGAGTAGCTTTCCTTTGCACCTTATGACCCAAAGTCCTATCCACCTTTCTGATCACACATACTTTCAGAAAATTAAATAGTCCAATTTTCTTTTTCTTCTTCATAAATTGAATTTTTGAGCTGATATTACTTAGAGCCCTCCCAAGCCCTTGTTGCAGTTGGCATTTTATCTCTGAAGATGTCTCCCACAGTTGAGATGAGATGTCAGTGAATTGTTTTATATACCTCAGCCCATAAGTCTTAAATGAAGTAAACACTGGCTGTGAAAGCCTACACTGTATGATGCAAGTCTTGAACAAGTGTGCGGGAGAAAATACAAAAGTTTACTTGAAAAGTAACTGTGAGGCATGACATGGCATGACATACACCGACAAAGGGTACAACGCCAGGGGACATACTGTAAGTACACTTAATAATGGCATGTTGGAACATGGACTACAAACTATATTCAAGTGGACTGCAAATGTGGAGAGTGAGAATGCCAAAAAAAGATTGGCTGTTTACTGTCAGAAGGTTTACAGCAAATTCCTCTGTAGTACAAAGATGTGAAATTTTCAACAACACTCGGCGTTCAAACTGGAAAGTCTGGTTTGAGCCCCAGGAAGTGAACTGTCTACAGTAGTAAGCAGAAACATTAGGTTTAGTGAGGTTGGGACTTAGATCAATAATTGGTTGTTTCTACCTATTCTGTTACATTAGTTGTCAAGTCATTAACCTAAACCTAATAGTATGGAAATAGCTTAAGAATACAGTTGTGGTGGTAGTGGTAGTAATAGTACATGACTATAATATGACCAATATCAAATGGGAAAATTACACATACATTTTGACGTCAAGGTAAGATATGGAGGATTACAATTCAGCATTCCTTTGATGACACAGTTTCAATTATTGAAATATTGGGTTGGAAACCGGCTGCATACTTCCCAAAAGAGCTGTCTTACCATATACCAAAGTTCAGCAACTTAGAGAAACCACCAAAAATCTAAATATGGATGGCTGAACAGAGATTAGAAACCTTGTCTTCTCAAATGAGTCCACTGCCTCAACTGCTATGCCAACTCGTCCAGTAGGTTAGGTCAGTGTTGCAATGTAATTCTTAACTCACTGCCCTAAAACTACCTAGAACAACCAATCTCTTAACCATAACATGTCACAGATACACTGAATAAAAAACTGAGTCAGTCATTGGAGGGAATCACAGGCCATGCCTGTCTACAAGGACAGCAGAAGTGAGCCACAAAACTACCACCCAGTACCAATGACATTCATTTGTTGCATAGTCTTGGAACATATTTCAAGCTCAAACATAATGAGCTATCTCAGATGAAATGACCTCCTCATGCCAACCACCATGCATTCCATGAACATCTGTCCACAAATCCCAACTCTCTCTTTTCTCATATGACACTGTGACATTTGTGGATGAAGGAACTCTAGTGAATGCAGTACTTCCTGAATTCCGAAAAGCATTTGCATCAGTACCACATCAATATTTATTAATGAAAGTACAGTTATAAGCGATAAACAAAATTTGTAACTGGACAGAGGATTTCTTGATAGGGAGGACACAGCTTATTATCTTGGATGTAGAGTCCTTGCAGCTTAAAAATAACTGAAAAAATAACCAAAGAAAGTTCAAGCCTATTGAAAAAATTTTCTTCGGTAGTTTGCAAAACACAAACTCTTCTCTTATATTTTCATGATGGTCAAGGAAATATGCTTGGTCATCAGGTCAAGTTTTGTTTTTTTTTTTAATTTCGGTTAATGTAGGCGGAGTGACTTTTTGCACATTGATGGACAAGTAGAAATATTAGACTGATCATAAAGGTGTCTCAACGTCTAATATGTGGAAAAAATAATAAGAGGAATAGGTGCTAACTAAACCAGAAACTGGAATAGCTGTTTTCCAATCGTCATTTTTGAATGGGCTAGTAAATACGCTTCAGGCATAAAAATAACAGCAAAAAATAGTTTCCAAAATTCAGTTTCCATTTTCTGGAAGATGTGTCACATGTAAACATAATGAATTCATAATGACTATTGCAGTGAAACACATTTGTACATTGAATAAGCTGGCAGCAGTTGCAAAGTGGTATGAAAACTTTAGAATAACCACCAAGACCCAATCAAAATATCGCCAACTTCACACCATGAGGACCATTCCCTCTCAAGGCATCAAAAGCTAATGAAGGGAGGGATAGGGAGAGTACAATCTGACCTTGCATCCTGCGTACAGCCTGAAACAAACATTTTACAGTAAATCCATTTTCTTTAACATTATACAGATGCTAATTTAGCAATCAGTTTTCTCATAATCATTTTATTTTAAAAATAACATAAAGTAAGGAAATACTTTTACTTGTATCAGCATGCACTATGTTTAATTTTATGCATACCATCTGAAATGTTCTTGCATACCACCAGTGGTATGTGCACCACCATCTGGAGACCCCTGCTTTAAATGACTAATTGCATGTTGGCTTCAGCCTCGGGTTCTTTGGCTTTTCTGAAATTCTGCCAGTACAAGTGGCTAGAATTGTCAAAGCTTCACCCTCCACTGTCAGGGACAAGGGAAGCTTTGACATTGCTAGTTGCTCATGCTGGCAAAATGTCAGAAAAATCATCAAACAAATGTCAGCCAAAGAATCTGAGACAGAAGCCAACAGGCAGTTTGGCAACAAGTGGCCACCAAAGCCTTAATAATTTTATGCTTTAAATGTTCAGAAATTTATATTCTTTAAATATTCACAAAATGCAAAAAAAGTATCCTGTAGTTACAATATCAGTGTCACAATCAGAATGTCAACTTGCACAAATAACTTGGTGTAATAGTAGGCGGTAGAGAGTGGATTATTGGTAGGATACAGGGAAAATGTGGTCAGTCTGTAAATGAGATTTACAGAACACTCCTATGATCCACCAAAGTAAATTGTTCAAGTATGTGAGACACATACAAATAAGACTAACAGCGGACACTGAATGTGTACAAAACAGGGCAGCACAAAGAGTCTCAGTTTTTTCTGAAACTGAAAAAAACATGCCACAAAACTGCTCAATCATTTGAACTGGCATGTGCCTGAAGATGGATGTCAACTATTCCCTCCCCCCCCCCCCCCCCCCCTCCCCCCAGACCCTGTACATATCAATTCAATAGGCACAGTGAAGACAAGTGGAAAAATTACAATGTATACAGAGGCATTTAAACAGTCATTCTTCCCTGCTCTGCTTGTGATTGGAAATGCGGAAAAAAACCTAACACATTGTGCAAAGGGAAGTACCCTTTTCCATGCAGTTCACAGTTGTTTGCAGAGTAAGAATGTAGCAAGAGAAAATGCTCTAATACAGTTCCTTCAGACACATCACATTGAAGTAGGTCAATTTAGTTGTTAGCAACCGTTCGATACAATTATAAGTTAACTTAACAAACTGTTTCCTGCCTCTTAAATAGGAAGTAAGAGGTTTTAAGGCTACCTCTATCATTCCACATTCCTCTAAAATATGCTATAAAATGGTATGATTCATAGTCCCAAAAGCTTTCCTCACAGCCAAGAAAGTATCTTTTACCTTGACTTCTTTATCCAGTTTATTAATACTTCATGTATAAAATTTCCTATTGCCTAAATTCAGAGATACACCACTAGGATGGTAACAGGACAGTTTAGTCAATATAAAACTGTAGTAGACTTGCTTAGGAAACTTAAACTGGACTCTCTGGAGGAAAAGTGATATCAGCACAGAACTGTACTGCAAATTTAAAGAATCAGTTTTTAAGTAACACCATGTACAATTATGTTGCCTCTGTTCAATGTAGAATTCATGAGACTAAGATAACAAGAGATTTGAATATGAACAGGGGCATATCAACAGTCATTCGCCATCTGTCAGCACATGAATGGAATATGATGGAGTATTAATAACATTGTTATGAAGTACATTTCACCATGAGCTGTGCCCTGCCTTCCAAAGTATGTATGTTTGTGAATGTAGAACTAAGTAAATCAGATAATGAATACTCTGAAAGCATCAATGTCAAATGGGATTATCATTGGCACTAGACTACAACTTCCATCAGCACAAAGGAGAAACAATTATGCCAGAGTAATAGAAGACAACAAAGTATCTGCTTCACACAAAGCAGAAAAAAATTATGTATAATAGTGATAACATATTTTGGGATAATAATTGATTTTGCTATGGGCAATGGTGATTTTTACCAACTGTAAAATGATCAAGATTATAGTTATTGCATCAAAAGGAAAATTCAGTTGAGAATATAATTAAATTAAGAGACAGAACTGCTAGCCAGTACATACCTGCAGGATACAGCTTACTGAATACTGCCAACAGACACATGTAAGTAGAAGTACACAACAGTATCTTAGCTTTTGGAACTATTAGTTCCACCCTCGGTGAGGAGAGAGGTGTAGGTTGGGGAACGTCAAAAGGAAGGGCATGTTAATGACACCCCAGGATGAGAGGGACCAGCCTGTAGTAAGGATTAGCATAAACAAAGCTTGGTCTCAAAGGGGAGTGGGAAGACAGCAAGTAGTGACAGTCGCATGCCACAGTTTTCAACTTTTACACACAAGGATGTTGTTTTATGTACATAATTCATTAACCAGCCATCTGTAAGATGAAATGATGATGTTTGATCTTTGTAAAATCTCTAGTGTAAACTTGGATGACATACTCATCTGAGAGACTACACTATTAGAAAAACTATTTCTTCATTTCACCAAATAATTCATATTTCAAGACTCTCTACTATGAATCAGGCAATTTATATTTGTTTTCCTTTTCATTTTGAAACAAACCAGTTTGTTCTCATTACAGCCTGGCACAGCTGGCATTAACAGTTAATCATATTACTTGACAATTATTAAATGAAGCAAATTATCTCCAACTGTTTCAGTGAGCAGCCATGAGTTTTTCTTTTGGCTGATGAATTCTCTCCTGCTGATTAGGTTACATCTTTAAAACACACATGAAAATGTCAAACATGCCTGACTCTACTGAATAAAAATCTTTACAATAGACATAAATTCCATGGACAGACAATTTTCAATACTATTTGGTTCAGTCCTCAGGCACATTCATTGTAATACAGTCAACTAGAAGCTTAAACGCTGTTGCTCCCATTTTATTAAACACAGCCATCTCACTCGGTACTATTCTAGTGTACCAAACATATCCTTACTTAACTACAGTTTTTATTAAGAGGAATAAGGAACAGTTCTGCAATTTTTTATGAATTATGTTGCTGGGTTCCAAAATAAATTGCAACAATTTTAAAGAACCACTGAAAGAGTTAAAATAGAGACTAATCAAAATTTTAATGTCAAGTTTTAAAACTTGACACATTCCCATGTATCCTAATGCATATTTACAATTAAGTCATATACCTCTGTTGGAAGGGTACAGAGAACAGTATGATCAATTCTTCCAGGGCGAAGCAAAGCTGGATCAAGCAGGTCAGGGCGACTGGTAGCTGCCAATACCCAGACACCCTGCAGACCTTCTACACCATCTAACTGAGTCAACAACTGATTGACAACACGGTCTGTGACACCTGTACTATCATGGCCACGCCTATAACGAAAAAAGAAATGCTAGTTAACAAAGTAACTGACCAAATGAATGTCAAAAACATAAATAAGAAAAGAAACAGACTAAATATATGCTGTGAAACAATTACTAACAAAGAGATAGAGGGGCTGGCCAGTACTTACCTCAGCTCAGTACAGCCGATAGAGACACAAAAACAACCGAAAATTTAAGCTCCTAGCTTTCGGAATAAATGTTCCTTCATCAGGGAGGAGAGAGAGGAAAGAAAGGGAAGGAGGGAAAGTGGATTTAGTTACTCACAACCCAGGTGAAATCCACTTTCCCTCCTTCCCTTTCTTTCCTCTCTCTCCTCCCTGATGAAGGAACATTTATTCCGAAAAATCCACTTTCCCTCCTTCCCTTTCTTTCCTCTCTCTCCTCCCTGATGAAGGAACATTTATTCCGAAAGCTAGGAGCTTAAATTTTCACCTGGGTTGTGAGTAACTAAATCCACTTTCCCTCCTTCCCTTTCTTTCCTCTCTCTCCTCCCTGATGAAGGAACATTTATTCCGAAAGCTAGGAGCTTAAATTTTCGGTTGTTTTTTGTGTCTCTATCGGCTGTACTGAGCTGAGGTAAGTACTGGCCAGCCCCTCTATCTCTTTGTTAGTAATTGTTTCACATCTTTATATGAGATTTTCCATTAATTAGTTAAATATATGCTGTTTCAGTTAACATCTTTGCTACAGCAAAAAATTGTGTTCATTCAAGAGAAATAAAACTTTAAATGAAAGTGGCTGTATAGTGGATATTTTCCATCCTCTGTTTTAAGTTCAATGTATTACCATTGTAATAAAACTAATTTTTGTATTTCTAAATTTCCAAACTTTCAAAAAAAATAAGGACTTAAACCAAAGGCCATGAGTGTGTGTGGCACTAGTCATGGTAACAGGTAAACAGAGTAATAGATGAGAGCAGCAAGAAGAGGAATGTGCCAACCTGAATACATGTCCTGTCTAACCTCCCTAAGGGATCCAAAACACAATTGTTTTTAGTGTTGTATGGAAATATCTAAATATCTGCATCTTTCGGTGATATTTGTTTGTTGCATGAAATGTTTAGTGTTCCACAAAATACTAACTCACATTACAAAATAAATCACAGGTACTGACACAAATATATTGCAAGGGTATTCTTTTTTTAACTTGCTGTTGTTTCTTTTTTTATTGGGATTTGGTCTAAATATCGAGTAACCAGCACCATATTAAACGGATAGTAATCTGACATTTAATACGAAAAACACCTACAGTTATGTACCAAAGCATGTAACACCTGATGATATATGATATTGGTCAGTAATTTTAACATTTTTATGTTCTGTTTGATTTCCCTATACTGAAATGAACACATTGAATATTTATTCCATTTATTACAAATTAATCTGCAACTGCTGTCTTTAACTTATAACACTACTGTCCTCATGACACAATATTTAGTACACTGTGCATCATATGAGTCATCCTCCTAACATTTGAGCAAGCATGCCTGTGTATAAAGTGCGACAATCACAAATAACATTGTCTGGTACAATGCCATTATTGTTTTACAACTGTGAGCCCATACCTATTCCTTCATTATCACTTCAGCTAATATATTAATTAATTGTGTTGTCATATGTCCAAATGAGCATCAGTAATATAAAATAAACAGCCAACTAAGTGAGAAAAAATTTACAATCTGTGCAAGAAAATGACCCAGATTTCAAAATAGCAGCACAGTCCCCCAATGAGGCAGTTATCTACGAGATAATTAGTAATTAAGTAATCACTTGGCAGGGATCTGATGTAATGCACTGTTTAATGCTTCAACTGGGTCACTGCTGTGGGGTAACACTTGTATGCAGAAACAGAGTGATAACATGAAAGGTTTTGTGGGGTCCTGCCCTCTCGTCTCATATAGAGTGCCTAAGGGAAGCTGCATTCTTGGAATATTCAAGCAAATAACGTTAGTAGTTTTATTTCAATAAAGCAGATTGACAATACTTAACTTGTATTTACAGTGGTGTCGCAAGCAGTGAGTGACATGCAACATAAATCTGAGTCCTTTGCAATATAACAGTGTTCATGCAAGTTTGACACGCAGTTTGTGGATCACTAATACATCTACATCTACATCCATACTCCGCAAGCCACCTGACGGTGTGTGGCGGAGGGTACCCTGAGTACCTCTATAACTGCTGTCGTAGCACTCTCTTCTAGGCCATGCTAATGCTCTGCGAAAACGGTCCACTAATGTCTGACCAATGCTGGCAGGAGCAGCACTCATATTCACTTCACCTAGATGCCTCTCATATTGTGGTGATGTCCTGGTCAGCGCGCTATTGGCCGACATCATCTCACCACCTTCCCTTCTCTTGCATTCTTCATCTTTGTTCCAGCACTTGTGATTTCGCCAGAGCAGACTTATTTTATTCTTGTCTAATTGAACAGTGATTTAGCTCATGAAATGCAAGTTTATTTTATCATTCTTCAATTAAATTAACCATAAGATTAAACAGTGACTTTGCTCTTACATGTTTCCATTTGTAACATAAGGACAGCTATTCTTTATATATGTACAAGGTGCACCTACTGCTCACTGGCATTATGAAAAATAGCACACCTATCAGAGTGTTAATACAAGGATATACCTATTACTTTATGATGCACCTTCCAACAGTAAGAACTCCAGCTACAAGGCCTATAAATTCTGTCACAAGAGCAATGACTCTCTGTTCTGTAGAGTATTTGCTTGAACAAGCATGATCTAAGGATGTCTTCCACTTTAGTTAGTATTCCAAACTGTCTTTGGTTTTGTGGCAGGGTAAGAAACTAATCATTCTGGGATTTAAAAAAGAAGTATATACAGGCCTTTCAGTTTGGTCACTATGTTGAATTCAGAACAAACACATATTACATCTTCAATTTTCCATGATGTAGGACACCTTTTATTAAGTTTACTGAATGTAAGCATATAAATTTTTCCAATTCTTCTACAACATTTTGGTCATATATTTTCCTGCAATTCTCAGAATGAGTCAAAAAAGTTAATAAAAGTCAGTGGTTTCGACAGTGCATAGAATTTGTCCTCAACAATGATTCAGTCACAAAGACGTCATCATAGTGTTGCTACCACCAAAACTAGACCCCAAAATGATTTGACATTTGAGTGCCTCTTTCTTCCAAACCACTTATGAAGCCACCTCTTTGCCAAAGACCAGCCCCTTTGACACACATTCACATGTTCCTTGATGATGTACACAAGGGATATACTGGCAACATTTAATCAGTCTCTTAGCTCATTCCAAGGTCGACCAGAAGATGCATAATAAAAATTTCAGTACAAGAAGTGGAAACTGCATAGCTGCATGCTTGACACTTGATGGATTAACCACATATCAATTGGTTGGTTTGTAAGTTTACACCATTATTCATAGAAAAAGTAGTCTTTAATCTCTGAACTCTACTGAGAGTAAGCAGATGCAAATGTCATACCTCTTCTGTAATGAAGCAGCACAAGAAAATCATATGCCAAGCTATATAAACAAGAGGACAAAGAGTAAAATGAACACATTACAACTGAAACTGGACAGCCTGTGTGTGGAGCCATCAGTGGCTCTTCTGTTTTAATAATAGAGAAATATATTTAATTTGCAAAAAGGTCTGACTGTGTAGATCTCAACATTTTATAACAAAAACAGAAGTTTTATTAAATTAAAAGTACTGTTAACAGGTGACTCACACCATGCTTAATTAAAGGAATGCAAAAGACTGTACTTCATGATTAACACACTGGAGAATGAGAATCTCTTTCAGATTAAGAGAAATCATTGGAGTTCCACAAGGTTGAGTATTGGGCCCCCTTTTGCTTCTCATGTGTGTTTATGACCTTCCATTTAATACACAGTGAGCAGAATTAGCACTTTTTTCATATGTCACATGCAAATTATTCAATCCCAATAGACATACAGCAAATAAAGAAATTATAAATAATTTGTAGAGAGGGATTATTGAATGATTCTCCGCAAATTGCCTCTCTCTTGATTTTAAGAAAATACAGCATATTCAATTTTGCACATCAAAAGTTATGACACCATTGACAAATTTACAGAAGAAGCATGGGATAGTAAGACAGGCAGAACCTTTACAACTTTGGATGTACATACTAATGGGAAATGAAATTGGAAGAAATCTCACTTTAGAGCTTACTAAACAACTAAGTTCAGACACTTTTGTACTTTGTGTTATTGCAACAAGTACTTGACACAGGTAAATCAGCAAGTTAACATACTTCGCTTATTTTCATTTAATAATGTTATCTGGAATTTTACTCTGGGGTAACTCATCTTTCCTTATAAAGCAAGCCATAATAATAATATGGTGCTCATCCTATATTACCTTGAGTAAGTTGAGGGTTGGGAATTTTAATGATAGTATCATGCATGAAACTTCCTGGAAGTATCATGCCAAGTATAGTCAAGACAGACACAAAGCTGGTCCCACCACTTCAGTACAAATTTATGTGCCAACTAATTCCACAGATGGTGAAGTGAAACTGAAAGAATGTATGATGCAATAAAAGAAATTATTCTGATAGTTAAGGAGGAGAAAAATTTAATTTGTGGGGAGGAGACTGGAATTTGATAGTAGGAAAAGGAAGAGAATGGATTATAGTTGGGGGTTATGGACTGGGGGAAAGAAATGAAAGAAGAAGCTACCTGGTAGAATTTTCCTCAGAGCACAAATCACTCAGCACTAATACTTGGTTTAAGAAGTATCAAAGAAGGCTGTATATATGGAAGAGACCCACAGACAATGGGAGATATCAGGCTGATTACACAATGGTAACACAGAGATTCCAGAATTAGTTTTTAAACTGCATGGCAATTGTAGAGGCAGATGTGGACTCTGACCACAATTTATTCGTAAATTAAAAAAAGAAGAAATTGCAAAACAATAAGAAATTAAGGTGGAGGGTTCTGGGTAAGTTAAAAAAGAAAAAGAAAATAGATTTTATTGAAAGTTTCAGAGGGAGCATTAGACAACAACTGACTGAAGCAGAGGACAGGAATACGGGAAGATGGATGGGTAGCTTTAGGAGATTAAATAGTGACAGCAGCAGAGGATCAAATAAGCTAAAAGACAAGGTCAAATAGAAATTTTTGTATGTCACACAGGAGATATTAAATATAATTGATAAAAAGAGAAAATATAAAAACACAGCAAGTGATGCAGGTAAAAGGGAATTAGAGGTCTACAAAATGAGACTGACAAAAAGTGCAAAATGGCTAAACAGGAATGCCTACAGGGCAAATATAAGGCTATAAAAGCATATATAACTAGGAGAAAGGTAGATACCACCTATAAGAAAATTAAAAGACCTTTGGAGAAAAGAGAAGTAGCTATATGAATATCAAGAGCTCATATGGGAGATGTACTAAACAGAGAAGGGAAAGCTCAAAAGTGTATAAAATATATAGAGGGGCTGTACAAGGGAGATGAACTTTAAGGCAGTATTATCGAAAGGGAAGAAGATTTAGAAGAAGATGACATGGAAAACATGATAGTGTGAGAAGAATTTGACAGAGCACAGAATAATCTAAGTCAAAACAACATGCCTGGAACAGATGACAGTCCATCAGAACTACTGATATCTTTGGGAGGACCAGCCATGACAAAACTATTCTACCTGGTGTGCAAGATGGATGACACAGGCGAAAATCCCTCAGACTTCGAGAGGATTGTAATAATTCTGATTCCAAAGAAATCAGATGCTGACAGGTATAAATAATACTGCATAATGAATAATACTTTGCTATAAGTCATAGTTGCTAAATTCTGAGACAAATTATTTAAGAAGTCAACCTCAGAGAAGATCAGTTTGGAGTCCAGAAAAATGCAGAAACACAGGAGGCAATGCTGACCATACGACTCATCTTAGAAGACAGATTAAGGAAAGGAAAAACCTACACTTATATCCTTTGTAGACTTACAGAAATCTTTTGAGAATGTTGACTGGAGTACAACGTTTGAAATTCTGAAGATAGCAGGGTAAAATACAACGAGTGAAAGGTTACTTACAACTTGCACACAAAACAGACCTCAGTTATAGTGTTGTGGGGCATGGAAGGTAACACTGTTTGAGAAGGGAGTGGGACAGGGTTGTAGCCTATCCCCAGTGTTATTCAATGTGAGCACTGACCAAGCAGAGCGGGAAACCAAAGAAAAGTTTGGGCAAGAAATTAAATTACAGGGAGAAGAAATAAAAACTCTTGAGGTTTGTCAATGACTTTGTAATTCTGTCAGAGACAGCAAAGAACATGTAAGAGAAATGAAACGGAATGGACAGTGTCTAGATAAGACGAAGTACGATGAACACTAACAAAACCAACAGAAAGGTAATGCAATGTAGCCTAATTAAATCACGCAATTAGATTAGGAAATGAAACAGCAGTAGATGAATTTTGTTACTTGGGCAATGAAATAACTGGTGATAGCCAGGGTAGAGTGGATATAAAATGTAGACTGGCTATGGCAATAAAAGTATCTCTGGTGACGTGAGATTTGTTAACATAAAAAATTTAGCTTTAAGTGTTACGAAGTCTTTTCTGAAGATATTTGTCTGGAGTGCAGCCAAGTATGGAACTGAAATGTTGACAATAACCAGTTCAGAAAAGAAGCGAATAGAATCTTTTGAAATGCAGTGCTACAGAAGAATGCTGGAGATTAGGTGGTTATATCATATGACTAATGGGGAGAAATTGAACAGAATTGGGAGAAAAGAAATTTGTTGCACAGCCAGAGTATAAGAGGAGATCAGTTGATAGGATGCATTATGATTAGTACTGGAGGAAAGTGTGAGAGTTGAAGAATACAGTAAGAATTTTCAAATGGATGTAGGTTCCAATACTTATTCAGACATGTAAAGGCTTATACAGGATAAAGTAGCATGGGGAGCTGCATCAAACCGTTCTTCAGACTGAAGACCGCAACAACAGCAACAAAAACAACAACAACAACAACAACAACAACAACAACTACTACTACTACTACTACTACTACTACTAGTAGTAGTAGTAGTAGTAGTAGTAGTAGTAGCAGTAGTAGTAGTATTACTGTAACTACAACACAGTACCGATTTTCCCTCATGTAATTCATTGTAAATAATCCATCAGAGTTCAGAAAGAACAATGGCATCCATAATAACTATACTAGAAGAAAAAATTACCTCCATCGCTCATCAAAATTGGTTTTACCTGATAAAGGGGTAAATAATGCTGCTACCACAATATTTGCTTTCTTTGCCTATGATTTTAAACACCTGACTGAAAACAAGCTGAAAACATTCCTTGTTAGAAACTATTTCTACTGCAGAAACAAGGTGGAAACACTCTTTGTTCGAAACTACTTCTACTGCACAGAGCTATTTTTGTTTAGAAACTTGTAGCTTATTTACAGCAAGGCACTGCATATTTAGTAGCGGTATTATATTAAGCACTGATACATGAACTCATACGCATATGGTCAGCATGCAGCCATTTCTGAATACCAATTAAGTTAACATTCTGTAAAGTGGCTTGTTCCACATCATTACGGTACCTCATGCAAAGTGACCCAAGAAACATGTAACTAACAGAATATAAACAAACAGATCAGAATATCATGGTAATATGTGACTGTAAATGAAGTACTACAAAAGAATTTTAAGATTAGAATATTTTAGCGCTCTCTCTCTCTCTCTCTCTCTCTCTCTCTCTCTCTCTCTCTCTCTCTCATCTATCTATCTAATTTTACCTCCGCACCCTCTTGTGAGATATAAGAAAGAGGAAACAATATATTGACCAGCTCTTCTGCAAACACGCAGTCCCACAATATTGACAGTAAACTTCTCCATATTGCACACTGACACTCTTATAGAGCCTGCCTCTGGAGTTGGATTAGTTTTCGTATGATGTTTTTGCACTTACTAAACAAACCCAAGACAAAATATGACTCTCTTCTTCAGATCCTCTGCATGCTCTTTATCAGTCCTACCTGGCAAGGGTTGAAGACTGAAGAGCAATACCCAAGAATTAGTCAAACAAGGGATTTGTAAATTACTTCCTTAGTAGGTGGACTACACTTTGTGAAGAGACTTCCAATGAAACTCGGTCTGGCATCTGATTTTCCTAACTGGCTATCAAACTGTTAGTGATCACAGATTCTTAACATGCCGAGTAAAAGCTGTCATAAAGCTAGAAAGGAACAGACTCATCATGAGAGTTGTTCAAGAACAGGGAGGTTTAACAATCAAATTAAGCAACAGGTTCAGCATTCTAGGAAATTAATTTATTGATGCAGTTAATAGGGGTAATTATTTAAAAAAGGTAATTTTTCAAGCAACACTAAAAATTTCTAACAAACAATAATATGAACATACTTAGCTTAATGCAAAACTACTCAGAAATGACTCGGGGAGGATGTGAAGCGAATTTAGGTGAAAAGTTTTAGAAAAGAAAAGTGCAAAATGTACACAATGGATTTGAGGATGACAGCTCTCAAAAACTGGAACAATACTGTAATCATTTTACTTCAAAGCAAAGGAGACAATACATACAAAAAACTACAAAGCAGTCAACCTCCTCCATAAATTATCACCAATCAGACACAACAACCTGAATTTTAATCAGGCAAAGCAACAAGTAATTGCAGTCATGAACAAAATTATATTATGGAGTAATGAGTATTAACTACCACTTTGCCTGGCATTCAGAGATTCTGACAAAGCTTTTGATTCAGTTACAACAAAACCCATATGAACAGCACATGATAAACAAATGACTAATTTGACCTATGATATTATTCTGAAGAATATAAGCATCAAAGCTAAGGTTCCTTATGCTTCACCACAACACTGGGACATTCAAGACTGATAAAGGAATCAAGCAAGGAGATTCTGTTTTCAGTAGTCATAGAGAGAGGTTGCTATGTGATTTTACAAAGCATGCAAGAGTAAAACAGATACAAATAGCTGAAGTTAACTCATAAAAAACATGAATGGCTAATGACCTAGTGTATATTGAGGCCCAGAGGATTGCAAGTTTTGCTTTAATGACAGTTCATGTCTAAGCACTTAAGAGATGGTAGTACTAGTAAGAAGAACCCATATGCAATGATTTGTGAAGTAGCCACTGAAGCTGAGGTGTGATGTGCAGAAGTAGGTAGTCAACTATACTCTTGGCCACAGTCTGATAGTAATCAGTCATTCAGTTGGGCAGCTGGTTGGTGATCACACCCACTAAAAGCCTTTGCAGAATCTCAACAGAGCTGATATACCTTCTCTCACAGATGCACATGAAATGATCGAAGATATCTATGACAGGCCGGGAGGAAGAGGACAGGTCTTGCACCTACATCTTCCACAAGGTATGGCCCATATAAGAAGAGGAACACTTATCATACCTTCCAAAGCGGTATTTCGCCACCCACCCAGCCTTAAAAATATTCTAGTGCATCCTTATGCCAGGCCTACTTTCACCACTTGCCATATTGAGTGTCCAAAACAAAACAGGACCCTAAAATGTTCCCAGCATTTCATGACAATGTAATCTGAACAGCAAAGAGATCACCAGAAAATTATCCTACTAAATGAATCTAATCTCTGAAAACATTAATCCAGTGAAAGGCAGCTTGCAACAATAATCGAGAGATGCTCATGGAAGAATGATGAAATGCATTATGGAAATTAATAGGAGAGATAGAAAAAAAGAAAACAATTTGACAAGGGCATGGTTAGAGTGGAAGACATAATTATGACTGGAGTGAAATTAAAATAAATATGGGTACAGTGTGAACCAGATGGAAAGATGGCAGATAGACAGAAGAAGTTCTTTGCTGTATATGAGTGATAGTAAAACCGAAAAATGTTACATTTTCTTATATGCTGGTCCAACAAGCACCACTGGAAAATCTTCCAGTGCTTTCCTTTTTGAATGATACTGGATGACATCATCACAAGGGCACTCATTACCCTCGCAACATAAAATGAAGTAGCTGCCCTAAAAAATCAAAAACAACCACTGGTAGCTGCATATAGTACTGTCATAGTAAGCACTAGAATAAGATGAAGAGGCATCCATTATAGCTACACCTTAAAAATCATTTACGAGATTAAGGATACAATTGTTTTGGTAGGAACAAGCAACATTTTTTATGAATTTCAAACTCAGAAGCAAAGGCACCAATACAAGTATGCAAAAGTCTACAAAATTTTACACTTGCCAATCCACAATAACGAAGGTGATATGAAGGCCTAGAGTGTTCCTCCTACACCTGACAATGCCTCCCTGCATACAACTCTTGAAACACTACAATCAGTCATATTATCAGGATGGGAGTAATTTCCTCATTCTCCTTTGAATATATCTGGCACCAAGTGAATCATTCAATGGCAGAGAGCATTTATATGAGGACAATGTGTATGAAATTGACATCATAAAGTTATTGTCCCATTCTTCCATATTGATAACTTATGAACCCGTACTTCATGACAGTACTGTCTTTCACATATCAGCTCTTGAATCACAGACAGCTGAAATGCTACTTAAGATTCATTTAAATTCTTCATGGTTTTTTTTATAACACCCAACCTTACTTATGAGGTATGTCTCCAAAAAAATTGTTTTGAAAATAAATAAATAAAAGTAAATAAAGCTTGCAGCAAACTAAACCATTGTTAAACAATATCAACAAATAAGGCATGCTTTTGTTATTAGATTTACAGATATTTGAAAGAGTGTACTAAATTGTCTTGAGACCCTAAGAACAAATTGTAATTGTTTGTTTGAGAATGAATGCAAGCTGTATTCACCAAGATAAAGAGGGTAGATCACAAAGTAAATGTTGCACAACATGAAAAGGTGAACAACAACACACTGTAGATATGAATTGGGGATTACAGTGTCATTTACAAAAGAATACAAGTACCAACACCAGATAATCCTCATCACATCAATCGAAAACTGGGGAGACAAATGTTTCTCTCAATTGCAATAGTGTCATAGATCTTTGTTTTTAGTTACCAATAATATTTCCTTAAAGTAAGAAATATTGTGTAAATTACACACATTTAGAGCTTTTATCTTAAGATGGATAAACAAAACAAAAAATCTTTAGAAAACGTAAGTGACCACTCACCTTGGAGCCAAACTATCAAATTCATCAAAAAAGAGTATACATGGCTTGGCACTCTGTGCTCTGGAAAAAAGCAAGCAATTTATTTGTCAGCTTCTATTTATGCAGTATTTCAATTAAATGAATATTTATTAAATAAAAACCTGTTAAAACTATATTTATCTACAGAATTTCTTGATGGCAATGACGGCTCTCGCTGCTTATGTCCTGGTATATAAGTTTCACTTTTAAGTTATTTGTGTAATTGGGGGAGGGGGGGGGGGGGGGGAGGAGGAGGAGGAGGAGTAATTCAGATGCTGAATGAACTGTATGTTGTAAAATCCTGACCTCAAATATAATGAGATATTTCAAACAGAACAACCTCCTCTATCCCAACCTGAATGGATTCTGAAAACTTTGGTCATACAAAATCCGACTTGTGCTTTTCTCACATGAGTGTACTGGAAGCCAAGAATCAAAGTTAAATACATATGGTACATCTTGACTTCTGAAACATATTTAACTCAGAATCACACTGATACTCGTTAATGAAAGTATGGTCTTATGGAGATAGCAAATAAAATTTTTCACTGGATTAAAGATTACTGGTATGGAGGTTGCAACATGTTATCCTGGATGGGAAGTCATCAACATAGGTACAAGTAACTTGAGGTGTGTCCTAGGAAAGTGTGTAGGGACACTTGCTGTTAATGTTGTATATTCATGGCCTGGTGAACAACGTTAACAGCAAACTCTAACTTTTTGCAATTGGTGTGGTTATCTATGAAATACTGTCTGAAAAAAAGTTGCACAAATATTCAGTTAGAAATTGATAATATTTCAAAATAGTGCAGAGTATGGTAGACTGCTCTAAGCATTCAGATATGTAGAATTGTGCACTTCACAAAATGAAAAAAGACATAGTATTCAATACTAAAACATCAAGGAGTCACAATTGGAAACTAGCTGGGAGTGACAGTTTGTGGGGATATGAAATGGAATGATCACATAGGCACTGTTGTAGATAGAACAGATGGCAAACTTCAGTTCACTGGTACAATAAGGAGAAAATGCAATCAGTTTACAAAGGGATTTCTTATGAAAAACATGTGACACAGTGTACTACACTGTTCAGGTGTCCTGTACCCCACCCCAATCAGGCATGACAGGGACACTGGATGTATACAGTATGAATGGTCACAGGTTTGTTTGACCTGTGGGAGAGCATCATGGAGATGCTGAAAAACCTGAACTTGTTGCACACACTTGAATATGGAAGTCAACTATCCTGTTAAAGCCTACCTACAAAGTTTTATGATTCAATATTAAATAAGTAATGAACATTACAGCTCTCTACTTACTGCTCCCATAGAGGCCTTGAGGGTAAGATTAGACTAATTACAAGATTAGACTAATTACAAGATTAGTCTAATTATAATTAGAGGTATTTAAGCAGATAGTCTTCACATGCTGCATACATGAAGGGAATGCTAGGAAACCCAAACATATGGTATAATGAGAACAATTTTTGCCAAGCTTTTTTTGTTACAGTTACTGATGTTAATGTGCACTATATACACATACAGCCATACAATCAAGAACCTGCACTTATATTACGAAAATCAGGAGGGACTTGGATGCATAACATTTTATATGCATAAGAGGCAATCAAAAAGTTCCCATTCAGAGGAGGGCCACATGGACAAGAATCGGTATGCCAGTCAAGCAAAATCACTGTTAGCATTGAGGCAATCATTCCACCACCACACCAAGTTGAACATGCCCATTCGGTAAACACCATGTCCTACTGTGTGAAGACGTCTATAACTGCCTGCTACACATCCTCGTTCAACAGGAACCATCACCCTTGAAGGCCTTTTTTAAGAGGCTGTAGATGTGATAATCACATGGGGAGAGATGAGGACTGAAGGGAGTGTGTTCACATGTCTCCCATTTCAGTTAATCCATAACACACAAGGCTGGCCTCCCAAATTGACCAGCGTCTTGTGTCAAATTGCAACCAGCACGGAATTTGGTGCACCATTCCACACCAATTGTCTTTGACAGAGATGCTGTCCCATACACACTCTTCATGCTCCATTAGATGTCTATCAGTGTTTATCCTTCAGTAGCTAAGAAAATAATAACACATTGGTTCTGATGGTATGCATTTGGTAATAATGTCACTATAGTTTGTTTTCACATTTACCACACACACTTCTGAAAGACATGAATGCCCCTCTAATTCCTTGCCCACATGTCAGTGCTTATGTATTCACAATGGAGTTGTGCTACATTGTCTATAGACTGCATTGACACCCTCAAACAGAAACTTTTTAATTTCCCCTTGGAGTACACATGTAGGAAAACAAGTGGTGGCACCCATGCAATAGCATTCAATGTATGTTACAAAAAAGTTATTAAAATGTAATAAAGCATAAAAATTAATGATAACAGAAATGGCTGCATTACACATTTATATAGCCGATTTAATTACACATTCAAAATGCAACGGCTTTGTGGTAGCTATAGAGTAATGTGACACTTCAAAAACTAAGAATTTCATAGTTTAAAACCCTGACTGTTCTGGGTTGAATGCTCAGTCATATGCAAATGGTTTGAATGGCTATGGGACTTAACATCTGCGGTCACCACTCTCCTAGAACTTAGAACTACTTAAACTTAACTAACCTAAGGACACCACACACATCCATGCCCGAGGCAGGATTCGAACCTACGACCATAGTGGTCGCGCGGTTCCAGACTGAAGTGCCTAGAACCGCTCGGCCACAACGGCTGGCTTAGTCACATGCAGCTATGTATCCACACGCAGGTGAGGATAAACAGCTTACACTCAGGTAGTCAACACTTTCTATACTGATAAGAGGACTGATTAAAGAAGTGTGACTGCAACAAGACACGTTCCACAGAAAAATCCAGTCTAAGTAAATAGCACCCCTCAGGAGACACCGCCTTAACAAAACACTGCCCATGTGATCCAATGAAGTAGAGGGCTATACCAGCAATAGTGTAACTACCGGCAGCACCTCCCAAGCTGGACAGGTCTCTATAAAGGATCCAGATGAAGTGTGTCTCTCAACATCTTGTCTAGTGTCCTATCCTATCCCATCCTAGACTCTCTCTTCCTTTCCTTTCCATCTCTGTGATGTGTGGCAGCAGGCACAGTCCTCTAATGTGGACAGTGGAAGATCCTTGGAAACCAGGACAACGTTGATGCACATAGGCCGCACTGCGAACGGATGGATAGCGTTCTGTAGTCGTGGTGAAGACAAGCTATCTAAGGGGTAAGGTCCTGAAATAAAACCTTGGCAGGTGTGCAGGCCACGAGGTGGCAGCCCCACCAGGACACTCGGGGGCTGTGGGCTGATAACCCGCACCACCAAAAACCACATATCACAGAAACTAAAAGAAGAGACAGATGTATCTTAAGGAGATGACCTTTGGCCTGGAAAGGAAAACCCATATTGGTTTTTGGAATGTAAGGACATTGAGAGAGGCAGGAAGGCTAAGACAGGTTGAAAAAGAGATGGAGAAATACCAACTAGATATATTGGGATTAAGTGAAAAAATAAGGTGGCCAGAATTTGGGGAATTCCAAACACAAAATGGTGGAGTGCTGTTGTATACATGTCAGACAGGTGAGGGCGCGATGCATAGATATGGTGTTGGGCTCTTACTGTGTAAAAGCAGCAAGAAAAGCTTATTGGAGTGGAAACAAGTCTCAGAATGGATAATAACCACATGCTTTAAAACAGATGTGTGATATGTCACTGTAATTCAATGCTATGCACCTACTGAAATAGATAAAGGAAAATTAAAAGGTGTAATTTATACAGAGCTTAATGGAGTCCTTAGACAAACAAATTCTATGGACATAAAAATTTCAATGGGTGACTTGAATGCAAAAGTTGGTTCAGGAAATGAAGGGCTTGAACATATCATGGATGTGTTTGGCACGGGGACCAGAAATGTAAATGGTGAACTGTTGATAAATACGTGCTCTGAACATGACCTAGTCATTGGAGGCACATTGTTTCCACATCATAACAGACATAAGATAATGTGGGTATCTCCAGACCACATTACCAAAAATCAAATAGACCACATAGTCATAAACCGCAAGTTTCGACACTCTCTGTTAGATGTCAGAGAAGCAGATGTTGGAAGTGAGCAATACCTAGTTTTGGCGGAATTCAGACTGAAGATAGTGGTAAATAGAACCAAGCTCAATCACAAGAGAAAGAAAATATATGTGGCAAGGTTAAAAGACCATCAAATCAAAGAAACATTTGCCCTTGAACTACAAGGTGTACAACTTTGCTTCCACCATTTGCTGATAGGTGGCGACAACACTAAGTAGCGGTGGAAAGAACAGATCGTAGATGTCAGACAGTCAGCTTGGACCTCGGTCAACATAATCTCATTCAAACTTCCATCGATTTGTGACTGCATCATAAAGTTGTTCTTGACTGAAAATGTCAGTTTATGAGCCTAATTCTTGTTATTTGCAAGAGGTGTTACTGTTTTGTTTCAATATGAAGAAAACAGCATCTGAGTCTCATCAAGTGCTCTCAAGCACATATAGTAAGGATACTATTAGTGAAAGAACATGTCATGAGTGGTTTCAATACTTCGAGTACAGTGATTTTAACATCATAGACCAGCATAGTGGTGAAAGAGAGAATGTTTCCGAAGCTGCAGAATTGGAGACATTGCTGAGTGAAGACTCAAATCAAAATGAAGAAGAATTGGCATGATTAGTGGGAGTGAAACAGCAAGCCATTTCAAAATATTTCAAGGCCATGGGCATGATTCAGAAAGAAGGAACTTGGGTCCCGTGTGAGCTGAAACCAAGAGACATTAAACGACGTTTGTGTGTTTGTGAACAGTTGCTTCAGAGGCAAAAACGGAAGGGTTTCTGCATCGCATTGTGACTGGGGACAAAAAATGGGTTTATTACAATAACCCTAAATGCAAAAGGCAGGTGACAGGTTGAGATTCATTGGGAGAGTCCTTAGAAAATTTAGTCCATCAACAAAGGAGGTGGCTTACAAAAAAACACATTCGCCCTATACTTGAGTATTGGTCAACAGTGTGGGATCCATACCAGGTCGGGTTGACAGAGCAAATAGAGAAGATCCAAAGAAGAGCAGCGCATTTCATGACAGGGTTATTTGGTAAGCGTGACAGCGTTATGGAGATGTTTAGCAAACTCAAGTGGCAGACGCTGCAAGAGCGGCACTCTGCATTGCGATGTAGCTTGCTGTCCAGGTTTTGAGAGGGTGCGTTTCTGGATGAGGTATCGAATATATTGCTTCCCCCTACTTATACCTCCAGAGGAAATAAGGAATGTAAAATTAGAGAGATTCAAATGGGCACGGAGGCTTTCCGGCAATCGTTCTTCCCGCGAGCCATACGTGACTGGAACAGAAAAGGGAGGTAATGACAGTGGCACGTAAAGCACCCTCCGCCACACACTGTTGGGTGGCTTGCGGAGTATATATGTAGATGAAGACGAAAAATTCATGGGGCTACCCTGACCAAGCTTCCACGTCGAAGGCCAAACCAAATATTCATGGCTCCAAGATCATGCTCTGCATTTGCTGGAGCCAGCTCGGCAAAGTGTCTATGAGGTGTTAAAACCAAGTGAAACTATCACAGGTGCTCATTATTATACGCAATTAATGCCGGGAGACACCACCTTGACAAAGCACTGTCCTTGTGGGTGGAGAGGCTTGCGTATCCGCAGGAAGCTGAGGGCTAAGCCGAAGGTAGAGGACCTACTGCCAGACAGGCCTCAGCCGATGGATCAGACGTCCTGTCTTCCCTATCCACTCTTAATCCTACCCTATTCCCTGACCCAACCCAAGGTGTGATGCGATCCGTGCTGAGGGGTGCTTGGCACATGGGAAGATGTGTCGCAAATGGAGCCTCAGGGATACCGGGCGACCTCGCTGAGTAATTAGCCTTAGACCGCGTGGGAAATTTGTGGTGTGGCCCTTATAGATCCCCAAATCTCATGGGACCAATATGGACACAACTACAGAAAATAAAGAAAAAGAAACTGAGGGGCAAATTGAGACCTCAGATACCCTAACATCGGGGACAGAACCAATGGAAGGCATTTCCACTACTGAATCAGGGTCTAGACCTGAGCCAGAAGTGGGAACTGTAACCAAGATGCTAGACCAGATTAAGATCAAAGGCTTGTCTGGGGTCCAGATGAGGAAGCTACTCAGGGACCAGAGGAAAAAGGAAGGCAAAGAATGGCTTCCTAAAAACAAGTAGAGGGAAGTAAAGGGACTTGAACCTAAGACCCACAGGAAAAAACTGTCTCAGGTTGACGGGAACACGCAGACCACCACAACTTCAAAGAAAGGTAGTTAGCGAATAAGGGAGGAATCAGAGACTCCCTCCTCCCTGGATAAGCGAGTCCAGAAAAGACCGAGGCAAGAAATAAGGAAACAGACCTATAGTACTGCAGTCTAGGTTTTTGGGATGGTAGTTATTCAGGAAGGTTATACACTGGTGGCCATTACCTCGCAGCAAGAGAAACTAGTACAGATGGCCCTACTTGAAAAGATTGGGGGGATGCTGGCTCAGGTCCCAACTTCATGAGGGGCTATCTACATCGTGGTGTACTGATTTTTGTCTGTGAAGGTGTGTGCGCAGTAGAATGGCTCAAGGACAAGGTGCCCACAATATCCCCATGGGAACATGTGAAGCTGCTGGTCAAGATGGCAGTCGAGCTTCTTAAGACCACAAAGATATCATTATGGGTACCTAAGATCCTTAAGGAAGTCTCTCCCAAGACTCTGTTCAGAAAAATAGGGGCGCAGAACCCAAAAGTCCCGACAGAAGACTGGACAGTGATTAACCAGTAGGTAGCTCCATAAGGATGAACCCTAGTGGTGGAGGTTGGTGAGAAGTCCCTGAAGGCGATGCGGGAGCAGGACCTAAAACTGTTTTTAGGGTTCTCGCAGTTCACCATCAGGGTTCTCCAAGATCTCAAAGATGGTAGTAAGATGGAGCCTGGAGTTGCTGCAGATTAATCTACAGCAAAGTAAAGGGGCCTCTGCTGCCCTGAGCCACTGCCTGAGGAGACAGGAAGTGGACATGGCCCTGATACAATAACCTATTTATACAAAGTAGGCTGTATTGGGCCTTGGAGGCACTGCAGGTAAGCTGATCTATGCTAGGAATCTAAGAAACCCCAGAACATGCATCTATGTTAGAAATAGCATTTCTTTCATGCCAATGATGGTTTTCTGCTCTAGGGACTTAGTGACCATCAAAATGCAGCAATGTGAGAAAGGTATCACGAGGGAAATTTTGGCCTCAGCATATCTTCCCCCTCCCTTGGAGGTGAGAAGACTGGTAGAGACTTGCCATCGGCAAGGTGATCAAATGCTGGTGGGATGCGACACCAGTGCCCACAACCTAGTGTGGGGCAGCAAGGACACCAACAGTAGAGGTGAGTACCTTCTTGAATTTCTCTTAGGCAGCAACTTAAGAGGTCCTGAATAGGGGCAATTAACATACATTCAGGAATAGCAGAAGGGAAGAAGTAATTGACCTAACATTTGGTTCCATGACGATAGGTAGCTATGTCAGACAATGGCATGTGGTGTTGGAGCCATCCTCGTCGGACCATATATACATTAAATTCAAGGTTGAAATGGGAATCAGACAGACCATGACCTATAGGGATCCCTGGAAAACAAACTGGGAAACATATAGGAGGGACCTTGACTTAGGCTTATCAGAAATTAAAACCTTGATAAGGAAGCCAGTACAATTTGAGGAAGTAGCAGAGGCTGTTACCTCTGCCATAGTGACCTCATATCAGGACAACTGCACAATGACCAGGAAGTGCACAATTAGGGGTGTTCCTTGGTGGAATAACAAACTGGAAACGCAAAGAAAACAGGTATGAAGACTATTTAATATTGTGAGACATAAAGGACAATGGACTAAATATCATGAGGCCCTTGTCAATTACAATCTTGCAATAAGACAAGCAAAGGAGGCACCATGGAAAGCATTCTGTGAGGAAGTGGTGGGCACAGCTGCACAAGCCAGACTTCACAAGACTCCTACTAGAGTACCAACCAATCCAAGAGGTACATTGAGGAAGGAGGATGGGGAATACACAAGGACAGCACATGAGATGCTGGAATTGCTCCTTAAAACTCACTTTCCTCAATATGCTCTTCCGGACAACACACAAACACCAGTATATGACCCCAGAGAGACAACGGTTCTCAGGCACTCGAAGAAAGGACTGGGAAATGGCCAAGGAGTGTGTGAAATTCAACAAAATCCAGTTGGCAGTGGGAACATTCCAACTGTTCAAGTCACTGGCCCAGATGGAATTTTTCCAGCTCTCCTGCAACAGGCAGGAGGAAAGCTTATAAGAGTCCTATGCAGACTATTCAGGGTTAGCCTAGCAGTAGGAATCATTCCCAATGCTTGGAGGGCAGTGAAGGCTGTCTTCATCCCGAAGCCAGGGCGAATTAATCATACCAAGGCCAAGGATATGATAACAATCAGTCTGTCCTCCTTCATTCTCAAAACATTGGAAAAACTGGTTAATGTATTTGTTGGGGAGAGGAGGCTAAGTAGAGTCCCTCTACACCTAAACCAACACGCATACCAACCAGGTAAATCATATGAGACAGCTCTCCACCAACTCATTGGAAAAGTGGAAAAAGCACTTCACTTCCAAGAAATAGTCCTCTGCATCTTTCTGGATATAGAGGGGGGCCTCCAGTAACACGACCTTTGATTCCAAGTCAAGGGCAGCAGAGGTGCATGACCTGGAGACCACTACATGTAGGTGAAACAGGGTCATGCTTAGTGGAAGGAAGGCAGAGGCGACCATGATGAATGAAAAGATGGTAATTAAGACGACTAGAGGCAGCCCACAAGGAGGAGTTTTGTTCCTCTATTGTGACATCTAGTGGTGAACAAACTCATTGAGGAACTAAATTCCAGACAGTGCTTCTGCCAAGGATACGCAGACGACCTTGTCATAGTAATACTTCGCAAATTCACTGACACAATCAGGAATATGGCACAAGGAGGGTTGGACATTGTGCAGAAATGGTGCATTAAACGGGATCTGAGAGTTAATCCTAAGAAGACTGTTGTGATGCCATTTACGAAGAGAAATGTTCAACATGCAAGTTGGAATCTAAAGCTCTTCGATGAAACTCTACATGTGAAGGGGATAGTGAAATATCTAGGGGTAACCTTGGATGAGAAGCTAACTTGGACCCCTCATATTAAGAGCATCTGCTCCATGGCAAAAAGTACTTTAGCAAGTACTAGGAGGGCTTGTGGCAAAAACTGGAGCCTAAGCCCCAGGGGTATGCACTGGATATACACCACAGTGGTTAGACCTAGGATTTCCTATGGGCCGTAGTGTGGTGGAAGAAGGTAGAACAGTGGGTTGATGCTAAAGAGCTTGCTAAGGTGCAGAGATTAGCCTGCTTAGCCATAACGGGCAGAATTAGCAGCACACCAACCGCTGTAATGGAACCCATGCTGGATATGCCTCCACTTCACCTTTGGGTTAAGATGGAGGCAGCAGCTGGGGCACACAGACTTAAAACTGGCCAAAATTGGATCTCATTCGGATATTCAGAATCACACACTAACATAGTGAGTGAGGTAAATATAGGTATGGCTGGGTAAATGCCTTCCGACTATATAATAACTCCCAACTGCTTCAACAAGTCTTACAACATAATAATTGGAAGTAGGGAGCAGTGGGAGAAAACAGTTCAACACCGTATGGAGGACATCGTTTGGTTCACCGATGGGTCGAAAACAGACCAAGGCATGGGGGCAGGGTTGTACAGGGTTCAGCCAAGACTGGAGAGCATCATCTCTCTAGGGAAACTGGCCTCTGTATTCCAAGCTGAAATTACTGCAATCAGGGCATGTGTGGTGGAGAATACGCATAGGTGCTACAATGACCATAGTATCTACATCTATTCAGACAGCCATGCAGCCCTGAAATCATTAACAACTCCTGCAACAAGATCTAAGATCATTGCAGATTGCCACAGGGCTCTGGTTGAGCTAGGGGGAAGCAATAGGGTGAACCTAGTGTGGGTATCTGGCCACTCAGGAATCTGTGGCAATGAACAAACTGATAGAATGGCTAGGATGGGGGCAACCACTCCATTTATTGTACCAGAACCCGAACTAACAATCACCAAGGCTATGATCAAATTAGAACTATGGAACTGGCTTAGGAAACAGCACGCAGGATATTGGACCGAGGTCCATGATCAAAAACATGATAAAGTAATGATGGCCAAGCCATGTTTTAAAAGAAGCTCTGTAATCTTGGGATTGAACAGGAAAGAGATCAAACTCATGACTGGACTGATAACCGGCCATGAGAATTTCAAAAAAACACCTACACACAATGGGTATAATGGAAGAGGACCCTAAACGTAGGATCTGTGATGAGGGTGAAGAAACTGCATCATACCTAATCTTCGAATGCATGGCATTGGAGAAAAAAAGATACAGAATCTTCGGCACAACTACACTTGAAGAAATTGTGTCTAACAATAAACTGGTAGAGGCACTCCTTGCACTATTTAAGGGCACTGGTTGGCATTACTAGATATACAGGAAGCGATACTGCACAATAAACCTAGTTTCGGTGAGGGCAGTGGCGGGTCAGCCCTAAGCTGTTTTAGCTGCCTTGTTAAAACCAATCAATCTATGCATTTGAGCAGAGCATTAAAAGAAAAACCACCACAATACAATAAGAGGCATGATGAAGTGATTTTGCAGAATGACAATGTTCAACCCCACATTGCAAAAGAGGTCAAAACGTACTTGGAAACATTAAAATGGGAAGTCCTACCCCTCCCACTGTATTCTCCATACATTGCTCCCTCTGATGATCACCTGTTTATATCAATGGCCTGGGTGACCAACACTTCCGATCTCATGAAGAAGTCACAAATTGGATTGATTCGTGGGCCACTCCAAAAGATGAACAATTTTTTCGATGCGGGATTCGTACACTGCCTGAAAGATGGGAGAAAGTAGTGGCCAGTGATGTAAAATATAATGAATGATACATGTGTAACCAATTTGTTTCATTAAAGCCTCAAATGCTGTGAAAAAAAAAAAAAAAAACGGTGGAAGCAAAGTTGTACACCTTGTACAAAACAGATTCCAGGTCCTCTATGAAGGAAACTTTATGGAAGAGGGAAATTAAACATGTGGGCAAAATATCAAAGATAGTTATTTAGATGTGGGAGATAAAATCTTAGGATTTAAGGCACGTCAAAGGAAAGAATGGATCTTCAATGCTACATGGAATGAAATCAGCCACACAAAAGAACTAAAACTGAAGTTAAATCTTTGTAAGACAAGAGTGCAGAAGAGCAAACTGCAGAAAGAATACATGGAGGCAAACAAAAAAGTGAAAATATGGCTATGTCAAGATAAAAGGAAATGAGCAAGAAAAGTTAGTAGAAGAGGCAGCAAGACAAGGAAATATGAAAGAGCTCTAAAACATAAACAAATGGTTGTCAATGAAAAACTCAGACATGAGGGACCACTTAAGAACCAGGATGGGGTGATGCTTACAGCTCAACACCCACAGCTACAGAGATGGGAGGAGCGCTTCAAGGAACTTTTAAATTGTGAAGACAATCAAGAGGAACAGGTAAGAAATGTTCCAGAGGAAGTCGAAGGAGATCAAGACATAAATCTGCAATGCCCCACAATGGACAGGGGGATTGCTTTGAAAACCCAAATACAAAGTATCCAGGCCTAGAGAACACAGCACCAGAGCTCTTAAAAGTCGATATTGAAAGAACTGTTAAAATACTCCATCCGTTGCTGAAGCATATTTGGCTTGAAGAGAAATCTCCAAAGGAGTGGAAAAATGGTTTGCTGGTAAAGCTCCCAAAAAAGGGAAATTTGTCATACTGTAACAACCGGTGTGGTATTACATTGTTGTCAGTGCCCAGTAAGGTCCTCACCAGAATTATTTTAAACAGATTAAAGAGTCTCTTGATAAGTGACTGTGTAAAGAACAGGCCGGTTTTAGGGCACAATGCAGTTGTGTTGATCTTACTAGCACACTTAGGATTATTTTAGAGCAAAGCAAAGAATTACAAGCAACCATGTGCCTGGCATTCATTGATTTTCAAAACTGCTCTGGCAGGTGTTGCGGAAGTATGGCATACCACAGAAGATCTTAAACATCAAAAAAGATCTATATGATCTCCACAAGAGAAATATGACAGAGCCCATAAAAGTAACAACTGGAGTCTGTCGGGGTTGCATTTTATCACCAACACATTTTCTACTTATTCTAGACTCAGTTATGAGAAGAGTTATAGCAGGGAGGAGATGAGGAATCCAGTGGGGGATCCATGAATGTCTGGAGGATTTGGATTTTGCAGATGACATCGTTTTATTAGCTCAAAGGCTGACTGATATGCAAGCTAAATTAAACTTGCTGAAAGAAGAAGCAGAGACTGCTGGCCTCAAGATAAATACAGGCAAAACAAAGGAAATTAGAGTAAATTCAGGGAACATGGAGGTGCCACTGTTAATAGGGGAGCAGTGGGTGGAGACTGTCAACTCATTCCTCTATCTGGGTAATATAGAGATGGAAGATGGTGGAGCTGGAGATTACATGAAAGACCACATTAAAAAGGCAAATTCTGCCTTCATACAATTGTATCCAACATGGAAAAATAGAAATATCAGGTAAAAACAAAAATCCATATTTGAATACAAATGTGAAGGCTGTCCTGTATGCCAGTGAAAGCTCGAAAATGGATAAAAAGATAACATCCCAGTAACAAAGCTTCATAAATAAATGTCTCTGACACATCATGAATATCTGGTGGCCAGAAAAAATATGTAATGAGGAGCTCTGGTGAATAACAAACCAGATACCTATAGAAGATCAGCTACGAGAGAGAAAGTGGGGTTGGTTGGGGCACACATTGAGAAAACCAAATGGAACCATTGAGAAAAAAACATTGGAATGGAATCCCCAGGAAACAAGGAAGAGAAGAAGACCTAGGGGCACATGGAAGAGGACAGTGGAAGGGGAAGCAAAAAGAATTGGCAAGACCTGAGCAGAATTGAGACAAATGGCCAAAGACAGAGACAGATGGCGAGTTCTCCTGGATGCCCTATGCCCACACAGAGGAACAAAGGAATTAAGTCAAGTAAGTCAAGAAAATAATATTAACATTTTATTTAATTTGAGGAACAAAAGCTTTTTCTCCATTCATTGGCAATGAAATGCTTAGTATATAACTGCAAGCTGTCACATGATGCAGAACGCTCTTCAGTGTTAGATTTTGAAGATGGGACATTTCTTTATTTTTATCCTTTTTCTTTATTTTTATCCTTTCCATGACACAAAATAGTTGACAATGAAAAGTTACCCAAAATATAAGACATGGTCTTAGCTGCATTGCTGTATAACATGCAAAAATCTTCTATGCATAATTAACACCGTTGTCGTAGCAAAATCATTTTGCTTTAATACTTGCCCTTTAATACAGTTAAGTTTTACAAAACAATTCATTTCAGTCACATTTCTACACATACAGTATCTGGTGCAACTGAAACCAGAATGCTATATAATTTCAATCGGTTTTCTATAAGCAGGTTCTAAAGCATTGATTGAAACTCAAAGCTACACAAAGTCAGAGATCTAAATTTAGTTGCATGAAATTCATCTCATAATTGAAGCACATCATATGAAGAAAATGCAAAAACTCTAGACCTGGTGTATTTCTGCCTCAGATTTATTTCATGGAGTATTTCATTCTCCACTGTGTGACAAATGCTGATTTCTATGCAACCTACCAAACTGCACTACATGAAGGAACATGCAGCATGCTGCAATTATTATTCTTACTGTTATTATTATTCTTATTCTTATTATTATTATTATTATTATTGGTGAATTATACCCAGAAATTGAAGATGTTAAGCAAATAACTCAAACAATTTATCTTGTTCTGACAATAGGCTTTCATTCTTTCTGAAAAGACTAGTTTATCCTCATCCAGCCACATTAATTTGTACTGTTTTCTTTTGGTTGCTCTGATAAAACTTCCCATTTGTCTCTTTTGTGTCTCAAGCTGTTTCTTCCTAGAATGTCGGCTGGTCTTATGTTGCAGTATTTAGGTCCTTTCGAATTTCATCTAGCCAAGATGTGGAGTTCTTAAGTGAGATTATAGAATCTATTAATCTATTATTCTCTTTGTCAATCGATTTTCTAACAGTTGGCCGAGTTGACCAAAGAATTTCATTTGCCTTTTCCCAATACCAGTTCCAATATTTGAAAACTTTTGTGTTGTTTTAATGGATTGTAGGCTATAGCTATCTAGGGTACATCTTCCTTCTAGAATTTTCCAGATGATCTTTCCCTCTTCCATTTTGATGTCTTCAATTTGTTGTTTTCTGTTAAGGGTTTGTGTTTCACTCGCTTACAGGATTGCTGGTTTTATGATAGTACTGTAGTGTCATATTTTTTCCCATCTTGACATTTGTTGTAGAGGTTTTGTGTAAACCTTAATTAAATTTTAATTTTTTTTAGATGTTGCTGTGAGATTTTTTCAATACCTTTTGGTTCAATGAATTCTCCAAGGAATTTAAAGTCTGGGATTCTGTTAATTTTACCGTGTTTCGTTTTCAAGCTTGCAGTTTCTGTTTCTGAACAAAAGAATTGAGTTTTCTCAAATGAAATTTATAAACCTACTTTTTCTGCACATTCTTTGAGTATTTCCAGCTGTTTGACTGCAGTCTGCTCATCCACTGTTAGTATCGCCAGGTCATCTGTAAATGCAAGATATGGTAAGTAGAAGTTGTTTTTGCAAATGCCCTTTCGGATTGGCTGCCAAACCCCATATTTCTTGAGTTCTTTCTCTCATTCTTGCACAACTTTGACTGGAACTACATTGAACAGAATAGGAGAGAGTCCACACCTTATCTCACACCTGTTGGAATGTTGATGGGTTCTGAGATCTCCCCAATAAATTTTACTTTACATTTCATGCCAATTAGTGTTTGTTTTATGATTTCTCATGTCTAGGGATCCATCCCCCCCCCCCCCCCCCTCTCCCTCCCCCTCTACTAAAATTTGGAACAGTGAGGGCCTGTGTATTGATTCGTATGCTTTTTTTAAATCTACAAATGTGCATACTACAGGGTTTTTCTCTGAGAGCTCACATTTTGAGTATGGTTGTGAGGTTGAAAACTTGCTTCAGACATGATCTGTTTGGTCTGAATCCTGCTTGGTATCCTGCTACTTTGGGTTCTAATTGCTAATGTGTTCTATTCAAGGGAACAGCTGATAGAATTTTGTAGGTGACTGGTAATAGAGAGATCCTCCTATAGTTGTTTACATCTGATTTATTACCTTTTTAATGTAGTGGATGAATCAGATCAATCTTCCAGTCATCAAGGATTTTTTTCAGTTTGCCAGATGTTTTGGATTATTTTAGTAATTTCTCCGAGTGAATTCGAGCATAAATCTTTCAAGAATTCTGCTACAATTCTGTTCTCCCCTGATGTTTTATTGCTTTTAAGTTTCTTGATGAGCGGGTAAATTTCTTCTTGTGTTGGCCGTGACAAGTTCTGTGGCGAGGTTTCTGGCTGCATTTTCGGGAATCTCTCTTTGGGTTCTGGACAATTTAAAAGTTGTGAAAAATATGTGACTAGTACTGGGCAAGTTTCTTTACCTGTCAGGCCAATTTACCACATTATTTTCGGAAGCAAATGTTTTGTGGTGAGTACTCCTTGATCTGGTTTGTGAAGCTCTTATATAAATCATGTGTATTGTAGTTTTTGAAGTTTTCTTTGATTGACTGCAGTTGCTCATTGACATATTTTCGTTTAATTTGTCTCAAAATCTTAGAAGTCTATTTGTGCATTTCACAAAATTTCTTCTGTGTTTCTTCTGATTTATTTCAACTGTAAGTTTGAAAAGCCTTTCTTCTTTCTTCCCTCCCAGAGCACAAAGCCTTATCGTAGGTACCTTCAGTGCCATGCGGGAGGTTTGCGTGCTCCAATGAAGCCGAGAGCCGTGTGAGCGGTAGCGTAGCTACTGGCAGCGTCACCCATGCTGGACTGGTGTCGATGGAGGAGACAGACGAAATGTGTCCTGCAACATAGGGCAGGGGAGGCTCTATAGGCATAGGGAAGTCAACCCTCCCTGGCGAGTGAACCATAAAAAACCCAGGTTCTCCAAGATGGGGGTTGGGCATGAGTCTAACAACCTCACCCCAGGAAAAATGAGCTTGTTACGGAACCAAAGTACAAATAAAGCCAGATGGATGTAATGGATAAACAGCCTTGGTAACAGAAACGGCACATGAATTGGTATTTAGCGACATGGAACGCGAGAACACCGAACAAGCCTGGAGGACTACAGAACTTGAAAAAGGAATTGAAGAAATATAATGTGACGATAGTGGCAGTACAAGAAGTGAAATGGAAAGGAAGCAGAATATTAGCATCTGGACACACACACACTGTTTTACACCTGTGGAAGCAGAAGATATGGAGGCACAGGTTTTCTCGCTGATAATGCTCAAAAGTCTGCCACATGGAACTTTAACCCTGTTACTGAAAGAATCTACGTATTATGAATGAAAACCCATTTCTTCAATATGTCCTTCATATCTACACATGCACCAACAGAAGATGCAGAGTCGGTGGAAAAAGATGATGGAGCAGGATATAGCAGGAGTGGCAAAGCACGATGTTGAATTGGTTATGGGGGACTTCAGTGATCAAGCAGAAAAAGAAATCTCATACAGGAAAACAGCTGGTAAGGAGAGTCTGCATGACATTTGTAATGATAATCATATCAAGCTAATTGATTTTTCCATGAGTAATAACATGGTTATTAATAGCACACGGATGCAAAGGAAGTATATAAGGAAAGTTACTTGGGGCTCCCCAGATGGGATCACAAAAAATCAGATTGATTATGTACTCATAGATAGATGACATGCTTCAGATATATTAGAGGTGGATGGCTTTTATGGTGCAGATGGAGATAATGATCATTATTTGGTAAGAATCAAATACAGGCAGAGAATAGCCAATTACAAACATACAATAAAGCCATCACGCCAAGGTTTGATGATACCAAGTTAAAAACTGATGAAATTACAGTACAACAGTATAAAACTATCTTGACAAATAGACTTAATGAAGCCAAAGAGTGGGCAGGAGAGGATATTAAAGAAAGATGGGAAACAGTTAAAGGAAAATTACATAAGACAGCTGAAACTGTACTGAGCAGAAAGTAGCAATCAAGAACCCAGAGGTGGTTTGACGAAGGCTGTAGAAGGAAGACAGAAGAATGCAATGAGCAAGAAAAAGAATGATGCAGAGGAGAACTATAGGTACTGTAGAAGAATATCAGGAGAAGAGAAGGGAAGCAGATAAGGAATGTACGAGGAAAAAAGAGATAATTTGAAAAATGGTGGATTGATGAGTCAGAGGAGAGAAATCCTGCTCAAGAAACCAGGAAATATGAGGGTGAAAGCTATAAGGAAAGGATTCCAACATAGAGCAGTTTTTCGTAAAGATAAATAGGGAAATCTGATTGGAGGAAAAAAGCAGATTTTAGACCGATGGCTGGAGTATTTTAGTGAACTACTGAATGCAGAATTGAAAAATGAAGGTGGGATAGCTGCCGGTATGGCAGAAGAGGTGAGGCAGGAAGTAAATAGAGATGAAGAGCTCCAGGAATTAGTAGCAAAACCCACACTGGAAGAAGTTAAAGTTAATATCAAGACTCTTAAAAACAATAAAGTTCTGGGAAAAGACAATATTACAGCAGAAATGATAAAATATGGTGGAGAAAAACTAGTAAGGGTTTATCATGAGATTATAGTGGAAATATGGGGAAAAAAATATGCTGAAACAGTGGAGTACAGGAATTCTCTGCCCTATACATAAGAAACACGACAAAGCTGACTCCAGTAATTAACGAGGAACTGCATTACTCAGTATATTATATAAAGTATTAGGAAAAATCATGGCTGGACAGTTAAAAACATACATAGAAGAGTATCTAGGAAACTACCAGTGTGGTTTCAGACCTAATAAACACATCAAAAAAAGTTTTGCAACACCTCGTTTCCGAGAGTTCCGGAACCTGTATAGAAAATTGGAATAGAGATCAACATAAACATCATTTCCACCATTTTTATTGCTCAAGAAAAACTACACGTTGCATGTTGTACCACCATACAGCGAGACCATCAGAGGTGGTGGTCCAGATTGCTGTACACACCAGTACCTCTAATACCCAGCAGCATGTCCTCTTGCATTGATGCATGCTTGTATTTATCATGGCATACTATCCACAAGTTGTCCGCAGCTCTTGGTCTTGCGACAGCATTCTGACTTACCGTGCACAGGGTTCCTGGTTCGATTCCCGGCAGGGTCAGGGATTTTCTATGCCTCGAGATGACTGGATGTTGTGTGTCTTTCATCATCATTTCATCCTCATTCACTCGCAAGTCGCCAAAGTGGCGTTAAAGAACTTGTGGAGTGGTGGCTGAACCACCCCACAATGGGCCGTATGCTCATTATTATTATTATTATTATTATTATTATTATTATTATTATTAGTAGTAGTAGTAGTAGTAGTAGTAGTAGTAGTAGTAGTATTATCCACAAGTTCATCGAGGCACTGTCGGTCCAGATTGTCCCACTACTCAACGGCAATTCAGCATAGATCCTTCAGAGAGGTTTGCAGGTCACGTCGCCCATAAACAGCACTTTCCAAGGTGTCCCAGGCATGTTCGATAGGGTTAATGTCTGAAGAACATGCTGGCCACTCTAGTCGAGCGATGTTGTTATCTTGAAGGAAGTCATTCACAAGATGTGTGTATGATGGGCGCGCAAATTGTCGTCCACAAAGATGAATGCCTCGCCAATATGCTGCCCATATAGTTGCACTATTGGTCAGAGGATGGCATTCATGTATCGTACAGCCATTATGGCACTTTCCATGACCACCATGACCCCACATAATGCCACCCCAAAACAGCAAGGAACCTCCACGGTGCTGCAATCGCTGGACAGTGTGTCTAAGGCGTTTAGCTTGACCGGGTTTCCTTCAAACACATCTCTGACAATTGTCTGTTAGAAGGCATATGTGACACTCATCGGTGAAGAGAGCATGATGAGTGGTCCATTCAGCATGTTGTTGGACTCATCTGTACTATGCTGCATGATTTTGTGGTTGCAAAGATGGACCTTACCATGGATGTCAGAAGTGAAGTAGAGCATCATGCAGACTATTGTGCACAGTTTGAGTCGTAACACAACGTTCTGTGGCTGCACGGAAAGTATTATTCAACATGGTGGTGGTGCTGCTGTCAGGGCTCCTCCAAGCCATAATCCGTACCTAGCTGTCATCCACTGCAGTAGTAGCCCTTAGGCAGCCTGAGCAAGGTATGTCATGGACACTTCTTATCTCTCTGTATCTCCTCCAGGTCTGAACAACATCACTTTGCTTCACTCCAATACGCCTGGACACTCCCCTTGTTGAGAACCCTTCCTGGCACAAAATAAAAATGCAGACATGATAGAACTGCGGTATTGACCATCTAGGTATGGTTGAACTACAGACAACATGAGCCGTGTACCTCCTTCCTGGTAGAAAGACTGGAACTGATCGACTGTCGGATCCCCTACGTCTAATAGGCGCTGCTCACACATGGTTGTTGATATCTTTGGACAAGTTTAGTGACATCTCTGTACAGTCAAAGGGACTGTGTGTGTGATACAATATCCACAGTCAACGTCAATCTTCAAGAGTTCTGGGAACCAGGGTGATGCAAAACTTTTTCACTATCAGACAGATCTTTGAAAAATATTACAAGTTCAACATTGATGTCCACCAGCTGTTCATTGACCTCAAAAAAAAAAACAAGCTTATTGATAGTATCAAAAGCGATCAACATTGGAAGGCAAATTGAAGAGGCAGAGTCCCTAAGAAACTGATAAGATTGGTTCAAATTACTTTGAGAAGAACAAAGTAAAGATTGAGAGCACTTTATCAAAGGCATTTGAAGTTAACCAAGGACTGCGGCAGGGTGATGTGCTCTCCACTATTCGGTTTATTCTCGCCTTGGAGAGTGTAATGCAAAATACACAAAGCAACAACCCTGGGGGAACACTGTGTAATAGAGTTACCCAGGAGCTTGCTGTTATTTGTTAACCAGGAGGAAACAGCACCTGAAAGAAAAGTTTGAGAATGTAGAAATATATGGTGCAGAGATGGGGCTGACCATTAATCAGTCATAGACCAAGTATACGTTAACATCTAGGAAAAGATATAGTGAAGGAGAAAGAAGCATGACTTTGAACGGAAAAGAATATGAATGCTGTGAGAGCTTTAAATATCTTGGGTCACTGGTAACTGAGAATAATGATATGAGAGAAGAAATACATGCAAGGATTGCAGCTGGTAACAGAAGCTACTTTGCACTGGTTAAAGTGTTTAAAGCAAGGAGCCTTAGTAGGAATCTGAAGCTGATGGTGTATCGTACAGTAGTTAGACGTATGGTGATGTATGGGCCAGTGAATGATAGGGATTTTCAGAGAATCGGAAATAATAAGGATATCAGAAAGTTGTACAACAAACCAGATATCATGACTGGAATAAAGAGTAATAGATTACGTTGGTTAGGACATGTAGAAAGAATGGTGGAGAACAGCACAGACAAGAAAGTTTTCAAAGGAAAACCAGGTGGAAGTCATATAAGAGGCAGACCAACGATCACACAACGTGGAAGAGGACTTGAGAAGGATGGGAGTGAGAAGATGGAGAACCAAGACAGCGAGCAGAGAAGAGTGGGCAAAGGTTCCCCACAAAGGCTGTAGCGCCAAGTAGTAGTAGTAGTAGTAGTAGTAGTAGTAGTAGTAGTAGTTTCTTCTTTCTTCTTGTGCATTGTAGAATTCTTGATTCCACAAGAGTATTTTGGTTTTTTGTGAAGAAAGATCAGATCTCTTGCAGTTTTGATGATTTTAGTTTGAAATTTCTCCCAATCTTCTTCGTGTTGTTCTTCCCATTTTTCAGTGATTTTGGAGTCTTTGATTTTGTGTAGAACAAATTTTGGGATCAGTGTTTTTTTTTTAATTTCCTCTTGGGTGTGAATTTATTTTTTATTCTGGTTAAATAATGATTCGAATTAATATTTGCACCTCTGCACACTTGCACACCATGAATTTCTTTTTGGTTTCTGCAATTATTATTATTATTATTATTAAGTTTGTTTTCCAATAAACAAGAACGGTTCTTACTAGTGAAGTGAGAATGACAATCCATAATTCTGGAAACCATAATTACTACTACTTCACTAAAAAGCTCAAGACATTTATAACTTGATCATTTTGGAAATAAGTGTTGCCACACCTCACATGTACTAATAATTATAATTTTATTCACACAACGGAATGATGTACAAACATGGTAAAATATGGCCACTGTCCAGCCAGACTGTGTCTACCTCATAGATGAACTGCAGATACTCACTGGCCTCCATGATGTGTGGGGCAAAGCTGGGATAACTTGATTTATTTAGTTACCTCAATGTTTTAATAATCAGCTTTAAAATTTAAAATGGTTTATATTGTTGAAATATCAGACTAAATACAAGTACCATTTTAAAACAAAATAAAAAACAAAAACAATACTGCAACAAATTTATTTTTACATGGAACCCTGCATCTACTTCACAACATAATTTCTACTTATATTAAGGCACTTACTGTATCTTTCTACCAGCTTCTGAAATCTGTTCTCATGGAAAAATGCCAGCCATTTTTTCACTAGTCTTGATTTGATGTCATCATCATCTTCTTTATAGTGTTAACTGACAAGGTGCTTCTTTGAGTACAAAATAGGTGCTACGTCAGGGCTACCTGGAGGATGATTAAATTGTCCCCAGTTGTACGATGTGATGAGATCTTAAGTGCAATGAGCCACAAGGGGACAGACATTTCCATGCAGCAAAATGATGTCTCTACTAAGTATGCCATACCTTTTGTTTTGGATTGCACATAATAGTTTCGTTCAGTTCTCACAGTAACTATCTGTACTGAGTGAGTTACCTTGAAGCAAAAATCGAGAAGCAAAATACCGTCCCTGTCTCGGGACATAGTAAACATGATTTTTATGGCTGGAATTGTTTGCTAGTACTTCAATTTCTTAGCATATGTTGAATGTGTCCATTCCAAGAACTGTTGTTTTGATTTATGTGTAACATGAGCAACCCATGTTTCAATATCAGTGATAATAGTATCTCTGGTGGAAAGTCACTGCACTTGCTAAATAATTAGTTTTGCATAACTCAAATCAGCATTTTTTGTAATCTAACATGAAAACTACTTCCGATAGTGTAAGCATTCTGTCATAATTCCATATAGAACACTTCTTCAAATGTGAGGGAAGGTACAAGATGATGACGAAATCATGGATTGCCTACCTTCTAAATTTTTTTATCAATCTTCTGCATCACATTGTCAGTAATGACTTTAAATGCTGTATACAATTTTCCAAGCATTCTAGCATTCATAGTGCTTTTTCCATAGACTTTACTAAATATTCTGATGAATTTTGGCATCTTTTACATCTCTTGAATTCAACAAATGAATATCAATGTGTATTTCACTATCAATGGCATTTTCACTCTACTGAGTTACTTTGAACGTATACAAACAAATTTTCATGTGAGCAAAAGCTACTGTACGGCATTTGTGGTAGTCAACAGTTGAAAGCATTTTGCGAGCATGCAGAGTATGGTGACCGAAAACACCAATGACCATATTTCAAAATGGTACTTACTTCAAAAAGAAACCTCATCTGCTTAAAGCTCTTTAGAGCTCAATGAATAATTTATGTAGCGTTGTATGATTTCAAATTGCCTGATATAAGCTAACATCTACTTTCATTCCACATATGTAGCTCATACTAACATTTCCATTAATTCAATTCTGTATAATGTTCTACTAAGTGAAAATTATGTTAAGAGATGTAAGTTTATGCCAGAATGGATCAAAAACAGCTAGTCAATTATAATAATCACACAATTTAAATTGTGTTTACAATGAAGCACTATACTGAAACTGAAAAACAACAATAATTAGCGTGTTCACTTTAGGTCATTGCTAAGCTAAATTAGACATTATTTTTAATATAAAATGGATTAAGTAGCTTTGTTCATTTCTGTAAATGTCTTTTGATGTAAGTACATTGAAACTTTTGATTGAAATCAGGTATATTTCAATATGTGATAGTTTATGTATTTTGAAGTAATAAGACAAATAAATTATCAATTACAGGCAACTTATTTGAAAAAAGTTAATAAAAGCTTCAAAAAATTTACCTTATAAAAAGATTCCTTACAGCTTCTTCACTGGCTCCTATGTATTTTGAAAGCAGTTCAGGTCCCTACAACAATAAAACATTGATAACATGGTAAATGAAAACCAACATTGACTACAATCAACAGTACTGCCTGACAAAAAAGTGAGGAGAAAGCCAAATGAAGCTTCATGAGTTCAGTTGGTATGTAGGGTTATTTGAGTGATTACAAAATTGAGTCAAATTTGCCAATAACTTGGTAGTATGAGTCCATTTATCAGTATGACATTGCAGTCACTCTGCTCTGGATTCATACACCAATTCAGTTGGAAAAGATATCACAAGGCTGTTCTATACTTGCCTGAGGCAAGCTGGCCCAGAAATGCTGTAAGTGATTCTTGATATTCTGGATATTGGCACTCGAGTGGAGCTGACATCTGAGCTGGCCCAACACATGTTCTATTGGGGACAGATCCGGCGATCTTGTTGGCCATGGAAAAATCTCAACATTACACAGATAGTTCTTAGCCACATGTGCCATGTGTTGTTGAATGTTGCTCTGTTGAAAAATGGCACCATGATGCTGTTTCATAAGAGGTATCACTTGAGGGTGTAGAAAGCCTGTGAGACACTGCTGTGCCATCAGAGTTCCCTCAATCACTTGCTAGTGACCTGAAATTATACCAACTGGCTCCCCACAGCATGACACCAGAAGTAACACTGCTGTGCCCCACCAAAACATTGGAAGACTGGGACCTCTCCTCACCATACTGTCTCACAATAGTCATCCGAGGTACTGTGGATCATGATTAATCACTGAACACAATGTGATGCCATCAGCAGTTTATGCTCCCCGGTAATGCACCACTCCAAACGTAGTATTTTGTGCTGTAGTATAGATGGCAGGGTATGAAGGAGACAGTAATTCCAAAGTCTCCCTGTTGTTAGTATCAGGCTTGATAACAACACTAAACTTGAACAAAACTATTGCACTCTGGTGGCTATTCAACCTTTCACAGAGAATTCCAACTCTAATCATTTACACCCTAATGGTGTCTTCATGTATGAAGTTACACTGCTTCATGGTGCTTCAGGATGCTTCATGGTGCAGGATGACAAAGTATGTTGTAGGATAGTGTTAGTCCTGACAGTAAAAAGTAAAACCATAGTAATTGAGATAGAATAGATTGCATTACTTGTTGTTGTGGTCTTCAGTCCAAAGACTGGTCTGATGCACCTCTCCATGCTACTCTATCCTATTGAAGCCCCTTCATCTCCAAGTAACTACTGCGGCCTATTTGAATCTGCTCACTATTCTCCAGCTACAATATCAGCCCCCTCCACACACACACACACACACACACACACACACACACACACACACACACATTAATAAACTGATGACCCCTTAATGTGTCAGAAACTGTCCTATCAACCAATCCCTTTTCTTAGTCGAGTTGGGTCACAAGTTTCTTTCCTCCCAATGCTATTCAGTACCTCCTCATGAGTTATGCAATTTACCTATCTAGTCTTCAGCATTCTTCTGTAGCACCACAAAAGTTTCTTTCAATTTTTGTCTGAACTGATTATCATTAACATTTGATTTCCATACATGCCTACACTTTACACAAATCCCTTCAGAAAAGACTTCTTAACAAATCTACATTTGATGTTGATATATAGCAGTTTTTAATGCCACTGCCAGTATACATTTTTTATCTTCTCTATTTTGGCCATCATCAGTAATTTTGCTACCCAAATAGCACAACTCGTCTACTATTTCACTTGCCTCATTTTCTAGTCTAATTCCCTCAGCATCACCTGATTTATTTCAACTACATTCCATTACCCTCGTGTGGTATCGATAGCTAAGATGCCACAGCAAGGGCAAAGTTGTTAGGTTGGCATGAAGACACCGACAGTGCCCTCTAGCCAGGGCTGGAGAGCTCTACAAGCATCGCTCCAGATTCTCCCCATTTCATCCAGTGCAAACAGCTTAGTTTGCTATTGAGACTTTGCACCAGTTACGATGGGGCCACAACATTGCACCTACATGTCATTATCTAAAGTTATATTATATATTTGCATATGTTTGTACACTAGTAAAGGTGCTTTAACTGTATTTTCAGTAAGGACGTGTATTACCTTTTCCTGCTCCTATCCACGTGCCGCCTTCCAGGTGGGATACAATACCTTGTTTTACTTTTTTTGGTGTTCATCTTATATGCTCCTTTCAAGAAACAGTCAGTTCCTTTCAGCTAATCTTCAATGTCCTTTGTTGTCTCTGACAGAATTACAGTGTCATTGGCAAACATAAAGGTTTTTATTTCTTCTTCCTGAACTTTAATCCCTACTTGCAAATTTTTCTTTGGTTTCCTTCACTACTCGCTGAATGTTCAGATTGAATAACACCAGGACAGACTGCCAACTTGTCTTACTTCCATCTTAACCATTGTTGCCCTTTCATGCTCCTCAACTCTTATAATTTGTAACATTAGTATTGGAAGTAAAATCTAATGCATAACCTTTCAAAGCCCAGCAAGTTTCTCAAAACTCTGGAGATGAAAGCATAAACTAAGATCCCACTCTTCTTAAAAATTTGTAAGCAGATTCCAACAAGGATTATACACTCACTAGTAGTAAATGCATCATTTTTTGTATAATTAGAGCTTCACGTATCCTGATAAGTCTGACTGCTTTTATTTTACAATGGGCCTATTTTGGCTGAACTGATGTTAAGTCTGATGGTAATGTCTTCCATGTGATATCTGTGGTTATGTTACATTACTGTAGTAGCAATAGTAGGCAACAATAGTAATAATAGTTAGTTATCACTTCATAATCAACTATTATTACTACAGTAATACCAACAGGATGTATCTAACAAGCAAACAGACAGTAATAGAACCATGGGTATCACATGAATGCCAAAACCATCAGAAAAAAAACATGATGATAGCAACTCAGATGAAACGGATCTACTGCAAAATAAACGCAACCAAACTTAGGAGTAGGCTTGGAATTACATCTATACAATGTCCTTAAAAGACACATAATAAGCAGAAGAATATAAATTGCATTATCTTTTGTTGTTTGACCTGCACTGTTGTGAATGCCGTGACATACAAAACGTACATTCATGCTTGCTATAATTAGTAATTAGATGTATTCTCTCTCTCTCTCTCTCTCTCTCTCTCTCTCTCTCTCTCACACACACACACACACACACACACACACACACACACACACACACACAAAAGCAACTAGAACAAGCAAATTAGTTAAAAAAGTTTTGATTAAATATGACATACTACAAATCAGAAACCATACTTTTGAGATATATATATATATATCAAGAATTACCAAGCGGGAAAGCACCGGTAGATAGGCACAATGAATAAAACACACAAACACACACACAGAATTTCGAGCTTTCGCAACCGGCGGCTGCTTCGTCAGGAAAGAGGGAAGGAAAAGGAAAGATGAAAGGATGTGGGTTTTAAGTGGTCATTCCAATCCCGGGAGTGAAAAGACTTATCTGACGAAGCAGCCGTTGGTAGCGAAAGCTCGAAATTCTGTGTGTGTGTTTGTGTGTTTTATTCATTGTGCCTATCTACCGGCGCTTTCCCGCTTGGTAAGTCTTGGAATCTTTGTTTTTAATATATTTTTCCCATGTGGAAGTTTTATCTCCACCTCCCCCACCCCCCACCTTTAAGCCAATACCACCACCAATCTAGGTGAAAAAGCCAGATAACAAAAACTTCTGAATCCAACATGGACAAACACACACACACACACACACACACACACACACACACACACACACACAAGGTGAAGATTTATGATGTTCTCCTACACCTTCCTTACATAATTTGTGAGGTTGGTACAATTCATCCCAAGTTTACACAATTGAAATTACTTCCTTCCCAACAACAAGGAAATTGTCAGGTTACTTATGTGGTATAATAAAGGTCGAAAAGTAGATATTGTTGGCATCCCTTGTAAGCTGCCACAACACACTGAACAGTAATTTTGTCATGTTAAGGCGTTACATCACACACTACACACTATGCTTAACTGACCTGCACAGTAGTCTAGAGACATTTGTAAACCATATTTTTGGTTGAGCTAAAGCCCCACCAGTGCCTTTCCATAACATCTCTTTTTCCACAATTCTCAAAAAAGTAATGTATTGTAGAGTAGCTTCACACCTTTGTAAAAATAAAGTTTTAACAAAATGTCAGTTTGGTTTCCAGAAAGTTTTTTCAACGGAAAATGCTATATATACTTTCACTAATGAAATATTAAAAGCTCTGAGAAACCAGAAGTCACCTGTTGGGATTTTTTGTGATCTCTCAATGGATTTTGATTGTGTAAATCATGGAATACTTCTAGATAAGCTCAAGTACTGTGGTATGAATGGGGCAGCACTCAAATGGTTTAAATCGTACCTAACTGAAAGAGTGCAGAAAGTTGAAATAAGCAGTTCACATAATATGCAAAAAACTAGTGATTTCTCAAACTGGGGAAAAATCAAGACTGGGTGCCGCAAGATTTGGCCTTGGGTCCTCTGCTGTTCTTAATTTATATTAATGACTTGCCATTCAATATTCATGAAGATGCAAAGCTGGTACTTTTTGCCGATGATACAAGTTTAGCTATCACACCCAACAGACAAGAATTAACTGGTGAAATTGTAAATGACGTTTTTCAGAAAATCATTAAGTGGTTCTCTGCAAATGTTATCTCATTAAACTTTGGCAAAACACAGTACATACAGTTCCACACAGTAAATGGAATGACACCATTAATAAATATAGACTTCGATCAGAAATTGGTAGCTAGGGTAGAATGTTCAAAATTTCTAGGTGTATGCATTGATGAGGGGTTGAACTGGAAAAAAACACACTGAGGACCTGCTAAAACATTTTAGTTCAGTTACTTATGCTATTAGGGTCATTGCAAATTTTGGCGATATACATCTCAGTAAATTAACTCACCACACCTATTTTCATTCTCTGCTTTCGTATGGCATCATATTCTGGGGTAACTTATCATTGAGTAAAACAGTGCTCATTGTACAAAAGCATGTAAACAGAATAATTGTTGGAGCTCATCGAAGATCATCCTGCAGACACTTATTTAAAGAGCTAGAGATCTTCACTATAGCCTCACAATATGTATATTCACCAAAGAAATTTGTTATTAACAATCCGAACGAATTCAAAAGTAATAGCAGTGTACATGGCTACAACACAAGGAGAAAGAATGATCTTCACTACTCAAGGTTAACTAACTTTGGCTCAGAAGGGGGTAATTACGCTGCCACAAAAGCCTTTGGTCACTTACCTAACAGCATCAAAGGTCTGACAGATAGCCATGCAACATGTAAAAGGAAATTGAAAGAATTTCTTAATGGCCACTCCTACTCATTAGACAAATTTTTGGATATAGTAAGTGGGTAATTTCCCCAACCCCCATCAAAAAATAAAAAAAATAAATAAAAAATAAAAATAAAAATAATATTAAGTGTCATATAATATTTTGTGTAATGTAATATCTTGTATAGACACCTTTTATTTACCTGACACTTTCCACATCATTACGAAGTGTTATATTCATTATCTATGGAACAAGTACTAATCTAATCTAATCTAATCTACAGGATATTGCAACATGATTCTGACTGGTTGTAGTGGTAATTTTAGTGAACTCATGTGCAATTGTCTGCATGATATATATTTTAATTATCGGAATGTTCCCACACTATAACTGTCATATGACATAGTCCATCTCTACTGGAAGTCATGCTGATGGTTCCCCACACTACAGAACATTTTGTATGGTGGTTTAAAAAGATAAGGTGAATATTTCTTAGTTTGGCAGTGAAAGAAATATTAGGTACTTATTTTTTAACTTAGTGCCTTATTATATCAGTGCATTTCATCCACTGTTTTATCCAGAGAGGACATTCTTCTTCTAAAGTGAGATTCTGGAAGGATAGCTGAAACCCACATGCAGTGCCAAACCTAAACGCTTTCTTTAGACCCAATATGTTTCCCACCCACAAATTACAGAATAGACAAAAATATAGAGGGTGCCAAATTTTGTATAAAAAAAAATGGATGATCAAATGACTTGTATTTCAAATATACACTTTTCCCACTCAGGAACCACGTTTTTGGGCAGCTACTTCCGTTCACACTACTGCCATCTTTTTACACATTTTCTAGTTAGTCCACAAGAGCTGCCTAGCAGTCACTAGTTTTTGAAGCCTTTGTAAGCTAAACAATGAGAAGAATCCTTTTCCCTTCTCAGACAACAATGGCTGTGACATTCAGATACATGAAATTAATCTCCCTTTAGAGGTGCAGCAGTGGTATTGGCTTTAACAACATATTCAGTTCCCCTCCATTTTTTCTTCTTCTTCTTATTCTTGTTCTTCTTCTTCCCTCCCTCCCTCTCTCTCTCTCTCTCTCTCTCTCTCTCTCTCTCTCTCTCTCTCTCTCTCACTCACTCACTCACCCACTCACTCACTCATTCATTATTCCCTGATATGGACCCACATAACAATACAGTCTCACAATATCAGTTGGACTCTTTATAAACTGCCCAAATACTGATGAAAACTAGTTCTCACAACTGACTTCACCACTACTTAGCAAATGTGACACCCCTCTCGCTCAAAGCATTTGCATAGTTAATTCTTCACGTAAAGTTTGCCAAATCTTTCCTCTAGAATTTCTATGGCGTCAATTATTCTCTGCACCTTTACTCAAGGACACTCCAATGCCACATTTTGCACTTTCAACATTTCATTCATATATCCACTACCTCACTCACTCTATCATCACATACTATAGATCTCATCAAGAAGTGATGTGGAACACATCAAGATGTACATGGATTAAAGACCAGCAAATCATATAAAGTACTATCTTTACACTATACTAACAAAATCATCAAAATGCCTGCAGTTGATGCTTATGACAGCTAAAATTCAACCAGTAAATTATAAAAAAATCTGCTGTTGTTAAAAAAGCTGTTACTCCCTTGGGTATATTAAATATCTACTACTTATCTCCAGTTGGTAATTTAATATTAATTTGATTAAAAACGTTGGTGTTTTTAAAAGAAAAATACACACATACATTTTTGGTACAGAGAAAATATGGATACACTGTAGTCATCTGATAACTGACTGTGGAACACACCAGCGGAATAATTCAGATAATGCAGGGTCAAACAAGTCCATCAATAATCCATAGAATGGCAATCTTAAATGTAAACCAGTTGGAATACGGTACACGGCCCATGAAAGTACTGTGTCAGTGAAATACAGACTTTAGCACAGTGTGATTCAAAGTGTCTTGCACCTACTCAGAGGCCGGATTTTATCTCTGGCTTGATACTAGTAACCAGACCCATATGACAGTCCATTGGTATCTCTTACTAGCTGCTAGTGGAGTCAGTGATAGCATACATCACAGTTTATTGGACTCAGTGCCTGATGTCAGAGGTACAGCATTCCTTCTCCCTTTAATTGGTGCACAGAGCTAGAAATCTCTGCTTGCAGAAGGAGTTTGCTGCTGAAACTGGAGTTGGCTGGTGCTGATGTTCTGGTATTTGGGTTTATGCTGCGAAGTCACTGTCGCTGCAGGTGGAGAAGGGTTCCATTCCACGAACAACCAACTCTGATAGCACTGAACCTAGGCACGTGAGTCTGCCAGGCACCTGAAATTGTATTGAGCTGACTCTGGGGACAGTAGTCGTTGTCTCAAGCTAAAAGCCACTAAACTTGGGCACAGCTTGTTGGCGTGTCATACCACCACGGTGGCATTTACATCCACTGTTAACTTCTGTCACCCAAAGAACTTATTGTTTCGCTTGCTGTGGTATTTGACATTTGAATGACAGACAGAATCTGGAGTACGCATCTATGACAAGCCACATCTCTGGCAGGGATGGGCCACCAAAGTCCAAATTTACGTGTTCCCATGACAGCTGTGGTGCTGATCAGGCATGGGACTGCTGCAGATATGCTGATTGGGTTCATGTTCAGCTCTCACAGGAGGGCACTGTCATCTCAATGTCCTGCATGATGCCACAGGCATTTTGGCTAGCCAACACCTTCATGCATGACATCCCCTGGTGGTCAGCATGCAGGAGATTTGTGCCATGCTGACACAGTGGTAGTGGGATAAGCATCCAGCACTCATTGTCATCACTGTCTGATGTCAGCAGCAGTACTCCCTGCACCATCTGGATTACATTTTTTAGGGAAAAATATGTGCGGGATCTGGAAGGAAGTGCATTGGGAAGTATTCCAGATAATCTTGGCAAATGTATTTCATAACTTGTTTGAGGATAAGATCCTCAGCTATATACTTCACCATTACAGATGCAGTGACAGCAAACCATTGTAGGTAGTTTTGTAAGGTGTCCTATATTTGGAAGCACTTTGTTTCCCAAGACTTAAGTTTGAGATCTGGTCCCTTAGACAGTGTGGATAGGACACCAGCGTTACTGTGTGGTGCTGCCAGTTGACAGTGAATCAAACAATTGTAAATGCAGAGGAGGAAAGCACAGTGCTATAGGTATTGTTTCACTTTCCCTGGAAGTTCAATCTTCCACATCTCAGGAATCCACCATATAGTGCATGGCCAAGGTACCACATACCACTACTAGTCATTTCCTTCCTGTTCCACTCACAAACACAGTCAGGGAAATTGACTGTCTATAAGCCTCCACATGCACCCTAATTTTTCTCATCTTACCTTTGTGGTCCTTATATAAAATGTATGTTGGTGGCAGTAGGTTCAATCTGCAGTCAGCCTCAAATAAATTTCCACAACAATGCTTGTGGTATACACCACTTCTAACAAACACCGAACTCCAGTACGCGGCCACCAAATACATCGTTGGCCGCACATCTCTGGGCGGCCCACTGCTTCCATCGCTGGCAGTCTTCACACACACGCTCCCTTACGTGGCCGAGAAATACACTGCTGGCTGCACTTCTCTGGGTGGCTCGTGGCTACCATCGCTGGCCGCCTTCACGCGCACGCGTTTGTCAGCACAAAGCAGTTGGCTACACCAGGAAACATTGCGATTGGTTTTCCCTGGAAAACAGCGACCCCAGCCAACGGCTCCATTAACTAGCAAGCCTTATATAAACCCGGCTGCTGCTGCAAACGACAGTTCTCATCAACAAGTGCAGTACGCTGTGTTCCAGCTGCTTGTGGATGACTCGCCGCACCACTCTAGGTTATCTGGCTGCTCGTCGGAAATCTTGCGGATTCACTTGGAGAGACTGAACTTCACTGGACTTGGGAATAATTACGAGACGTGCACCCCACCATGCACATTTGGACATTGGTATACCCGAACTTTAATTATGCATTACTTCTGAGTGTGGGCTGGGTAGATGCTTGGCTAACATAATTGTTAAAAAGTGATTTGTGATTTAATAAACCAGACTGAAGAGGTTATTGTGTTATTCCTGGTTATAACAATGCTCCATGAAAAGAGAATTGTATTCCTTACTGGAATTCCCATCACAAAGTATGTCCACAATAATTGCATGTCGATCGAACCTACCAGCAGCAAATCTAACAGGCCACCTTTGAATTGCTTGGATGTCTTCCTTTAATCCAAACTGGCAGATGATCCCAAACATTCAAGCATTACTGAAGAACATGTTGCACTATTGTTCTATACAATGTCTCCTTTACAGATGATCTACACAATCCCAAAATTCTCCCAATTAAACAAAGGCATTCACCTAGATTACTACCAACCTGATGTGCTCATTCCATTTTGTATCACTTTGCAACATTACACCTTAATGTTTACTTAGTTGATGTGACCATGTCAACCAGCACACCACTAAGCCCATATTCAAACATTACATGTTGTTTCTCCTACTCATTTGCATTAGCTGCCACTTTCCTACATTTAGAGCAAGATGTCATTCACCAAACCAACTATAAATTATGTATAAGTCACCTCAGGACTAAACAAAGAGATTAATAGTTAATGGTATCTTGGGAAGATCTAAAATTTTGTGCCTCAAAGAAATGTACTGAACTTTTGGAAGCCAAACATGACAGTCAGTGCCTTTAACAACAACAACAACAACAACAACAACAAGAATAATAATAATAATAATAATAATAATAATAATAATAATAATAATCTGGGAGTAACTGACCTCGACTGAAGTATTTTAGATGTGTATATGGTGGTTGTTCATGCACCAAATCATTCTTGTTAGAAAAAACACACATTGTGTCATGTTGAGACACACACAATGGCCAGTATGAGGTGTTCATACATTCCCAGACAAGATGCACACATTAGATAATATTTTAATTTGTGAAAAGCCTGTAAGATGGTAACCTTTGTGATGTTGGCTACAGAGATGGTGAACAAATCATCATTAGAACACATGTTCCCTTGTTTATAACAGAAGCTGCTGAACCAGAATCAACGACAAATTTTATTAACTGGTTGTTCATTCTTAGTGGGAGAGAAAACTTTTTCGGTTACTCTTTGAAGGGGTCAGCTATGGCTGTAACAAGTTAATGCTACTGCACTGTTGCCAGTGTGATGCAGAGCCTCATTTGCAACTTTCTGTTTAGAGCACTGCACACAGCTTGTTTCCCTATATGGGCAATGAGTGTGCTTCTTGTTGTTGTTGTTTTCTTCAGTCCAATGACTGGTTTGATGCAACTCCCTATGCTACTCTACCCTGTGCAAGCCTCTTCATCTCCATGTAATCACTGCAACCTACATTCTTCAGCATCTGCTTACTGTATTCATCTCTTGGTCCACCTCTATGATTTTTACCCCCTACACTTCCCTCCAGTAATAAATCGGTGACTCCTTGATGTTTCAGATTGTGTCCTACCAACCAATCCCTTCTTCTAGTCAGGTTGAGCCACAAATTTTTTACCCCAATTTTATTCAGTACCTCATCATTATCTATATGATCTATCCATCTAATCTTCAGTATTCTTCTGGAGCACCACATTTCAAGAGCTTCTATCCTCTTCTCGTCTGAACTGTTCATTGTTTGTGTTTCGCTTCCATACATGGCTACACTCCACACAAATATTTTCAGGTAAGTTTTCCAGACACTTAAATCTCTACTCGATGTTAACAAATTTCCCTTCTTCAGAAACACTTTTCTTGCCATTGCCAGTCTACATTTTATATCCTCTTTACTTTGACCATCATCAGTTGTTTTGCTACCCAAATAGCAAAACTTGTCTACTGTTTTAAGGGTCTCATTTTCTAACTGAACTCTCTCAGCATCACCTGATTTAATTTGGTTGCGTCCCATTAGCCTCGCTTAATTTTGTGGATGTTAATCTTATATCCTCCTTTCAAGACACTGCCCATTCCGTTCAACTGCCCTTTCAAGTCCTTTGCTGTCTATGATAGTATTACGTCATCAGCAAATCTCAAAGTTTTTATTTATTCTCCTTGGACTTAAATTCCTACACCAAATTTTTCATTTGTTTCCTTCACTGCTTACTCAATATATAGACTGAATAATATCAGGGATAGGGTGCAAACTAGTTTCATTCCTTCTTAACCATTGCTTCCCTTTCATGACTCTTAAATCTTATAATTGGCATCTGGTTTCTATATAAACTGTAAATAGCATTTCGATCCATGTATTTTACACCTGCCACCTTTAGAATTTGAAAGAGAGTATTCTAGTCGGCATTGTCAAAAGCTTTCTTTAAGTCAACAAATGCTATAATTTTAGGTTTGTCTTTCCTTAACCTATCTTCTATGAGAAGTCAGTATTGCCTTGTGTGTTCCTACATTTCTCTGAAATCCACACTGACCTTCCCCAAGCTCTGCTTCTATGAGCTTTTCTGTCCTTTTGTAGAGAATTCATGTTAGAATTTTGCAACTGTGACATATTAAACTGATAGTTTGGTGATTTTCACACTGGTCAGAACCTGCTCTCTTCAGAATTCAAATTATTATATTCTTCTTGAAGTCTAAGGGTATTTTGCTTGTCTCATACATCTTTCTAGCCAGATGGAAGAGTTTTGTCATGACTGGCTCTCCCAAGGTTATCAGTAGTTCTGTCGGAATGTTGTCCACTCCCGGGGCCTTGTTTCGACTTAAGGTCTTTCAGTGCTCTGTCAAATTCTTCATGCAATATCCTATCTCCCATCTCATCTTCATTTACATTGTCTACCATTTCCATAATATTGCTCTCCAAGTAAGTCTCCTTGGATAGACCCTCCATATACTCCTTCCACCTTTCTGCTTTCCCTTCTCTGCTTAGGACTGGTTTTTCATCTGAACTCTTGATGTTCATACAGGTGGTTCTCTTTTCTCCAAAGCTCACCTTTAATTTTCATCTTTCCTCTAATGATATATCCTTCTAAATCCTTACAATTGTCCTCTAGCCATTCCTCCTTAGCCATTTTACACTTCCTGTCAATCTCGTTTTTTTGGCATTTCTATTTCCTTTTGCCTGCATCATTTACTATATTTTTATAGTTTCTCCTTTCATTAATTAAATTAAATATCTCTTTTTTTACCCATGGATCTCTACTAGCCCTTGTCTTTTTACCAACTTAATCCTTTGCACGTTCACTATATCATCTATCAAAGATACCCATTCTTCTTCTAATGTATTTTTCCCCCTGTTGCTAATATTTAGCAAAACAGTGAGGACTGCCTGGACAACACTTCCTACTGTCATTGTGATGAGGTTGGGTGGTAGAGGGACTATGTGAAGGCAATGAGTCGAATACATGCTCTGCTGACTTGTTGCTTGGGCTTTGTCCCTAAATGGGCATCAGGGTCTGAATCTCAAGTTGCATTATGAAGATGAACTTGATTAATTCTGATATCATCTGCTGTGGTGTGAAAGGAAATAATGTTTTACGAATTATACCTCACTTTCATCAAAATTCTGCAGTACTGCATTCAATATTTTAAGCAATTTCACACAAAATATGCTGCTTTCCTCTGCTATTGTTAATACTTGTTTGGGAGCATGATCTGTTAATCTCAATGCCTGTGCACAAGCTTCTTTATTTGGTGCATTTATTATGCCATGCGCTAATGTTTCAGCATAAGATTGTTTCAGTTTTTATTTTTGCATAAAAACTGACACTTGCAGGTCAGCCATTTGAGAGCATTTGCCCATGCAGCATATTATTGATGTGACTTCTTGTCACAATGAAACAATGTGAGCCTAGTTGGTACAAAATGTGATAGCTGCTTGTTATGCTTAGAGAGCAAACTACAAATTTCAGGCAAATTTAAACACTCGTTATTGAGAGGACATAATTTTTGTCAAAGAGATAATTTTTGGAGTTTGTAGATAGCAGAAAAGTACATTGTTTAGCTGCTTGCAAGGAAGTGTAACTGCACACATATGTAGTATGAATCCCAGCCTTTGTCTTCTGGATGAAGAGGTACAATTGTTGGTGGTGACAACTGATCTGGCTAGAAGCCATTGTAGTATAATCTGTTGCAGTTCCAGTATTTGCTTTTACATTTCACCCTGTCATGTCTGGTACTGCCACTGAAGTTGTAGTTGTCAATTTCATTGTCTCCTCCTTGTGCCTGCTGTTTCATTTGAAGTTGCAGCTGTCGTCCCCACTGTTTGATGTAGTCTGGATCCATATTCACTCAACTTACAGGGAGAGGACCCCAGTGGTGGGAACAACTTTCTCAAACAATCTGTATGGTGATGTGGGCTAAAATCCCAGGTATCACACCCTGCAGTCATTCACCCAGTGTACCCCACAGTTGTGAGTGATCGATGAAAAAAATTGGGGATTCTACATGATGCCCAACAGTGTTGAAAGATAAGAATTTTCTAGACTAGATGGGTGGTATAATGGCTAGGGTAAGTCCTTTATGTGCTGAGGGGCAATGGCCTGGCAGCAGTGGATACCATATTTATTCGAATCTAAGCCGCACTCAAATCTAAGCTGCACCTGAAAAATGAGACTCGAAATCAAAGAAAAAAAATTTTCCCAAATCTAAGCCGCACCTGAAATTTGAGACTCGAAATTCAAGGGGAGAGAAAAGTTTTAGGCCACTCCTCCAAATCGAAACACAGTTGGTCCATTGTAATATGAGAAACAATTTAGCTCGAATGAATGACAATAAAGTTACAGTAGTTTGGTTCGAGTCGTAAGCTTAGCAGTTAAGCTTTACCAGGTAGCCATTGCTATGTGTCAGGCGCTCCATCCATATTTATTCGAGTACCCTTCCTTTTTCACGTGCTTCGTCTGGTTTGAATTGATTGCTTATTTTTCTGTGATCTGATAAGTGCCGTTCTCTTTGTTATATTGTTATAGGTGTTTACGTCACTCTAAGCTGAAAATGCATTACTGTACTGTGTCATGCATTGTTTGTCGCATTCTGATAATGAGTGTCTATGGCCTGTCATCGCTCATGGCATGGCTTGCTTTTGTGCACGCTACCACCGCTTACAATTAAAAAGAAAGAGAGAGAGAGAGAGAGAGAGAGAGAGAGAGAGAGAGAGAGAGAGAGAGAGAGAGAGAGAGAGAGAAATCGTCTCATTAGTGAGACAATGGCAAGAGATTGCTATTTGTTGTTACTTACACTGCTGCTTTCTTTGATAATGATCAACAAGAACCAAATAATAGACTGCGTATGATAGATGATGTTCTTAACGAGAGTTTAGTGAAAAATTTTCTCTGTTTGAAAATCTTTGCAGGTGCCTCTTTAGTACATTACATTCTGCACAGAAATTAGAGTCATCTTAGATTTAAAAATCTAGTCAATTGACGTGCTTCATTTCTGACTGTATCACTATCAGGCATAAGAATAATACAAATATAAACATGACATAATATGTATATTCTTTCGCGTTTGCTGTTGTCTCACTCTAGTTTCGTAGTTTATTAGGCAGACAAGATTTAAACGAGATAGCAGCAAACACGAAAGAATACATGGCAAAATGTTTATATTCGTATTATTCTTATGGTGAAGAGAATACTGCATATGATTCACACTTCATAAAAGTTCCTATTTGCAACCATCTCTTCTCCAGCTAGGAAGAAATTCAGAACGTAGAGTTGGCCATGTTGACAAACATCCCAAACAGTCATGCCAGTCGAATTTTCGTAGTGCATTGAAATGCTGCTACATTCGAAGATGAACAATATGGCATTTGTATTTACTTCATTGGATAATGTATGAAAAGGCAGTGGTCGAAACTCGGGGCAGAGAAAAAAAGCTCGTCTTCCACCTTTTTTTATTTATTTACTGACACAGAGATTTTGGCACCAGTATTTATCTTTGTGCCTGCAAAGCATGCCTGTGCAGCGCTACATATATTCGACGGCAGAAGTTAGTTGAGGAGGCACCTACCAACATTTTTCAGAACTTCCGCTTACTTTGCACTCGATTCTAAGCTGCAGGCGGTTTTTTGGATTACAAAAACCGGAAAAAAAATTGCAGCTTAGATTCGAGTAAATACAGTACACCAGTTCCTGTCAGACCACCAAAGTTAAGTGCTGTCGGGCATGGCCGGCACTTGGATGGGTGACCATCTGGTCAAAGAAAACCATCATAATGACCGGGAGAGTGGTGTATGCTACCACACCCCCCTCCTATACGCATCCTCAGCTGAGGATGACACAACAGTCGGATGGTCCCGGTGGGCCACATATGACCTGATGACAGAGTGCTTTTTTATGTGCTGAAGGTCATGGGCTTCAATCTCATCAGGTACTTTGAATTTTTTATTTTTAAATCTTTACTGAAATGATTTTGATCATTATATTTATTTACTTAACTGGTATAAACGTAATTTCTTATTTCAATTCATTTGTCACATCATTTCATTGTATTAATTTTTTGTTGAGGGAGACGGAGGGGGAGGGGGAGGGGGAGGGGAGGGGGAGGGGGAGGGGGAGGGGGAGAGGAACCTCATTTGCAAATACTGCACATGCCACAGAGCAACATGCTCTTTATTATACAGATAATATGGATACAAGATTATCACTTGATCGTTCACAATTCCCTTCTGCACTGGATCATAAATTGAAGAATACAACAAGAGAACTTTCTGACAGTCCAGGGTCAAGCAAATGAGTCATTATTCCTTATCAGAAAAATCCTAAGCATAGTCCAATTGAAATAAACCTCCTGACATGAAATAAAGTCAACAGCCAGGTCTCGAAAGTACAGTGCAAGTGAGGTACAGGCATTAGCACAGCAGGATTAAAAGTTTTGCAACTGCCCAGTGGTCAGATTTCATCGAAGACTTGACATCAGCGGCCATGTCCATGTGATGGCCCACTGGTACCTCTTACTAGCTGCCAGAGAACTCACTGAGAGTGGACTCTGCAGGGTATTAATCTCGCTGTCTGATGGCCAATATACAGCATACACTACTACTTTGCATGCAGATTTACAATGAACACCACTCCTCGCCATGTAATTAACAGAATTTTTTGGTCTTCTTTGACTATGTATGCAAATAATTTCAAGAAAGAGTGGCTAATAAGGTAAGCTTTTTAACTCTTTTGATTGATACTGATTCCCAATTTATACGAAAGCAGTTTTGAGGCATTCTTTGTTGGGAACCTATCGAGAGAAGTGGGTTACATTTTAAATCAGTCACCTATTTCCTAATGGGTGACAATGTAGTTCTGGTAAAATTCCTCTAACTATGAATAGATTTTTGTTTGGTGATAAATGATATAAAATAAAGAATACTATGATAGCACAGTATTCCAGTTTATACTGTTGGAATACATGTACACAATACACCACTTAACAATTCTGTATAAAGAAAACAATCCCACATATTAAGCTGGCACATTATTTGTGATATTGTGCAAGATGTAGCAACTGCATCAAAGGAACATATACAAAATTTCATTGATACCAAGACTATCTCTCTGCTGGGCCACAACTTCTTCCCATGCCGTCATATAAGATCTGCAACACTTACCAAGATCTATTTTTGTTCAGCTTAATTATCCACTATTATTTCTCCCTGCGGCTCAAAATGTTGTGTGGTACACTGCTATAGGTCTGAATTTAAACCTTTACAGTGTCACCAGATTGTCTTCATACAGCAATGTTGCTCATGCTCGCTGGGTGGGAACTGACTGTCTTTTCAGCAAAAGTTGAGATCTTGGAAAGGATGCATAGTGTATCAGATTTATCATGTGCTTCAGTGAATTCTTGGCCCTGTCTTGGCAACTTTCCAGAGACATTCTGTTCCGTTCGTGAACCACAATGAGAAGGGGTACATCAGATAATCTACAGTCGATGCTGAACTGACCAGGAGAGAAATGAGTAGTAGGAGTGAATAATAAATTGGTTCAGAGTCTCATATTAAACAGACTCATATAGTGGCAGATGTACATAATATACCACAAATTCTTGATGTGTGGCTGTCAGTAGAGTGAATGCTTGAAGCTGAGTGTTTAGAGCCATGGAAGTGACACGGAAAGGTTTTTCATTAACACACTTCCTTTCCTCTGTCAGGATCATTGTTATGGTAGAAAAAATAGCCCATTAAGACAGCAGCAACAAATAGTTTAAAATGTCTGTGTGTACACATCCATATAGATCTTACCTGCATTAGGAGTTTATGTTCCTCTATGTATGACCTGAATCCAATCATATTCCATCACAGTATGATCACCATTCTACCTGTGGGGCCTCAAATTATACCCAATATCACAGTCAAGGTGCCTATTGCATGGTTCTGAAATAGAGATATCCAATTCAAGGAAGAAACTTTCATTATCAATATTTGGCCACCAAGGAGAGGAGAGATGATGGTGAAATGTTCTCAAATCACAAGATTTTGCACCAATGCTCTGGATTAAATTCCAGTTCACAATTTATGAAGCAAAGGTGTTAATAAGTGGTTCACAATTTGTGAAGCAAAGGTGTCAATAGGTATTAAGCAAGAAAAATCTTCCCAAATTCAAGGTTGAGTCACTTTAATATTACCACCACCTATGTTTGACGTCAATTTGCAATAACCACTCACAGATGGCAGGTGACAGCACTAGCAGTGACCGGTATATAAAGCACCTGAGAGGGACACAAAAAACAGTGCAGTTGCTGTTGTAATGTGGAAACAGAGCGATTTATCTGGTGTCCAGAAGAATTTGACCCCTGGCTTTTGAGCCAAGAATGGAACAGTTTCTGAAATGGATCAATTTGTAAACTGGTTACATGCCGCCATGGTTAAAGCATACCAAGAATGGAAAAATAGCCCTAGCCAAAACTGGTGCCGAGTTGTGCACCATGGAGCACAGATGACAGGGTTGAACGATGCCTGTGGAGATGTATACAGGCAGACAGACACCCAACTGTTGAGCAGCTGACCACCCAAATTAACAATGGGGCAACCAAAGGCATCTCCTCAACAACCGTTGAGTGAACAATGCTGTGTATGGGTTTCTGCAGCATGCGTCTGGTTCAGCACCCATGCTAAACGCAGTTCATCGGCGATATAAGCTGAATATCAATACTGCAACTGGATGTCCAATGAGTGGCGACTGGTGGCATTTTTAGATGGATCATTGGTGTGAAACATCTGAAAGCAAACAACCTGCAACAATCATCAAAAGGATCCAAGCTGCAGGGCATTCCCTGAGTGATCTCACCATTCTGGAAGTGACAATGGTTCAGAAAACATATACATTTATCCTTGGGGACCATGTCCACCCCTACATGTAGTTTATAACAATGTAAACAATCAATTTTGACAAAATAATTTAACTGGGTAGATAAAAAATCCACTCACCGCGCGGCAGCAGAACACACATGTAAAAGACGGTTGTAATTGGCTAGCTTTTGGAGCCAGTGGTTTCTTATTCAGGTAGAAGGGTTGAAGGGGAAGGCAGACAGGTGAAGGAAAAGAATTGGAAAGGTGTAGGAAAAGGGGTAGATTTTGGGAAAGTCTCCCCTGACCCGCGGTTCTGGGTGACTTTCCCGAAATCTACCCCTTTTCCTAGACCTCTCCTTTTCCTTCACCACTCTTCCTTCCCCATCAGCCTTTCTGCCCAAAGGAGGCTCCACTGGCTCCAAAAGCTTGCTAATTACAGCTGTCTTTAATGTGTGTGTTCTGCCACTGCATGCTGAGTGGATCTTTTATCTACCTACATGTAGTTTGTTTTTCCTCAGTACAATGGCATCAACCAATAGGACAACACAACCTCTCACACAGATCACAGTATGCATGCGTGGTTCGAAGAGCATCAGAATGAGTTTACAATACTCCCCTGGCCAACAAACTCCCCAGATTTAAACCCAACTGAGAATCTGTGGGATCACACCAATCAGGCTGTTCACACCACAAATCCTCAACCAAGAAACCCAGTGCAGTTGGCCACGACACTGGAGTCAGTATGGTTCCACATCCTTGTCGGTACCTAACTACGTAGCTAGTTGCATCTCACAACACTCTTGCTGTAATTACAGATATTGTATAGATCTGTTACCATTGTAAAATTTGTGAAACATGTTTTGCATTACATTGTTTCCTTGATTGGCTATCATGGTCTCCAGAAAGGCTTTGCTTATGAAGGTGTTTTAAAAATTTTAGCATCCCTGCCACTTATCAGCTCTTTCTGTACACAGAAGGGTAAAACCTTCTTAACTGCACTTCTTGTTTTCTTTCTTTTTTCACTTCTTTTTTTAAAAATTGTTACTGCTGTGTAAATGTTCTGACACAAAGCATGTGGGGTACCTTTTTAACTGACATCTGCCCAAGATGACCCACTTTATGTACTATAGTGATATAATAGTTGTTAAGAGTTCCTAACAGCTCACCAAACCACAGCAATTTCTTTTGCTTTGATTATTGAGAACCATATTGTTCTGACATAGGGGAAAAAGAAATAACAATTAAGCTTTGTGGGGCGAAAAACATCTGGAGAGATATTAAGCTGCAGCTTGAAACATACTTTGATTTTCATTACACTGTTTTTATCAAACAAATTCTGTACTGTATACATCACAAATATTTATGAAGGCACCATCATCATAAAGTAAAATTCAAGACAGGTGAGTATATTTGTGGAGGATAGCAGTTCTTATAATAAACTTCACCTTAATGCTAATAAATTTCAGTCCACACTCTTGGGCCATGGCACCAGCCAGTAGTGTTTTCCCAGTTCCTGGCGATCCATAAAGCAGAACACCACTTTGGTGACGTAAAGGAGACTGCTCAAACAGTTCTGGATACTGAAACAATTAAAACCTTTGAGTGGTTTACATCATAAACCAAAATATATTAAACATACTTTTGCAGAATAGAGTTGCAAAGCATGCTTTTGCCTTGAAAGTATAATGAGAGGATTATAAAAACTGAATATTTAAGTTATTTAGACAATTACATTTTCTATTACTTGAAAGTGTTCGTTTCTATCAACATTGTTCAACATCCTGACAAATATTACACAGGTAATATGCATTTGTTAATTAAAATCAGTTTTTCTTCTGTTACATGTTACATTTTTTTTAACTGTATTCTAAATACTTTGAATGGATTTTCCAGATAATTGTAGTGATGTTGATTTTATATATGTAAGAAATAGCAACAAATTTCAGATATCATTTTTATATAACCATACATTAGTTTTATTCTGTGCCAGTGTTTCAAATTCAACAAATCTACTACACATCGCTGCTGGATCCATGTTGATTTCCTCGGTCTTCTCCTAAAACTATTGATCACAGCCATTTTCATTGCTACTAAAGTAGTTTTTCTTGTCTTCACTGACAATTTGGTAATAGTTTTCCAAATTTCAACATTTAGCCAAATCAGATGCTCACATCAACTGCTCTTCAGAGGAATAGAATTACTGTAGAAGAAGAAAGGGTAGCTTTGAGAGATGAAATATTGAAGGCAGAAGATGTTCAAGTAGGTAAAAAAAATGATGGCTAGTAGAAATCCATGAGAAATAGAACAGATATTGAATTTAACTGATGAAAGGATAAAATATAAAAATGACAAAAGGGAATACAAACAACTAAAACGAGATTGACAGGAAATGCAAAATGGCTAGAGGACAAATATAAGGATTTTGAAAAATATTTCACCAGGGGAAGCATAGATGCCACCTACAGGAAAATTAAAGAGAGGTTTGCAGAAAAGAGAACCACCTGTATGAATATCAAGAGCTCAGATGGAAAACCAGTCCTAAGCAAAGAAGGGAAAGCAGAAAGGTGGAAGAAGTATAAGGGGGTCTATACAAGAGAAACATACTTGAAGGAAATATTATGGAAATGGTAGAGCACGTAGGTGAAGATCAGATGGGAGATACAATATTGCATGAAGAATTTGACAGAGCACTGAAAGACCTAAGTTGAAACAAGGCCCCGGGAGTAGACAACATTCCGACAGAATTACTGATAGCCTTGAGAGAGCCAGTCATGATAAAATTCTTCCATCTGAGCAAGGTGTATGAGACAGGAGAAATACCCTAGACTTCAAGAAGAATGTAATAAGTCGAATTTCAAAGACAGCAGGTTCTGACAGGTGTGAAAATTACCGGACTATCAGTTTAACATGTCACAGTTGCAAAATACTAACACAAATTCTTTACAAAAAGATGGAGAAACTGGTAGAAGCTGAGCTTGGGGAAAGTCAGTTTGGATTTCAGATAAATATAAGAACACACAAGACAATACAGACCCTACGACTTCCCATAGAGATAGGTTATGGAAAAGCAAACCTACATTTATAGCATTTGTTGGTTTAAACAAAGCTTTTGACAATGTTGACTAGAATACTCTCGTTCAAATTCAAAAGGTGGCAGGAGTAAAATACAGGGAGAGAAAGGCTATTTACATTTTTTACACAAATCAGATGGCAATTATAAGAGTCGTGGGTCATGGCAGGGAAGCAGTGGTCGAGAACAGAGTGGACTAGGTTCTACAATATCCTTGATGTTATTCAATCTGTATATTGAACAAGCAATGAAGGAATCAAAAGACAAATTTGGTGTAGGAATTAAAGCCCAGGGAGAGGAAAGAAAATCTTTGAGATTTGCCTACGACGTCATAATTCTATCAGAGACAGCAAAGGGCTTGGAAGAGCAGTTGAATGGAATGGGCAGTGTCTTGAAAGGAAGATATATGATTAACTTCTACAAAAGCAAAACAAGTATAATGGACTGTAGTCAAATTAAATCAGGGCATACTAAGGGAATTAGATTAGGAAATGAGACACTTAAAGTAGTACAGGAGTTTTGCTATTTGGGCAGCAGAGTAACTAATGATGGCTGAAGTAGAGAGGAAATAAAATGTAGACTAGCAATGGCAAGGAAAGTGTTTCTGTAGAAGAGAAATTTGTTAATATCAAATATAGATTTAAGTGTAAGTAAGTCTTTTCTGAAAGCATTTGTATTGAATGTTACCATGTATGGAAGTGAAATGTGGATGATAAACAGTTTAGACAAAAAGAGGATAGTAGCTTTTGAAATGTGATGCTCCAGAAGAATGCTGAAGATTAGATGGGTAGATCATGTAACTAATGAGGAGGTACTGAACAGAATTGGGGAGGCAAGAAATTTGTGGCACAACTTGACTAAAAGAAGGGAGATAGGTTGATAGGACACATTCTGAGACATCAAGGGATCACCAATGTTGTACTGGAGGGAAGCAAGGAAGGTGAAAGTCATAGAGCAAGGCCAAGAGAAGAATATAGTAAGCAGAGTCAGAAGGATGTAGGTTGCAGTAGTTACTCGGAGATGAAGACGCTTTCACAGGATAGAGTAGCATGGGGAGCTGCATCAAACCAGTCTTCAGACTGAAGACCACCACAACAATAACTGATCTTCACAATTTTTATCTTTCTCTTGTTTATCTGCGAATAAACTAGTGTGGCCAATAATTTTGCACACTCAGTCCTAAAGACATATCATCAAGAAGCATTAATTCTATTACCGTTTACTCTACAGTCAACTTTTCTGATACTTCAATTACTCATTCTTCGCCACACGTCACTAACTTACTCTTCCTAAGACGGTGTAATTGTAGTTCCTAGTTTTCAATTTTTTTGATTGTTATACCGATGTTTAAGCATTGTAGTCTAGTTCTCCATTGTTAAACAGTTTATCTAGCTACTTATTACAATGGCCTTTCTCCATATATCCAAATGTTATGGAAGCCTGTTGGCATTCATAAACTTTCCTTTATTATGAATCTTGGTTTTTGGTGACATAGGAAGTTGTAACATGATAGACATTCTTCACTAACTCATAGCTTACTGTCAACACATATAACATTGATTATCCCAATGTCTATGCATCACTTAGTAAAATTTACCGTTATTCTACAGAATGACATATGACAGATTTTAAATTTATCTGCAAAAGCTTTATTTCAAAAGGTGTTAATAATTGTAATTTATATAGCCATGGCTAAAGATCAATAACAAGCACAAATATATTTTACACCAATTATGAATGAAAATATACAGTAAAATTATGTTAAATTAACCCTCAAGGCATTCAATATTCCTCTGACCAGCAGAACTAACATCTCACAATCTCTTGCATATTCTGCTTGAATAGAAGCATAAATGTTTATATGCATTTTCTATTGAGTATCCCAAAACATTAAACAATCCATGAACTTCTGATAGAATAAGCCTCTTGAATACTACAATCCACATCTTCCAGTGTTCCAACAACTGTTGCTATTACCCAAACTGATCTTGTCTCTTATAATCTAGAGTCTAGAATGACTTTTCCTTCCACCCACCATTTGTACTTTTTCACATCTTATCTCCCTATTTTTCTTTGGTACCTGGTGTTGATGGAGAAACTGTTGCAAAATTATGAATCAGACATACATATTTCTGTTTTATGTTTTGGGTACCCACTAGCCGTGTTTCAGCAATTAGGAAGCAGGTAATTTGTTTCAGTCCCAAACAGTCTAAAATCAAATTTCTGACTTTTTATTTTTGATTACAGTTTCCATTCACTTCAAGACTTTATGACAAATGTATATGGTTATTGTTAGTATAAATATAAAATAGGGTAAATATATGGAAATACATACCTGTGATGGCCATCGGAAAAGTTCAGTTAACATTTCCTTTACTTTAAGAAGGCCACCAACATCAGCCCAAGACAGAGAAGAATCATGATGAAGCTTCACATCTCTTAGGGACAATGGAATATTCTTCTCAAATGCTTTAATTAAATCACTAGTCTCTATTTCTGGTAATTTTTCATCACCTACATGAAAACACCAGTTATTAGAAAAAAAACTTGTCTAGACATGTTCAAATTACATGCCAACAAGCTTCTATAAATCAAATACAAATTGTTCCAAAATAACCAAATTAAAACACACTTTCCTGGGGCACACGCAAAGTTATTTCTACGTCTGCCAGTGACTCTCCTTCCAAGGTAACATATCGCATCCTCCTTTCGCAGTCCAGTCACAAATTTCGTTTCATACTCCATAGGATTGACAGTAAGTGTAAATGTGGTACAGAGTCAAATGCTTTTTAAAAATTGAAAAATACTGCATCTACTTCACTGCTTTCAAGAAGTCAAATGGAAAAAAAATGTGAGCTGGCAACACATGATTGACATTTTCAGAACCCATGCTGGTCATTCTGTTCAAGATACCAAATTACATTTTGAGCTCAAAATAGGTTCCATGAGTCTAAAACAAATGGATTGCTAGGATATTGGATGGTAGTTCTGTGGATCACTTCTGCTACCCTTCTTGTAGGTGGATGTGACCTCAGCTTTCTTCCAACTACTGGGCACAGTTTCACATTTGAGGCATTTTTGGTAGATTATACTTAAAAGAGGGGCTAACTCCACTGAAATTTGGCATAGAATCTGACAGAGATTCCATCAGGCCCTGGAGCTTTGTTTACTTTAGGAATTTCAGCTGTTTCTCTTACCACTAACATTAACAGCTGTATCACTTATCTTTGCAGTGGTGCAAGAATTAAATTGGGGAATACCCCTGGATTTTCATTTGCAATGGAACATCTCAACACTGAGTTCAGTGTTTCTGCTTTTCTTTGCTGCCATCAATTTCAGTACCTACCTCATCCATGATTTACTGGACACTAAGTTTGGTCCCACTAACAGCCATTACCCATGATCAGAATTTCTTTGGGTTTTGTGGGAGATCCTCTGATAATACTCTATTGCTGTAGTCACTGAAGGTTTCACACATCGCCCACCTGATTTCATATTTCATTTTTCTAGTCCTTGGTTTTGTTTTACAAATAGTATGCAGTAGTCTCTGTTTCTTTAGTGGCTGTTTACCATATATTGCCACTCTGAAAAATCTTGCCTAGGTAGTTCAGAGAACACACCTAGTAATGTTTTGCAGGACATCTTATCATCTGCACTCACTTAAGAAACTGTAATATTCCCAATTGATTGTTGGCTGATTAAGGACTAATCCAATGCTGACAGTATTATTGGGAATTTCTGTGCTACTGAACTTGGGCTTACTGTGAGGGTTTTGGTTAAACATGGAGGTAACATCCTCTTCGTCTCAGAACAGCACCATGTTTCCTAAGCCCACAATTATTTGTTGTATGTTCTCTAATCTCTGTGTAACCCTTCAGTTTTTACCCTCTACAGCTCCCTCTAGTACCAGGGAAGTTATTTTCTAATACCTTAAAACATGTTTTCTCTTCTTGTCAGTGTTTTCCATATACTCCTTTCTACAGTGAAATGAAATGGTCATATGGCTTTACTGGCCAGGAGACCCCACCTGAGGTTGTTCAGCTGCCTACTGCATGTCTTTCAATTCAGTGCCACTTCAGTGTCTTTTACGTCAATAATGGGATGAAATAATTTTGCAGAGAACTTCCCCATTCCTCACCTTACCAGTACCCCTAATTTTCAACATACTTTTACAGCACCATAACTCAAACACTTCAGTTTTCTTGTTTTCTGGTTTTTCCAGTCTATGCAATCATAGGTGCCACAGGAAAGCAGGAGAGAGCCAAACATGTCAATAACATTGCCAAAGCTCTCACAGAACCAGAATTTCTATACCACTTCTTCCAGTAACACCAACAAGCTCAAAGCCACTGTGAACTTGTCACTTACAGCACCAGAAAAAATGAAGAACTGAATCTTTCTGTGCAAGCTCCAATTTCTCTTATTTTATTACAATAGCTATTTTTGCCTATATAGTTGGTAATCAACAATTTTTGCACTTAGAATAGACTGTTTGTGACTGAAATTTCATGAAAGATCGCACTGCAATGAACACATATATCCTATCTGTGACACTTTCTGCCCCATTTTGCAATAATACGGAATAAGCTATTGTTATTTGAACTTTTTTGATGTTCTTCATCAATACCAGCTGCTAAGGATCCCACATCATGCATAAATACTCCAGAAGAGTATGACCAAGTGTAGTATAGTGTGATGTTCCCTATACATGTTTTCATATATAAGTATGATGACTTCTCATATTTCTGAATTTCTGCATCTGAAATGTATTTTCATTTTGCCACATCAGGCAGTTCTGTTGGATTTTGTCACTGTTACAGTCTAGAGTAATGCTGGAATTGAAATATTTAGAATAACGAGTACACTTTTAAATGAATATGCAGAGTTTCTTCTATAATAACCTTCATATATTATTCCAGAAGTATACAACAGCTGTTTCTGTAAAAGACTTTTCAGTTGAGGAAACGTCACATAATAGTATATATCGTCAACGAAGAAACAATACCGTGTAGCTGACAAATTGCCGATTTTTCGTTTTTCAATCAAATGATGTTGTTGACCGTATACGCATCTGCTCTTAATGCCATAATGCCGAATTTTTAATTATTTACCATGAAAAAATTATCTAAAACAATAGCACATATGTGACACAGCAAGTAAACAGATGGCAATAATGTGGAACTGTAGAGAATTAAATATTGTGTATCTACAATCTATGGATATTGTAAACAATACCACATAAATACAAAAGTGCATGCATCACAGCACATTGATATTGCCTTATTACATATTTAATAGTGCTCAAAAGTGGTTCCAAGCTTGTAGCTTCATTCATGATAATGGACAGTGATACAGATGACTATCTTTTTACTCAAGAAGAAATTGTTTCTCAGCTGAAATCAGCTTATGAAAGTGGAGAATCATTCCTGAGAGTGAGGACAGTAGTAAGAAAATTGTTTTATTTTTCAACTTTGAATGTTAGTAGCACCACGAGTGTCTTATTGTGATATAAATCAGAAATCCCCCACTTCACTTGTTCTGAGATTTATTCATTTCTGCCAAAGATTTCTAGACTGTCCACTTTCTTGTAGGATCTCCCGTAAATGCAGAACAAGCAACAGGTGAGAAAAGTCGTAATGCTGGAGTTACATTTACCAAAGATTAATTAATTTCATATATGGGGTTCTCAATTACTGTTCCTGCAACATCTAATGATGCAGGTAAATTTTCTTGGGATTATTGTTAATAGTATTACTGAAGCTGTCATTCTCATAAATACAACAATTTGAGCTTCATCTTTGTCTGCTTAAATTAATTTATAACTATTTTACCATCTAGAAACTTCAGTGGCTGTATCCAACAATGCTCAAAATGAAACCACAGTCACATTTTCCACTAGAGATGACAGTACTTCACACTCATTGCTATGCAGTGGTGATCATCGTTTGCCAAACACTCTGGATAAATTATCGGAAGATCATGGGAGAAATAATGATGCTGACAGTCAAGGCCAAGAATTTTATGGTGATGTAAGCAGTGACAGGAAAAAGAAGTCTAAACCACATTCTGAAGCTTGGAAGAAAAATGCCAATAAAATTCCGAGAATGCATGGACAGGAGCATATCGGATACAAAAGAAGTTGAATTGGTAAAATTACTCATGATACTCCAAGAGAGGCATGAAAATTAGGTCCAACATGTACTTCGAAGATGTGCCAGAAATTCTTTTAAATGATGTGTCATCAGTTTTCTGGTGATGATAGGCAGGTAGTATTTAACACATTTTGGGAAATGATGTCATGGGATCAGAGGAAGGTTTATGGTATCAACCTTGTGGATGTAATTCTCACCAAATGTCCAGGGAAGAACAGTGGCGAATGCAGGAGAAAAGGGGCACTCATTTATCATTTGAAAAATGAGCTGGGGAAACAAAATATGCAAAAAGATGTTTCTCAATACTCTTGGGATTAAAGAATGGACTGTCCAATATTGGCTGGGCAATTCCACACATGAGATGAGTCCTGATACAGAATCGTCACAACCTCAAATCAAACAGATGAAGAAGAAAGATGAGATAACCTTCATGAAAGAATTCCTGGAGTCTCTTCCAAAACTTCCATTGCATTACTGCAGGAAATCCTCCTCAAAGTTGTACCTTGAGCCTATTCTACAATCCAAACAACAGCTATATGGACTCTATGTGAAAAAATGTCATGCGGAAAAGGTTTCACCATTAAGTCGGGCTACCTTTAACTTGATTTTAGAAGATACTAATATTAGCTTATTTTCCCCCAAGAAAGACCAGTGCGACTTGTATTGTAGTTACAGGCTTGGTAACTTGAGTGAAGATGTGTGGAAGCATCACACAGAACGGAAAAAGCACATAAGGATGCAAAAAGATGCTGCCAAGAAAGAAACCAAGCAGAAGCTCTGCTCAGTGTACACCATGGATTTACAGACTGTGAAAGTAGTTCCATTTTTAAGTGCAAGTGCAGTTTATTATAAAGCAAAGTTGGCTGTTCATAACTTAACAATGTATACTTTAGAAAGTTGTGATGCAGTATGTTACTGGTTTGATGAAACGCAAGGTAATTTGGTTGCCTCATGCATCATGGACACCCTATCCAGAATGATTAAGGAAAATCCCATTCAAGTCATTCTGTATTCTGACGGCTGCACATATCAGAACAGAAACGTGATATTATCAAATCCTCTTTTAATATTAGCAATTGATACTGGAGTATTTATTACACCAAAGGTTTTGGAGAAAGGCCATACTCAGATGGAATGTGACTCAGGTCACAGTTCTACTGAGTGCAAGCTTAAAGGACGTGAAGTTACACATCCTAGCCAATATGCTGTGATATCTAAAGAAGCAAGAAAAAAGCCACAGCCATACAAAGTCCATTACTTAGAAAAGTTTGTAGCTGTATGATTCAATTAGGCCTGGAAGAGCTGTAAAAAATGAGCCTACAGTTACCGATCAGAGGGCGCTACAGTACCGCCCAAATGGTATTATTTACTACAAGTGCTCTTTCAACAAGGTGTGGCAAGAATTACCGAGGCATCCGAGGAAAATTCTTGGAGATGTTTGCTTCCCAAAACTATACAAGAAAGGGCTGAAAAATCAAAAAATCCAAATGGGATAATTTACAACAGCTTAAATCTGTTGTTCCTAAATATTGTCATAGTTATTATGACACCATTCCTTATGAATGAAAATTACCATGGAGGTAACTGTGTGACGAGTATCAGTGCAGTGTAATTCTTTGTTGCTGCTTTGAGTGACGTTCACGATTTTTCTTGAAGAAATGTGCAGACATTATTGGAACTATGTAAATAGCATATTTACTTAAAATGTTTCTATGAAAATGATTAATGCTCCAAAATGAGTTCTTACTAGCTTTCTCAGTACCAAATACAAACATAAATATGTAAAGTCGTGCCGGGATGTTGACAAACAAATACCGCGTAAGTAACAGATCATGGCATAAATACCGAGAAAAAGCTTTCTAAACCGTATTTTTTTGTTTCACTTTTTTATTTGATCCAATATTTCCTTGTGATGCTACAATGCAAATTTAGCACCATGGTGAAACGTATTAGACATTTTAGACAGTTTTTTGTCTCTCGTGTAAAATTCTTATTTTGCTACTTACGTGGTATTGTTTCTTCACCAACGATATACAATTTTGACAGACATTGCATGAATAAATGGGTGGTCTACATGAGGACTGGTCACAGTGTGCCAAACTTCATGTTTGCAAGTACTCAGAACAGTGTGACATTTCATTTAGCATTGTGATGTCAGTACAACTCTCTGAGTTCAGCACATTCATGCTTTCAGCACTTTTTAACTTTCGCTATTTGTTCATGATACAAAAGACATTCAAAAGAGCAGTCTATTGATCTGTCATTGGAATACTTTAAAATGAATGAAGAATGGCAGAAGAGAGAGATGAGAATTCTCAATTCGCATAAGTGACAAGTACTGCATATTTACTATGAAATGACATTACAATACCATGCAGAAAAATTTAAGTAATTTGTTGACAATGAAATGGCAAAAAATTACAATGATCAACACACAAGATTCATTGTTCTGTACATCAAAAAGCACAAAAATACAAAAATTTCCAGGCCTGAAGCACATACATTTATGAAGCCACACACAGCATTCCATTGTCAGTTGCAACAGTTTTCAATGGAACTGAACAAAGAGTACAGAGACATTACATAGCACTGCAAAGTATGTTGTTTAAGTCAAGAGACAGGAACAAAAATTAGAACATTTGGAATGGAGTGCAGACTTCACATTTTAAGTCGGCTTGATTGCACACTGTCCATAGCAAGACATTGTAAGGTAACCTCTTTCTGGTTTGATGGGGATGCATTTGAAAATAAAACCATGCTAATAAAGAAAGCTCAGTTACCTAAGCTCTCTAGCATTAAGGAAAGTGCAAGGATTGAAGATGTTTGGTTTTTGGGGTGCTCAACTGCGTGGTCATCAGTGCCCATACAAAGTCCCATGTTTTCACAGTCCAATATTTTTCACGATCCACTATAGCTACTGTCACAAATGATGAAGATAATGATGATGATGATGAGGAGGAGGAGGAGGAGGAGGAGGAGGAGGATGAAATGATGAGGGCAACACAAATAGCCAGTACCCTGGCAGAGAAAACCCCCAATCTGGCCAGGAATCAAACCGGGACTCAGTGATCCAGAGGCAGCAACATTAACCACTAGACTACGAACCGCGGCGCTGCAAGGTTTGAAGAATTCATTGTGAGCTTGAAAGAATTAAAAAGAGAGTTTTAAAGAGATTTTGAGGACACTTTCAATCTTATGTCTGTTTCCGTGCTAATTTCAAGATCATTTGCCATTTCAGTTGAAGTCCTGCTGTGTACATGCAATTGTAACTGACTGATGTGCAAAATAATTCCTGTTTTAATAACATATCTTTCTGTGTTAAAAATGTCCAGGATGTCTGAATTGCTTTCCTCAGGTACAGTTTCTGAGGCTTCCTAATGAGGCTGCAAAAGTGTTACAAAGTTTCAATGGACATATTTGTGTGAAAGATCTTTTATTGTCTACAAAACTAAATAAGTCATGATTACATGACAACCTGAGTGTGAAACTGTGAAATTGTCTGCACCTGCCTGTATACCAACTGTCTTAAAAGATAAAAATTATATTATGCCTTCAGTGTGCCAAAAATAATTAAATATTACTGAAAATTTGTTTTGTTGTGACCTATGTTGTTGAAAAATGTTAAATATAAAACCAACTGCACTGCCATTTAAATGCATTGCATTCACAGTTTTCCCCTCTTCCTCCTCACACTCAGACAACCTGGCTTGTTGGTGGGGGAAATGTGAAGTGAGCCTGAGCACTTTGGCACTCGTGTGTGGGCATGGCCTGAGAACCGAAATCTTGGCTAACCCTGCTCTACATGCTGCTTCTTTTTCAGCACAGATCTCTCACAGCATTCTTACACTGCAGGAATTTACTATGGGATTGCTGTGCTACTCCAACTTGGGACATAAGTGCATGGAGTGTATAAAAATGCTTACACTGATACTTCATCTTGAGGAGATACCTTCCACAACATGTGGCACGCTTTGAGTTGTTACACAAAAATAAACAACAGACACATAAACAGCTGTACTCACCCAAATATTTAATTTCTTTATTGCTTTTAGTTTGTGAGCATTAACCGTTGTCCAAGTTGTTGAGAGCAATGTATTTTTCTATGTCTTGTTGTTATATGTTGTGCACGCTGCTTTATGTATTTTCCATGTATTGTTTTTAATAATGCTTATACAGTAAATACTCTTTGCGCAATCAGTTGTCTGTTGTTTCTTGTTCAAGCTTATTGTAAGTGAAGAAGTGACATTAAAGTGTAGTCCTTTAAACATAACAAAATAGTTACTTATCTTTAATACAAGAATTTATCAAAAGGTTAGTGGTCCAGATACATGGGAGTAGAAAACTAGATATGTAACTAGTCATCGTCTATTATAAAGGAGCACACAAACAGGTCAGTGACATATTGTATATAAGCATGTAATCGAAATTCGCATCAGCCGACAAGTTAGTTGCAGTGAACAAAGTGGCCAAGTTACTCTGTTGATAATCAGTCAAAGTACAGTCAGAAAAGTCAGTTATGTGGTTTACATTCACAGATAGTAAATTTGTCTGTTATCAATGGATTCGACTAAGTCACTATTGGACCTTTGGCCGAGGATCATTATCGAGCAACATCAAAGTCAGAAATGTTATAATCAGTAGTAACCAGACAGGAAGTTAAACCCACAGAAGGAGAAACTAAACACAATGAAAAGTCTTGGAGTGAAAAAGATCATGATGCACAAATTTTTAGCAAGTCTGTTTGTCAAATGCTTAAAAAATTAGAAACACTATATGGCAAGAAATCAGATTTAATGATAGAAGGTTTGCAGAGAAATTTCTTTAGTTACAAATACTATATTAGTAAGTCAGCTGTTTAGAACTGTGTGCAGATTCAAGAATACACAGAAGATTTAGTGGCAATAAGTGAAGCTGTAAAAAAGGGCTGAATTATGTTGTAAATTTCTGGAATGTTACTGCCAAAATTTCATCACTTCCATACTGTATGGGATAATGTAGCAGCAGCCAACAAAAATCTCGACATGTTATTAGAACACCTGCATCTGGAGTCAAACCTGTCTCAAATGTTTTCATATCAAAACAAAATAAACATTTTTTTTTTTTTTTTTCTCCAAAGTAAGTCAGTAGGGACAGTCTACAGTTCAATGCCTCACATGTGGCAAAACCAGGCGTGCGAAGAAAACACTTCGGAAACAAACCATGTACCACATATTTAGTGTATTGTAGAGACAACTACACACACAACTGCAAACAAAAGAGTCACTTTGCCAGGGACTGTCCAAATGTAACATTAACACAAATGATACGAGTGAAAACTCCCAAACTCAAAATGTTTCAAATGAAATGCGCTAGTCACTTCTGAATTACCTGTTGCCAATGTAAATGACATAAATTTGCAATGTGATCAAGGAAACACTTGGTACCAAGACTGTGGTGCCACACAGCATGTGACATTTATATTAATAAATTATGAAGAATTAAATAAATGTATCAAAGTGTTGATTGGCAATGCTTCTGAATTAGAATGAACTGGAGTGGTAGACATTGAATTAGAGGCTTTTCATCGAGGAGAGTTGTGTGACATAGTTCTGGAGAACATTTTAGAAGTACCTAATAGAAATTTTAATTTATCTTCTGTTACTCAAGTCTTAGATATGGAATATGTTCTGAGTGCAATTGTGTACATCTCTGTTTTCATCTCCATTTTCAAAACCAATGACAATTTGGGAACTGTAGCAATAAGCAGACATGAGTGACAGCTGAACTAAATGTTGTTTCATACAAAAGAGTCCAACAAACGTCTGAGAGCAGTCTCAATTAAAATGTGGCATGAAAAGTAAGCTCATCAAAATCTCACGTGTTAGAGACATTCTAAAAAGAAATGACACTGATTATACTGATGACTAGAATGAGAATGTATGCGTTGATCATATCTACAGCAAACAACATTACAAATCTATCCAACAAATATGAAGACTGCAGAAAATACCCTGGATATAAATCATGTTGACTTGTGCGAAGTGAATCTCATGTCATTAGGAGGAGTAAGGTATTTTCTGTTGTTAAAAGATTATCTGTCCCATTTCCGAACTGTATATTTTCGGAAGACAGATGGTTAAGCTACTGCCAAATTAGAAACTTCCATGAAAACAGTAGAAAACCAGTGTAGGAATAAAGTAAAATGTTTATGTCTGACAACAGGATCAAAATCAACAACGCTCTCACTAAAAAGTTTTTAGATAAAAGTAGTATTTTTCACATCAGGACCAACATGTACACACCTCAGCAAAAAAGAAGTACTGAACGAGAAATGTGCACAATTAACGAGTCAGCACAATCAGCAACACATGCACAAAAAATTAATGAGAATCTGTTGGCTAAAGTGATAAATTATGCAGTCTTCATGTTAAATCAAAGTGGACGAAGTGTAATAAAAGGAAAATGTCCTACTGAATTGTGGTTTGGATGAAATCTCACTAATTTAAGAAGTTTTGAAAGTGACTGGTACCTTTCAATTTAAGATAACAAATGAAGAAAGAAATAAAAGGAGGGAATCATCTTTGGCTATGATTTGGATTTGCCCTGCTACAGACTCTACATACCTGATGAAAAGGATGTTGTTGCCTCTGATAATGTCATATTTGATGAAAGAATAGAAGATAATGAAGAAGCTACTGAATTAGACTTTCACAAGGGAAAATGAGAATGAAACTGAATATCAGCATCTAGAAGAAAACCAGGCATCTGATGACTCACTGTGTGATGCCTCTGAAGAATGCAGTGTGTCATCTGATCACATAAAACAAAACTGAGTCTCACCCCCAAAACTACATGACTGCAACGTGATTGGCTGTGAATGGTTTCATCAGACTATGAAATAGCTTCACAGCCAGTAAGAATGCAAACTTAGGCATGATGGGTGACGTTGAAGGCATTTCTATTTCAAATGCCTTGAAAGACAAAAATTGGTACAAAGCAGTACCTGATGAATAGAAATCCCTAATAAAACTTGAAACTGGGAGGCTTGTAGAACTTCCAAAGAATGTAACACCTTTAACCTGTTGCTGGGTATTGCGTAAAAAGCAAGACAGATGTTATAAAGCCAGGCAAGTTGCAAGAGGGTTTGGAGCGAGAGGAAGGACTAGGCTACTCAGAAACCTTTAGTCCTGTAGCACATTATGAATCAATTAGACTGCTTCTTAGTCATGCGGCTATTAATGAAGTGAAAGTAACAACTTTTGACATAAAGACAGCTTTTCTATACAGCAATCTGCAAGAGAAAACCTACATGAACCAAACTGAAGGATACAACAATGATACAAACAGAGTTTGCAAGCTGAAGAAGAGTTTACATGGCCTAAAATGAACTCCAAGGCACTGGAATGAGAACTTCTCAAATTATCTGATTTCATTGGAATTTATTAACACAGATGATCACCCTTATCTACTATAATGAATACAGAAGCACCATTATAGCATTGTTTGTTGATGATGGGTCAGTTATAGGAAGGAGGACAGCCAGCACTACTGAAGTTCTGAATAAGCTGAATCAGGAGTCTGAAATAAAATTTGACAAAATATTTCAAAATCAGATGTCATCTCATGATGGAAATTAAAATTGCATGGGTAGCACATGCTGTGTGGCATGGACTGGGTGGTTTTCTATGTTATAGGGTCTTGGGGAAAAATGAAATGGCTTCAGTCTTAAAGGGTACAGGTTGAACACAGGAAGGACATAGATCTAGGAACAATCAGCATAACAGTTGTAAACTGCCATAGCTGTGTTCAGAAAGTACCAGAGCTCCAAACACTAATAGGAAGCACTGATGCTCAAATTGAGGCACTGATAAGTTCGGCCAAAATCTTTGCGAAGGACCTAATGGTGTTCAGAAAGGATAGGCTAAGTACAGTTGGAGGTGGTATGTTTGCTGTTGTTAGAAATAGTTTATTTTGTGGCAAAATTGAAGTAGATAGTTCCATTGAGTTATTATGCGTAGAGGGCACTCTTGGCAACTCGCAACTAACATGATTCAATTCCTGAAAGGTTCAAAGAAAACTTGAGTCTAATTTCAAACACATACCTGACACATACAATTATGATTGGTGGTGACTTCAATCTACCCTCGATATGGTGGTGAAAATACATGTTTAAATATGGAGGTACACATAAAACATCATCAGAAATAGTGTGAAATGTATTCTCTAGAAATAATTTTTTAGTTCATGAGCCAACTTGCATAGTAAATTGCTATGAAAACACACTTGACCTGTTAGCAACAAATAACCTTGATCTAATAACAAATGTTAAAACAGATATAGGGATAAGTGAAAACAGAGTTGTCATATCAAGCCTGAATACCATAACTCCCAGATCCAATAAAAATAAAAGAAAAATATACTTAATCAAAAAAGCAGATAAAAATTTGCTTGATACCTTCCTGAGAAATAATCTCCACTCCTTCCAAATTAATTCTTTAATTGTAAACCACATGTGGCTTGAATTCAGGGAAATAGTATCAACAGCAATTGAGAGATTTATACCAAACAAATAAACATGTGATGGAGCTGATCCCCCAGGGTACAAAAAATAGATCAGAACACTGTCACAGAATTTAAACAACCGCAAAGTCCCCAAGATTGGTGATATTTTACAGAACCCCAAATTTCAATGTGGAATTCAATGCAAGATACTTATAACAATGAACCCTGGCAGAAAATCCAGAGAGATTCTGGTTGAACAAAGTATTCCAGCAGTAAGACATAATCAATGTATTGTCTGTGCAATAGTAATGAAAATACTGTTGATGACAATACTGCTAAAGCAGAGTTACTAAACACAGCCTTCTGAAATTCCTTCACCAAAAAAGACAAAGTAAATGTTCCATAATTCAAATCAAGAGCATCTGCCAACATGAGTAACTTAGAAGTAGATGTCCTCAGAATAGTGAAGCAACTTAACTCACCTAATAAAAGCAAGTCTTTTGGTCCAGATTGTATAACAATCAGGTTCCTTTCAGAGTATGCTGATGCAATAGCTCCATACTTAGCAATCATATGCAACTGCTCACTTGAGGAAAGATTTGTATCCAAAGACTGGAAAGTTGCACAGGTCACACGGATATTCAAGAAATGCAAAAGGAGTAATTCATTAAATTACAGGTCTGTACCATTAACACTGATATGCAGCAGGAATTTGGAACATATATTGTGCTCAAACATTAAAAATTACTCAAAGAGAATGGTCTATTGATATATAATCAACATTAATTCAGAAAACTTTGTTCTTGTTAAAGTCAACCAGCTCTATACTGACACAAAGCACTGATTGCTATCAACAAGAAATTTCATGTTGATTCCATATTTCTGTATTTCTGGACTCCATTGAGAAAGCTCAAAGGAGGACAGCAATTTTTGTATTATTGAGAAATATGGAAGAGAGTGTCAAGAACATGAAACTTGATTTGGGGTGGACGTAATTAAAACAAAGGTGTTTCTCTTTGCAGCAAGGTCTTCTCACATAATTTTAATCACCAACTTTCTCCTCTGAATGAAAAAATATTTTGTTGACACTGACCTACATACTGATAAATGATAATCATACTAAAATAAGGTGAATCAGAGCTCACAGAGAAGGATGTGGATGTTCATTTTTTCTGCAGAATTCTGTTGGTTCATTCAGACTTTGCTGTTTGAGAGTGGACTAAAAGAGAATTATAATGGAAGTGGTCTTATGAACCTTCTTCCAGGCACTTAAGTGTGATTTGCAGAGTAGCCATTTAGATGACGTATACAAACAAACTTTTAAGACAATTTAAGTTTGATGATTTGAACCCAGTAGCTACACCTATGGAGCACGGAATGGTAACAGACAAAGAAAATCTCGTCAATAATGTGTCACTAGAGAGGACTGAAGCCCATAGAGAAGCTATTGAGAGTCTAGAGTGCCTTTTACAACAACATCTCATTCAGGTATCACTTTTTCTGCTAATTGCTTAAACAGATTTAGTAATAAATTAATGATTAGTCACTGGAAAATGGTGAAACATATTTTTCAGTACCTAAAAGGTACTATGAAGATTGGTATATTCTTCAATGGAGACTCAACATGGCTTGACTATGCCGATTCTGATTATGGAGACAATATTTCAACTACATGCTCCAGCAATGGAGTTCTTATCATGTGGGATGGACCCATTGCCTGGTATGCACAAAAGCAATGTCTTGTTGCACCGTAGAATGGTGTGTAGTGCAACATGTGGGGTAAAGTGGGACGTTATATTATCTTTGGTATTTTGTTGGTGCTGACATCGAGTGGCTCTCTGAAACTGATCTCTTTACTTAATTTTGCTCATCAAAGTTTAACAAAGCAGATACATAGTGTTTGAAGCTTATTTAGCTGGTAAGTGCTTCACAGTTTTTTTTGTCATGCCAAAAACGTTAAATTATAAAATATCCTTACAAACCTCTTCCAGTGCTCAGAAGAATATTAATGTAATACTCAGCTTAACCTATAGTCTCAGAACTAGTATTGAGGTTATGTTGTATACAAATCATTATGATGTTATTGTCATTAATGTACTCATGAGACTAATTAGTTCAAAGAATTGTCATCTTCATGGGTGAAGTGGGACATGGTGCGAAGCTATAAAAAAAGCTGCAGGAAGTGATGGACTCTTTTATGTGATGCAAAATGATATTGCAGAGTACAGGAGAAGTAGCAGAAGCTTAGGGATCATAGCTGAGGAATATAGTGTTGCAAAAACTGTGATGGCAAATGAAAAATTTAAGAAGAAACATGGAGGTCAACAAGTTTTAAGCGAGGAGCATGAAAATTTAATAGTGGCAGGAGTTTTAACCTGTGCAGAGTGGGGTTTTGTCGTCAAAGTGATGATGTTGAGAACACAGTAAAAACTTTTCTTGGTCGACTTGGATATCATGAGAAAAAATTCAAAGACAATAGACCAGGGAGAGATTTGATTCAGAATCTATTTTGTTGATATCCTAACCTGACATTTTGTCTTTCAGAAAATGTAAAAATATCAAGAGCTGCTGTTAACGAAGACTGCCTTACTGGATATTTCAAAAACTTGGAAGCTAATTTGAAAGACATTCCTCAAGAAAGGGTTCTAAACTATGATGAAACAAATTTCACAGATGATCCTGGATCTTCCAGGGTCATTGTAAGAAGAGGATGTCGACATTCAGAAAGAGTTATTGACCATAGCAAAGAGTCAGTCAGTGTGATGTTAACTGTTTCTGCTAATGGAGAAGTGCACCTCCCTTTTATTGTGTACAAGACCTTGGGCACAAGTCTCTACCCAACTTGGACAGTAGATGGTGTTGAAGGCTCACGTTAGGCAGTAAGCAAATCTGGTTGGTTTGACAAGACATTATTTGAAGAATGGTTTGTCAAAATAGGTCTGCCATATCTGAGAAGGTCTGATGGAAGAAAAGCTGTCATAGGGGAGAATCTTCCAAGTCATCTCTCACAGGAAGTGATAAGTTTGTGTCATGATCATAACATTGCCTTTATAATGCTTCCTCCAAATTCTACACATCTAACATAACCCTTGGATATTGCAGAATGCAAACCAATTAAAGCAGCATGGAGAGCTGTTTTGCTGAACTGGAAGAAACTGTACAAGGGCTGTCTGCCTAAAGTCCAGTTTCCAAAAAAAACTGAAGCAAGCACTGGAGAAGGTTCTGGTATAATACCATTAGATTCTGAAAAAGTGCTGCAGCATTCCAAATCTGAGAAAGTTTGGATAGATGTTCTCACTGAAAAGTTTGTCATAGCCATATCTAGTGCCGTGATTCCACAAGAAACAGAGGTAGAAAACTAAATGTTCATCCAGGTATGAGCATTTCTCCTGCAGATTTTGTCACTAATGTTTCCATAACTTCTGCCAACCACAGTAGTGTCTGCAAGCACCAGGGGTTCACTGGTACCCAACAAGATACTGCATTTCGTAGAGGTAAGAACAGAAGTAGGGAAGTGAAACCTAAATTTGAACTGTCAACAAGAGAACAACCCAGAGGCTTCATTGTGGCAAAATTCATCACAGAGCAAGACCACCAAACAAAATTCTACCAGGGAGAAATCACTGGCGTACCAAAGGATAAGACAATTGAAATAAAATTTCTAAGGAAAAAAGTAGGGAAAACAGTGACAATGTTCCATTTCCCTCAAGTGAATGACATCCAAGATGTTCTCTACGCTGATATTGTTTGGAAAACTGGTGTGAATCAAGACATCAGAAGAGGAATATTTCTCTTCCCAACACTGTTCAAGATTGTTGACATTGCAAAAGTCCGATGAGTGAAAATTAGCGATTAACAGTATAGCAAAGCTGGATATAGATTTGTAAGACCATATCATCATTTTATAGAGCATTAAAATATTCTTATTTTCAGAAAAAGTTCCTGAATGTAAAATAAAAGGTTTTCTCTACAAAACTTTTTTATACGGTAGCATATAATAAAAAGAATTTCTGCTTACCATACTCATTTGCGTTATTTCCCTTCAAGGGTATTTTGAACACAAATAAATGTCTGGGACACACATTTCAGCACTTAAACAGTCCCTCCATCTAACATATTTAAAAAATATGAACCTAAACATAGTGCAAAATGTTGTTAGAAGATTAAATATTTAAAGTTTCATAAGGTTTGGAAACAAAATTGGTACCACAGGTAAATTTACTAAAAAGCTGAAAATCTGCCCCACTTCACCCCATTCTATGGTAACTTCAGCCACTGAAGCAGAATATCTAACTGCCATCTCTTCAATCAACAATGAATGCTGGATACAATGCCTTGGGCAAGAATTTGGAATTTTAAGTCTGAATGAACCAACATATTATGTACTGACAATCAAACTGCCAGAGCTCTGTATTGACAATCAAACTGCCACATACATGTTGAAGAATACCTACAAAGGAAAAATAACAAGAGGCAAGAAAAATATAGATATTCCACGAAAGTTCACTCAACAATATATTGGAACAACCACAAAAATGAAATATGTGGAAAGTTCAAGTCAACTTGCTGACATACTAACAAAACCGCAGACTCGTAAAGTATTTGAAGAATTAAGAAGAAAAATAATTAAGGAGGAGCATTGGACATTAACTATTTTTCTGTCTTAAGGTGCTTTCATATATGTTCCATGATTTTTTGGATAATGCTGTATGTAGTAATTACTCTCTGATCAGTCAGTTGTCTGTTGTTTCTTTTCCAAGCATTTTATAGATTACATCCAAGGGATCAGTGGAGTTGGCATACACAATCAGCATCTCATCTCATATCCACTTATGAGAATATTTCAGGGGATATAAGGAGATATATTTCTCTCTTCTGGAGATAACAAAGCTAGATGCAAGTATAATTTACCACATACTGTACCCAACAGCCAAGAGGATGATCTCGACAACATTCTGGCTCTATGTGGCACAGCAACTCATGAAGAAAGTGACTCTCCTTGTCTCTAATTGTGAGGGAGGACCAAGCAAAGCAGAAAACCCATTAAGGTTTCGAGCCAAAAAAGCTGAGGGCTTCTTACAGAAAAAATAATACCAGCTCAGAAGAAAACAACTCCTTTTAGAAGGTGAAAAGTTTATTATGATTGAAGACATTGTGGGGAAACCTGTTTCGAATGTAATATATGTAAAATTACCCTTCATGTAGACATCTATATCATGATATACGATACACAGACTGAGCCATGAGTGAGTATTTCAACACATGAAAAACAAGTAATGGTGTACCATAAACAATGCAACTGGGGTTATGAGTCCTTAGTATATATATATTTCTTCAAATTTCATAAATAATCATTTACATGCAAAACACACACACACACACACACACATACACACACACACAATAAAAACAATTGTACGTGAATAGTTTAATGTAGTGAGTGATATATTACTGCAGCTCCTATATTTGCAAAGTTTTTTCTGTTAAAATACTTGTTATTCATTTATGACACTTTCTTTAAGACAAAGAATTGTTTTTGTTGCTAATAAATATAGTTTTTAATATGGTTTAACATGTTAATCATTCAGAACTTCGACTTTAGAAACCTGTATACAAGTGACACACAGCATTTGTTTTTGATCTTCATTATCAACTGATAACACTTACCAACTCGTTTCCAGCTCTCAAATAAAGTTTTCTCAGCTAAATCTATTAAATCTTGCAATACATAGCCCTCAGTCTTCTGGGAAAAATGTTTCAAATCATCTAATGTTATCAAACTTGGGATATCCCTGAAGCTTCCTTGTAACAAATTCCTTAATATTTCAAGTCTTGCATCCTGTAAATACAAATGTTAGAGCTTTAATGATGAGGCATTAGCTAAAATATGCAATTCATAATTTAAAAAACTGTTTTTCCCACACAAATACTTATATCAGATGAAACATAATGATTGTCCCCATTCCTCAAGAACATGAAAATGGCAATGTTGGAAATGGCAGCTCTCCTTCCAACCCCCTCTTTTGTGTGTGTGTGTGTGTGTGTGTGTGTGTGTGTGTGTGTGTGTGTGTGTGTGTGTCTCACAAATACAAAAAACTGATTCGTCTCTTAAGAGCGGAAAGTCATGTGTTAGTTCATATGTAATTATTCCATTGCTATCTGAAGTCAGAGTGAAGGGAAGGAGTTCCACAATGGCTGGACAAATGGTGCCACAAAATGTACATTCTTGTCCAACATACACATTTACACTCTGCGAGCCATTGTGAAGTATGTGGCATATGTTACTTCCCATGGTACCATGTATTAAGGACTGTTCCCATTCCATTCACATATGGTATCTCATCTTTTCTGTGATGTTATCTTGTGGATCACGTACAACTGTGACCATGTGTGCTGCCCTTTTCTGAATACGTTTGGTAGTTCCTGATAGTCCTGTCTGGTATGTATCCCACACACTAGTTCTAAGGTGCTTCACTCTAGTGTTATATAAACAATCTCCTTTGTAGACTCATTGCATTTTCGGAGTATCTTACCAATGAACCAAAGTCTATCAGCTGCTTTACCTACAACTGGACCCATGCAATCATTCCATTTTATAATCATACATATTTTTAAATCCAGGTATTTGTAAGGAATGTTTGGTTCTAACTGTGACTTACTGATATTGTAGTCATAGGATGCTACATTTTGGTGTTTTGTGAAGTGCAAAATGGTCTGTCCTTGTTTCTCCCACTGACTCATAACTTTTGATTCAGTAATGATATGAACAATAATAGGAGGCCTTTGAAAGGTATCACTGTGTATATCGATAAGCCTTGTCAGTTACCAAGTCACGTGACTCACCAGAGTGCTACAGCAAGAGTGGAGAATCCTGAATGGTGTGGATAATTTCCATCTCTGGCTATATCTCTTGAATGCCTTATGGGACACAGAGAGAATCAAATCAGATAGGAAAGTTCTTTTCTACACTAAAGTTTATCTAAGGCAGTGACTGTAGGAGATATAATGCTCTGTTGTATGTGGTAAATTTTGCAACCAAAGTAGGTCTCTTTTAGATCCACCAAGATACTCAATGTTAAAAGTGAGTGCTTTATTTTTTAGTGTCATCAAAGCAAAGTAGTTCTGGAACTCCTACATCGGAGCATCCATGCCTAAAAGGCAGTACCCAGGTCCAGCTCTAAGCAGAATTCCCAAAAACCCTAATTGATTTTTAATGAAAAATTTGTGAGCACTTTCAAGTATGGCTGAGCAATTGTGTAATATGTAAATAAGCATGTATAGAGCAAATTTCATATGCTCATTCCATCATGAGGAATTGCTACCTGTTAAGTGATAGTTCTGCAAGCATTTGTGGCCTGCCTTATGCCACATGGTGGACTGCATCAAACATTTCTGGCAGAACATCCCAGCATACTCATACATATTGCAATCATGATCAACCTGTGATTTTATACAGCCTCTTTAAAATACAAATCAGACTAGCTCTGTCTCCTTCCAAGCTCTGTGCCTAATATATTTTAACATAATAAGTCCTTTGAGGGTGTGGCTTTCATGTTTATCACATTCAACAGCCAAGTAAAATTTGTATCAAGAAGAAAGCCCAGAAAACTCAACTGAATATGTGAAATCAGGACACTCATTCTCAAATTAAAAGCAAAACTTTGATGTTTAATAGGCACACACAGATACTCCAACAGAAAATTTAATAATCTATTTGCTAACCCACTCCAATCTCCAAACTGTTGTTGTTGTTGTTGTGGTGGTCTTCAGTCCTGAGACTGGTTTGATGCAGCTCTCCATGCTACCCTGTCCTGTGCAAGCTTCTTCATCTCCCAGTACTTACTGCAACCCACATCCTTCTGAATCTGCTTAGTGTATTCATCTCTTGGTCTCCTTCTGTGATTTTTACCCTCCACACTGCCCTCCAATGCTAAATTTGTGATCCCTTGATGCCTCAGAACATGTCCTACTAACCGGTCCCTCCTTTTTGTCAAGTTGTGCCACATACTCCTCTTCTCCCCAATTCTATTCAATACTTCATCATTAGTTATGTGATCTACCCATCTCCAAACTGTTATCTCTAATAAAAGTGTTGTTATTGTAAGTCTGTGAGAAAAGTAAAATTTTGCTATTGAACTCATGCTAGCTGTGGAAGTTTCAAGCGTGGGTACATTTAAAGTGTCTGAGAGATGTATTCTCACAATTAAGTAGACCGGCTGGACTTCACCGAGTCAGAACTCATCTGCAAAACAAGCAGTTGGTCATCCTATAAAGCCAATCTCATTGCACGACTTCTCAACTGAACCCAAGATTTTGACTAGGGCACATTACAAGTAAGATGAGCATTGTGAATGCTGTGTGGCACAGACATATGGACTCTGTCTCAATGTAAGTTCTTTTTGTTTACCGAGCTTGTACTTCAGCTGTTTGTTTGGTGAAACTCCTCTGTCAACCAGGTGGAGACTGATGGTAAAGTGGAAACTTCATTGCAATTACAGTCCACTGCACAGTATTTTTGAGAGCATACTGAGAGACTAGTAACTGAAATGACACTCAGAATGGCTGAAATACATCCCTTGGGACAGAAAGCTCCATTTCAGAGTCATAGTATTAAAAGACACAACCATGAAAGGATTAACAGAAAAGCTGTGCTATGGGCTTAGAACATCTACTGGTCTAGGGTGTTATATATGGTAGGTATGAGGACACTACTGTTACCCTACTACAGCAACTGCTGTATAAATCAGTCACAAGGGAGATAGACAAAATATTGTATGTACTGTTAACAAAAATAATCCTCTCCCCCTTCCAGAAGTCACCATTACTGTTGAGGCTACAGTCCATTAATATAAGAGAGTGTTTCCTGGAAACATAGGCAGAAGTTTAACTTCTTCCACTTGAGAGCTAGTGATTTTTCTTGATGTGTGTTTTAGAAATTACTACCAAACTTTGAACTGCTAGTATTTGTATGCCACATAGCCTCCCAGAAGGAGACAACAAATTGTGAATCAAGAGCTTTTGGAACCGCATTTGCAAGCACAGGTATTGATGCTGCTAATAGCAGTATGAGTCAGTGTATAGCCATCTATCTCCACAATAGATATATGAAGAGCTAAAATAAATGAGACAGTGAATATCATAATTCACATTACCATTCTACGGTGCAACAATATGGAATCTGGCTTACAATTTTGGGTTCCTGTACATTCATAACATCGAAGTACACAAAATATCCAGAATAAAAGCTGTCAAGGTAAAACTCTTAAGAAGACAGAGTTGCACAAGAAGTCAGTTATAACTAACACTTTCCAGAATACACCAGATGAACATCGTAAGTTACACAAGCCACCTAGGGTTGATCTTCAAGTTGCTAATGTTTTTGATGTCATGGGGAAGTGGAAGAAAAGCTGAAATGAACAACCATCCCAAAACGCCCATCTAATTAAACATCTAATGAACAATATTGCTGGGTTAGAGCTTGCCAGTTATAAATGGTTGATACTTAACTGCATTCAAATGGGATATTGATGAAATGGGGTTCAGTGTGGGACTGTGGTGTGGAGGAGCAAAGAGTAAGACACATGAAAAACTGCCCATTCCATGCTTTTAAAGGTGATCTGAAAGATTCATAAAAATTGATACTGAGTGTTGCAATTTCTACAACCCTTTAGATCACATAACATCAACAGATACGAAGAAAGTAAATTGGAAAAAGAAACCACTACATGGCAAGCACCCGTATCATCTAACACAGCCACGCATCGATCAAGACGCATCCAACACATGGCTAAGAAAAGGCAATATATGCAGTGAGACGGAAGGATTCACGATTGCAATACAGGATCAAACAATAAACACCAGATATTACAGCAAGCATATTATTAAATATCCCAATACCACAACAGATAAATGCAGACTTTGCAAACAACAAATAGAAACAGTAGATCACATCACAAGCGGATGTACAATACTAGCAAATACAGAATACCCCAGAAGACATGACAATGTAGCAAAAATAATACATCAACAGCATGCCTTAAAACATAAACTTATAAAACAACACGTTCCCACATACAAGTATGCACCACAAAATGTACTGGATAATGATGAATACAAATTATACTGGAACAGAACCATTATAACAGATAAAACAACACCGCATAACAAACCTGACATCATACTCACTAATAAAAAGAAGAAATTAACACAACTAATCTAAATATCCATATCCAATACAACAAATATAGAAAAGAAAACAGGAGAAAAAATTGAAAAATACATCCAACTGGCTGAGGAAGTCAAGGATATGTGGCATCAGGATAAAGTTGACATTATACCAATTATACTATCAACTACAGGAGTCATACCACACAATATCCACCAGTACATCAATGCAATACAGCTACATCTAAACTTATATATACAACTACAGAAATCCGTAATTATTGATACATGTTCAATTACCCGAAAGTTCCTAAATGCAATATAACATATACCGTACAGTTAAAAGGAAGTCACGCTCGATCAAGGTCCGTGTCACTTTCTACTTTTGACCAGACATAACGTCTGAGATAAGAAAGAAATAATAATAATAATAATAATAGGCTAGGTAAAATCTCACAACAAGAAGCGATAGAGCAATTAGATGAAAAGAAGCAGAAATTACAAGCATTGACCAAACGACTTAGAAGATACAAGAAAAGTGAAAATAGAAGAAAACAAAACCAAACATTCAACACAAACCAAAAGAAATTTTACCAGACAATAGATAACACACACATTAAAATAGACAATCCACCAAACATAACAGACATGGAACACTTCTGGAGCAACATATGGTCAAACCTGGTACAACATAACAGGCATGCACGGTGGATAGAAGCAGAAACAGACACATACAAGATGATACCACAAATACCTGAAGTGATAATTTTGCAACATGAAGTCAACAAAGCAATTAATTCTACTCACAATTGGAAAGCCCCTGGAAAAGATAAAATAGCAAATTTCTGGCTAAAGAAGTTCACCTCAACACATTCACATCTAACTAAACTATTTAACATATATTAAAAACAAAGATTCCAAGACTTACCAAGCGGGAAAGCGCCGGCAGACAGGCACATGAACAAAACACACAAACACACACACAGAATTACGAGCTTTCGCAACTGGCAGTTGCTTCGTCAGGAAAGAGGGAAGGAGAGGGAAAAATGAAAGGATGTGGGTTTTAAGGGAGAGGGTAAGGAGTCATTCCAATCCCGGGAGCGGAAAGACTTCCCTTAGGGGAAAAAAAGGACAGGTGTACACTCGCACACACACACACAATTTTTAATATATTTTTCCCATGTGGAAGTTTCTTTCTATTTTATTTATAAACTATTTAACAGTTACATTGCAGACCCACACACATTCCCTGATACACTTACACATGGAATAACTTATATGAAACCTAAAGATCAAGCAGACACAGCAAACCCAGCTAAATACAGCCCCATAACATGCCTACCAACAATATACAAAATATTAACTTCAGTCATTACACAGAAATTAATGACACATACAACACAGAACAAAATTATAAATGAAGAACAAAAAGGCTGTTGCAAAGGAGCATGAGGGTGTAAACAGCAACTGATAATAGATGCAGAGGTAACATATCAAGTGAAAACTAAACAAAGGTCGCTACACTACGCATACATTGATTACCGAAAAGCTTTTGATAGTGTACTCCACTCATGGTTACTACAAATATTGGAAATATACAAAGTAGATCCTAAATTGATACAGTTCCTAAACATAGAATTGAAAAATTGGAAAACCACACTTAATACCCAAACAAATTCAAATAATATCACATCACAGCCAATACAGATTAAGCGTGGAATATACCAAGGAGACTCATTAAGTCCTTTCTGGTTCTGCCTTGCTCTGAACCCACTATCCAACATGCTAAATAATACAAATTATGGATACAATATTACTGGAACATACCCACACAAAATCACACATTTGCTATACATTGGAACAGACAAATGTAAGAAAAATAGCATAGTCAAGGGAAAACACACTAAACAAGAAGATTACATATTGGATAACCACAGCGACTGCATAGAAGTGATGGAAAAAACAGATGCCTATAAATATCTAGGATACAGACAAAAAATAGGAATAGATAATACAAATATTAAAGAAGAACTAAAAGAAAAATATAGACAAAGACTAACAAAAATACTGAAAACAGAATTGACAGTAAGAAACAAAACAAAAGCTATAAATACTTACGCTATACCAATATTGACCTAATCATTTGGAATAGTGAAATAGAGTAACACAGACCTACAAGCACTCAATACATTTACACGATCACAATGCCACAAATATAGAATACATCACATACATTCAGCAACAGAAAGATTCACATTAAGCAGAAAGTAAGGAGGAAGGGGATTTATCGACATAAAAAACCTACATTATGGACAATTACTAACAAAGAGATAGAGGGGCTGGCCAGTACTTACCTCAGCTCAGTACAGCCGATAGAAACACAAAAAACAACCGAAAATTTAAGTTCCTAGCTTTCGGAATAAATGTTCCTTCATCAGGGAGAAGAGAGGGGAAAGAAAGGGAAGAAGGGAAAGTGGATTTAGTTACTCACAACCCAGGTTATGAAGCAAAATGGAAAGGAAAACAGGGAAGGTAACAAGGATGGAGGCATGGTTGTCAGAGGGAAGCCAAAGATATTCTACTGTAGGTACTGTGCCAACTTCAAACCAAAGAGGATGCATACAGAAGTAAAGAGGTGTATAGTATAAAGATGTAGGATGAAAAGATGCATGAATGGCTAAAGAGGAAAGGGAACGAGGAGAAGACTGAAAAGTAAATGGGAGTGAGGTTGTTTAACGTAGGTTCAGTCCAGGGGGATAGCGGGATGAAAGGATGTGCTGGAGTGCAAGTTCCCATCTCCGCAGTTCAGAGGGACTGGTGTTGGGTGGGAGAAGCCAAATGGCACATACAGTGTAGCAGGTTCCTAGGTTCCTAGAATTATGCTGGAGGGCATGCTCCGCTACTGGGTATTGGACATCTCCTAGGCGGACAGTTCGTCTGTGTCCGTTCATGCGCTCAGCCAGTTTAGTTGTTGTCATACCAATGTAACAGGCTGTGCAGTGCAGGCATGTCAGCTGATAAATGACGTGTGTAGTCTCACACGTGGCCCTGCCTTGAATTGTGTATGTTTTACCAGTAGTGGGGCTGGAGTAGGTGGTTGTGGGGGGATGCATGGGGCAGGTTTTGCAGCGGGGTCGGTTACAGGGGTAGGAACCGCTGGGTAGAGAAGGTAGTCTGGGAATATTGCAAGGTTTAACAAGGATGTTACGGAGGTTAGGGGGATGACGAAAGGCAACTCTGGGTGGTGTGGGGAGAATTTTGTCAAGGGATGATCTCATTTCAGGGGTTGACTTGAGAAAGTCATATCCCTGGCGGAGTAATTTATTGATGTATTTGAGGCCAGGATAATATTGGGTGACAAGAGGGATGCTTCTGTGTGGTCTGAGGGTAGGAATATTGTTGTTGGACGGGGAGGAATGTATTGCCATGAATACCTAGGCAAACGTATCTGCTCCAGTGACGAATCCCTCAACAATTACGCCTCAACAATTACTATCCTGCAGACCTTGTCCACAAACAGATCTCCCGAGCAATACATTCCTCCCCGTCCAACAACAATATTCCTACCCTCAGACCACACAGAAGCATCCCCGTTGTCACCCAATATTATCCTGGCCTCAAATACATCAATAAATTACTCCGCCAGGGATATGACTTTCTCAAGTCAACCCCTGAAATGAGATCATCCCTTGACAAAATTCTCCCCACACCACCCAGAGTTGCCTTTCGTCATCCCCCTAACCTCCGTAACATCCTTGGTTAAACCCTGCAATATTCCCAGACTACCTTCTCTACCCAGCGGTTCCTACCCCTGTAACCGACCCCGCTGCAAAACCCCCCCATGCATCCACCCACGACCACCTACTCCAGCCCCACTACTGGTAAAACATACACAATTCAAGGCAGGGCCACGTTTGAGACTACACATGTCATTTATCAGCTGACATGCCTGCACTGCACAGCCTTTTACATTAGTATGACAACAACTAAACTGGCTGAGCGCATGAACGGACACAGACGAACTGTCCGCCTAGGAGATGTCCAATACCCAGTAGCGGAGCATGCCCTCCAGCATAATTCTAGGGACCTAGGAACCTGCTACACTGTATGTGCCATTTGGCTTCTCCCAACCAACACCAGTCCCTCTGAACTGCGGAGATGGGAACTTGCACTCCAGCACATCCTTTCATCCCGCCATCCCCCTGGACTGAACCTACGTCAAACAACCTCACTCCCATTTACTTTTCAGTCTTCTCCTTGTTCCCTTTCCTCTTTAGCCATTCATGCATCTTTTCATCCTACATCTTTATACTATACACCTCTTTACTTCTGTATGCATCCTCTTTGGTTTGAAGCTGGCACAGTGCCTACAGTAGAATATCTTTGGCTTCCCTCTGACAACCATGCCTCCATCCTTGCTACCTTCCCTGTTTTCCTTTCCCTGTTGCTTCATAATCTGGGTTGTGAGTAACTAAATCCACTTTCCCTTCTTCCCTTTCTTTCCCCTCTCTTCTCCCTGATGAAGGAACATTTATTCCGAAAGCTAGGAACTTAAATTTTCGGTTGTTTTTTGTGTTTCTATCAGCTGTACTGAGCTGAGGTAAGTACTGGCCAGCCCCTCTATCTCTTTGTTAGTAATTGTTTCACATCTTTATATGAGATTTTCCCTTAATTAGTTACATCACTTACATTATGGACAGGTAGACAATTTAAGAAAATTCTTTCTAGAACGAGCAGAAACTAGCCAAATATACAAAGCAATCACTCATATAAATACATTGGCTACACCACTGCAATTTCATAACCACTTCTACAACCCTTTAGATCACATAACATCAACAGATACTAAGAAAGTAAATTGGAAAAAGAAAACACTAAACGGCAAGCTCCCGTATCATCTAACACAGCCACACATCGATCAAGACGCATCTAACACATGGCTAAGAAAAGGCAATATATACAGTGAGATGGAAGGATTCATGATTGCAACACAGGATCAAACAATAAACACCAGATATTACAGCAAGCATATTATTAAAGATCCCAATACCACAACAGATAAATGCAGACTTTGCAAACAACAAATAGAAACAGTAGATCACATCACAAGCGGATGTACAATACTAGCAAATACAGAATACCCCAGAAGACATGACAATGTAGCAAAAATAATACATCAACAGCATGCCTTAAAACATAAACTTATAAAACAACATGATCCCACATACAAGTATGCACCACAAAATGTACTGGAGAATGATGAATACAAATTATACTGGAACAGAACCATTATAACAGATAAAACAACACCGCATAACAAACCTGACATCATACTCACCAATAAAAAGAAGAAATTAACACAACTAATCTAAATATCCATATCCAATACAACAAATATAGAAAAGAAAACAGGAGAAAAAATTGAAAAATACATCCAACTGGCTGAGGAAGTCAAGGATATGTGGCATCAGGATAAAGTTGACATTATACCAATTATACTATTATACTATCAACTACAGGAGTCATACCACACAATATCCACCAGTACATCAATGTAATACAGCTACATCCAAACTCATATATACAACTACAGAAATCCGTAATTATTGATACATGTTCAATTACCCGAAAGTTCCTAAATGCAATATAACATATACCCTACAGTTAAAAGGAAGTCACGCTTGATCAAGGTCCACGTCACTTTCTACTTTTGACCAGACATAACGTCTGAGATAAGAAAGAAATAATAATAATGCTGCAAATAGTGATTTCCAAAGCAACTTAGGGGTACTTGTGAAAACAGGCAATTATGTTTCTTGATGAATAACATGGAGGCATTTTCTTTATATGCTTAGTCTTCTGGTTAAGCCAATGGCTTTTAAGCAGTCCATAAAGTCTTATTTTGAGTTATATAAATACTCTTGAGTGATTACATTACAGGTAGCTAATTTGCTGTGGAGAAAGCATTCCTGTCACCAAGGATAATGAAATAGTTTGACAAATTATGTGATTGGTACAATGTAAGACTTGGTTCTGGCCTTTGTAGAATTGGCAAGAAAAGTGATTTCAGTGCATTTGATCACTGCCTGGTAATGAGAGCCTGATGCATAGAATACTCATTCTTCAAGCTAACACAAACAATGGGCTTTTTACACACCAGTGGGTCAAAGGGGTATAGTGAGTTTGTTGACCCGAGAGAACAGCCACTACCCAAGTTAACTGTTGTGGTCCATAATGTGACAGATATCATCACTGAATATAATGGATAGTAGTGGTGGGAAGATGGGCCACAGTCTTGTAACATACTTGTCAATTCAGTGCTGGACAACAACAACTCTCACCAGATTTTGGTATAAGAAAGCCACTACACCACATGTTACGCCACTCACAAGACTACACAAGGCACAGGGATTAGTGCATACACAGTAACATCATGATTCATTGCTTAAAGCATGACAAAAGGTTGCCTTAGCTGATGAACTGTGGTAAACATTGTTACATGTCATCGGGAAGGTGTGAGGACATAAAATACCATGTGAGAGGATGCATTCCACTCACCAACAGAATACTTTGGAGGCAGTGAAGGTATGGTACGTTCACAGAGAGAAGAATGAGAGCTTCCTAGTTTTGAATTTGCAGGAGTTGGTCAACTTCAGCCTACTTATGTTTCGTGACTGGCCACTGCTAAGCCCAGTGATGTAATCCAGAAATTTACAAAGTGGTTGTTGTGTCATGTTCTAGTGTCTTACGAATTAATACCTCTATTGATAACGGACAGAGTGGTTTCTTGTCCATCATGGGCAGCACCAGGCACACTTTCCACTCCTTGGAGAGAGGCAAGTGGTAGTACTTTAAGGCGTTGACCATATATAGCAGTGACAGGTACAGAAAAACCTCAAGGAGTGACGCTAAAGGTATCTTGAGCTACATTTACTTTTGCCATAATAAATGATAATCAAGTCACATGCAAGGATTAAGAAAGTTTTTTTTAAAGTGATTATACACATATACAAGACAATGTCATCTTACGATATCAAAATGTTACACTTGTGGTTCTCTTCCTTAAATGATGACTTCTATGTGCCTATTCTTCCTGGCAAATCAGTTAATTACATTGTCAAAAAGATAATCAATGTCAGGGTAAGTGCTCAACAGAGCTAAGCCATTAAGTCAGTCTTCCTTCACTGTCGACCTCAGCCATGTCTTTGTACTCCACAATGTTGAAAAACTTCTTTCTACTGTAGCAATAGATGCAGGTAAACAAGCAAACATTTTGTACAGCATGTGCAAAGTAGGATAGTCAGATCTAGTACAAACAGACAATGCTTGCATAACAGAATCATAATCATTAAGGGCGTTTATGCTTGTTTGCTTGTATTGAAGAATCTCTTGCATTAGTTTCTTTTTAATCACAAAGAGTGAATCTTCTTCAAAGAACAGAAGTTCAGTTAAGCACTGATTCAGTTTATGTGTCAGATCATTACAGTCATGTTTCAGTAATTGTGAGGGCAAGAGTATGTTGAATTTTAAGTGATAAATATTTTATTCAGCAAAATGCGCATGCTACATAGGAAAGTACAACTACTGGATAACTTGATTCAGTCAAGTCACCTGACAAAAGAAATGAAGAAATAGCATGCAAGCTGACTTACGGGGGCGGCGCGGGTGGCAATGCAGGCGGCTCTGCAAGTGGGAGGCGTGCGTGCCCTGCGTGCCTCCCTTATGTATCCACCACTGATATGGTGTCACAGAATGTTGTGAGCAGGGCCGCAAAAGAGGAAAAAAAGAAAAAAAAAGGAGCTGTTCCACTTTCTCTCTTAGCCCGTGAGACAAACAGTGAAGTGCACAGGACCAACATTATTAATGCTGTTGAATCGAACAGTAGCACCAGTAATAAAGAATCTTTGCAAAGATGAAGAATATGAAGTTCAAAATTGTAACAATTCTTTTTATTGTCACAATGTAAGTTTTATTATTGGCTCTTTTGGATTCCAAATTGCCTATGAGAACTGATACAGAACTAGTAGTAACTCAACCTGAAACTATCAACTTCAATTTCAATTGTTAGCTTTTGTTACACCTGTTTCAGTTTTTACTTTCATAGACACGCAGCACACAGACAGCTGATACAGTGGCAGATAGGGTGCTGCTTTGAGCATAAACTGATATGTGAGCAGAAGTGCAGTGCCAGCACCATGTGACGTAAGAGCAGTTTGAACCCCAACCCACCTCACTTGACAGGCCATATTCTGGGGGTTGATGGGCAGAGCTTACTTCCTCTGCTCAATGCAACCCACATCCATCCACTTACTTCAATATACTAACCTGCACACTTCCTGTATTTACAGCAAGGCAATGCACCAGCCAGCTGCCCCAGAGATGAGTAATAATGGTTTGAGGAACACTACAGAGATATGAGGATGTTTGTGTGATCTCCTATGTTTATCTGACTAAATTCCTAATGAACACATCTGAGTAACCGCTGAGCCAGACACAGGTGCCCTTGAACGTAGTTCCGATGAATATCTATGAGTGGTAGGTGGTGCAATGGTCACAAATCAGAATGTCTCACAAACCTTTTCAGTCCCAATGAGTGTAGAGCAAGACTTAATATGTTATTGGAAAAACTGGACTATTAAATGTATGAATGAGCACTGCTGTCTCTACCAACTTCTCGCTCACGTTTTGCATTACACTTTTAAAATCAATCCCGTCAACTTTTTTTTCCAGTTCTCTTACAACCCGTGTCTGTGCACATACAAGTTTCATTCCACGATACAACACCCATATTAACAAATTTAATTATTTTCCTGAAATGAAATGAATGGATCAGTGGGAATTAAATCAATCAAGATGGAATGACATGAAATGTTATCATCTAAAACTGGCCATAAATGCTGAAGCTACAATGTAACAAATATGGTGTGATTAATGCAGATTTATATTTCACCCCAGCAGTTGCCTTAACAATTATGCTATCTGAGCACACCACTGGAGCTAATTCAGTGTTTCACTATCGCTAATGTTCCTATCTGTGATATTGTTTCATTGATGCCAGCTGTTCTTGACTATGTTAATTTTCTCTATGGGAAATTCTTATAAATCCAGAAGAATCACTGACAAATAAAATACACTTTGTTAGATTGAACTGCTGTGCAATTTGTTGCTCTTCCACACTTCAAGAGTTGGGCTCCTGCTTGTTACAGTGCCCATCTCTTCCTTTGTCTTCAGACACTTCTTTGATCTACTGGATTATAATTTCTGACTGTAAGGTAGTCTTCTGCTAGTTCATTCTGTCAATGTTTCTTCCATTTTATTCTGTTGTCTTCAGTTTTGGTTCTTACACAAATATGTTAAATTCTGTCCTAATGTTGCTGTTTCTTGATCTGTTTACTCAGGTACAGCCTTTCATGGCTATAAGAAGTCTCATTACAGTCACCTGGATCTTACTTTCTTGCCATTCATAAATGACCCGTAACCAACTTCGGTATAGTGTCCTCACAGGGTTTGCTCTACCATCTGAGCTACCCAAACATGACTCACACCTCATCCCCACAAGGTGTGAGTCATGCTTGAGTAGCTCATACAGTAGAGCATTTGCCCGCGAAAGGCAAAGGTCTCAAGTTCGAGTCTCAGTCCGGCTCACAGTTTTAATCTGCCAAGAAGTTTCAATTTTTCTTTGGTTGCACAGTTCATTTTGTATACTCTACTTATTGGAGTCACTCCCCATCATTGACAATACATTACATAGCCTCTTTCCCTTTCCAAAAAGCCAGTAAGTATATAAGATATCAAAAAATAAAAAAACACCTTGTTCAGTTCAGGAATTTCCAGAATTGTTTTAAATATATGTCTTCCCTCAGGCTCAGATATGGCAGGGTTAAGTTTTCCCAGTTCCAACGCTGTAGCAATCACAGCAACATAATTGTATTTCTGAAAGTCCAATAATGTAACGCAGAACATTTCAGCAACTCTGAAACAGTCAAAGGCATTTTAAAAAAACTTAATTTTGGCAATCCAGGAAAACAAATTGATTTTTCTTTTTAGTCCTTCTTGTTCCACTATTACAATGGCACAATAGTAAAACAGTGATTTAATGACCTACATCATGCAATAATCTGGAACATGTAAGAGAGAAAAAAAATCTGGACACAAAAGAAATGACAAGCTGTTTCACAAATACATTGGGATAGGTTGTTAGGGCATTCTTATGTTGCCATCAAAAGGCAAGCTCTCAATTTATCCTCAACGGTAGTAACTGGCATTTGTATAGTACATCAATATAGAACATTATAGACATCTTCACACAAAGCCAGCAACCTACAGTAAAATTTTGCAGTAGCTATAACAAAATGAACATTGCTAACTGTGATGCAGTAGTGTGTGATCCACATAAAAACTCACACGTTTGTTGACTAATAAAATTGCATTGCAGTAGTAACGTACTAGAAAGAAGACATGTTCTCAAAACTCCTGCAGTTGCATTTACAACATGTGCCATGTTCTATGATGTACTGTAATACTTACTGAACAAAGTTTCCATACTTCATGAGTTCATGCCATGATTATTTGCTATCTTTTTTTTAAAAAAACACTTTGAGAAGTGTCTTACTCATCTTGTAACATACATTTACAAGTTATTACAGGTAAGCGTGAAATTAATAGTAAATGCTAATGCTTTTAAACAATAGCTGATTAATGATAACAGGAGCTTGGTATTAACCAGGTTTTACTGTGCATAAACAGCAATTTTTATGTAATAAGAATAGTGATAACTTTCACTAATAAGGAAATGTGTCTAATTTAGTTTTTTTATTAGTGTTTATCTAGAGAATGAATGATAAATAGTTATTCCATTATTCATATAAATGCCTTATTTTGAACATTCCACTAAATATTTGACTATTGTCACATTTAAATAACCAATTAGGGAAATCTGTAAGCAGCTACTCATAATTTTTGAGGTGGAAATCTAAATCCTAATGAGTGCAAAAACCTATTACATCATCATTAAAAAGGTCAAACCAATTTATGCTAATATATATGGAATAGTCAACATTTATAAGGTCTCCACAGTGAGTGCAAAAACCCTATTGATTGACTTGGTAACTGAAGTTCTTGTGACTCAACTTAATGTGAATGGCTCAAATTTGTGATTTAATTTTCAAGAGCATGTCTTTTCTGCAGTTGTGTTCACAAATAACTTCTCTTTTTCTGACTACATATGGTACTTTTGCAGTATAAAATATTTATAAAGGATCAGTGTGTTGTATTCTTTCAGTGAAATCATATTGAATTAGAAAGTTTTCCCTCTCTCGGCCTCAGTGTTTCAAATAAGTCTCCTATTTTGTCACCGTATTTAACACTAATTCATGATATACAGTGTAGCCTCGTGGCTCAGTAGGTAACAGTCAATTACAGATCCAAGGGACCAGAGTTCAATTTCCAGTCAGTTCTAGGATTTCTTCTGTCAGCTATTGTTCCTTCTATCTTTCATAACAGTTTGTTAATGTGAAAAATGTTGAGTGACACCATGGCTTGGAGTCCACATTAAACTGTAGATCCCCTTATAACTGACTAGGCACATCAGTTCAAAAACTGGAGAATGTAATAGCATACCACATAACATAGAACAATGCCTAGTAAATCACTGTGGTATTCAACATAGTTTCAACTTCCCATCATTACCTTTCAAACATTTACATGTCAAAGCTCAAACATGTAACCTTGCTTGGTGAATCTGCTTTGCCTGATACAGAGAAACATTAAACTATGATAGCTGGGTAGATATTTGAACTCTCTCCCTCTCCAAATTGGAAGTCCAATTTGCTAACCATGGCACCACCTCATTCAGTTAAAAGCTTTCATGTCAATCACTTTGTGGTTGAGAAAAAAACTCTTGCATCAAATCAATTGCTGCTGGAGATATACTCCTGTGGTGGCCAACTGCTGACTATGCTCTCTACAGGGAAATGTTTGGTTGAATTAGATAACTGTACCAGAAGTGTTATTTCATGAGTACTTGCAACCCACAGTATGTACATCCAGGTAAAAGAAAAAAATCAAAACTAATGTAAATAAAAGAGAACATTTGCCATATTTACAGGCTTTAACACAATGACACTGAACTTTCGAAGGCTGTTCACGGAATTTTCTGAATATTTTGGTATAAGGGACCTGCAGTCTTCTGTGGCTCAGTATACAATAATTATATTCTCACCAGATAGCAGAGATGCTGAGCCACAGATCGGTACAACAAAAAGACTGCCACAAATAAAGCTTTCGGACAGTAAGGCCTTCATGAAAAATACATGATACAGTCTCTCTCTGTCTCTCTCTCTCTCTCTCTCATCCCCCCCCCCCCCCCCCTCAGCCAACTGAAGCCACAATTGTGTGTGTGTGTGTGTGTGTGTGTGTGTGTGTGTGTGTGTGTGTGTGTGTGTGTGTTGTCTATTTTTGATGAAGTCCTTATTGGCCTAAAGCTTTATTTGTGACAGTCTTTTTGTTGTGCCTATCTGCAACACTGCATCTCCACAATACGGTGTGTAGCAACTTCCTATTTCATCATATTGTTACATTCCATCCTGGATTTTCCATTGTTTAATAATTACATTTCATTTGATTTCTTACCCCTTGTATCAATACTGCAATGAAAATATATGCACACCAGCATAAATGTCAATAATATGTACTTTATGTCTCGCTTCAGAACAAACTTGTTTCATCCAGTCACAGTTCATGCTGTTGGCAGCAGTAATGTCTACTTTACACTTAGTCCTCAAGCCTGCATTCAGTACCACTTAGTTCTGTCTCAGTATCTGTTCTGTCTCTGAGTATCTTGGCATACTCTTAAAACTAAATATTGAAAGAACAGGTAGTAGTTTCATTCTATTTACAATACCCAATATGACTATCTGCAGTAGTTCCATTTCCCTCCTCTTTTCCTATTGTTTCTTATTCTGCTACTATCACTAGACACCATATTAAGAAGAGAATCATCAAATTTAATTTCCAATTTCCCATTCGGACTTCACTAGTTCCACGCTGAGACTGCAGAATAATACCAAAACCTCAATATTATAACATGAAAATGAATATTCTATAATTCCAAATACATCTTAGAAACAATGTTAAGGATCTAATAATGAAAAAAATTGTGGTATTCTTTTGTAGTTATCATCAGATTTATTATTAGTCCAGCTACTTATAGGCCATATCAAAGACAGTAAACTTTACAGACACACATCACTTTTACAGTGGTCCTTCTAAAATATTTTGGTCATTCCAAGTTGGAGATTACTATAAAAGGAAAGTTGTGGCAGAATGTAAACCCTTTAGCAGTAAAGGTAGCCGCTTGCCAAATAGTAGAAGTGCTGAGCTGTTGGCAGGCACACAAAAAGGAACGAAATTTTGTTAGCTTTTGGAAGAAACCCTTTGATGCGCTAGAGTGCATGACCCCCCCCCCCCCCCCCCCCCCCCACACACACACACACACCACACACCTGTGCACCACAACATTGCGTCAGCTGGACCACACTACCACAACTGCAATTTGGCAGGTGGACTGGGGTGGGGGTTGTGTCAAATTTGGTGAGTAAAGGGAGAAATAGATGGGAAGCAAGAGGATGAGTTGGGGACAGATGGATAACATCTCAGAGAGAGACATCAGGTGTGTAGCCTAGGAATGTGGGAAGGAGTTATGGCATGTACTCAGGCTAGGGACACAACACATGGGCACCAGAGCCAGTTATGTGCCGCACATGATAAAGATGGCATGGGGACACAGACTGGGAAGGGATGACAAGATAGATGAAGGGAAGCTGTTGGACAGATGTTGTGGGGACAAGGGGTTGGTGGAGATTAATGCCAAGAGGATTATAGGAGTGAAGTACGTGTTGCAAGGGTAACTTCCATTTATGTAGTTCAGAAAAGGTGGTGCTGATGGGAAGGATCCAGATATCATGGATTGTGGAGCAGCCATTGAACCAGAGCATGTTGTGCTCAGCAGTGTGTTGTGTCCCTCGTCCATCCTGTCACTCCTTCCCAATCTACACCCCCATGTCATATTCACCACATGCCGCACCTCACCAGCTCTGGTGTCCTTGTGTCACATGCCTTGGCCATGCAACTACCACCCCTACCTCTCAATGTCATATCTTGCTTTCCTGCTTCCTCCCTTTTAATTGCTAGGCACCTGTCCCAACAACAACTCCTGCTTCCCACCTCTTTCTCCCTCTACCCGTCCCAACTGACAACTTCAATTCCAGTCCATAGCTCCTCACAGAATTTCTTCCAAAAGCTAACAAACATTCATTCATTTTTGTGTACCTGGAGACAACAATGCTTCTACTATTTGATGAATGGTGTCCTTTATTCCTAATGTTAGACATTACCTGTATTACACTGCTTCTGAAATGAATTGCTCATTTACTTTTATAAAATAAGTACTGTGCTGCTGAACAAGTTAACACATTATTTCCATCATTAAAAAATAAGTTTACTCAGTTGCATTGCTGCATTTTTTACCAGTGATGTAATTCATATTCGATCATCAAAACATCCCCACAACTACTATCTGTAACATTCCAAATTTCATTGTTGAGATGTCTTGTAACTCCCCAGTTATTGTCAACCTCATGCTTCAACATAAGCAGCACATTTCTTGTCCTATCTGTTGAGCACCAAGAAGGGAAAAAGAACATTCTTCAATATGCTATATATATTGGTCAATATTTCCTTTCACAAAACTCTGAATTTTCACTGTTTTATACTCTAAGTCGGTTATTAGAATTTTACAACTCATCTTTCAAATATCTGAAAATTGGCTAATTTTTTCCCCAACAGTTTGAGATAACGTGCAGTTTTGTATCCTCATTCTCTGACTGGATGCTGTAACCTCGAGACTCTTGAATATGGTTTGGCAAAAGTAGTGTACTTTCTGTCATCAGCTCCAAAACAGCCTTGCCCATTTATGTAATACTGATTTTAATCATCTTAAATATTAACTGTCTCTTTGTCCTGAACTGAAATTAAATAAAAAACAACATAAACAAATTATTTTATCCATTTTGGTTGGAGGACACTGCAACTGTTTCTGTACATTACACTGCAGGAAATAGTTTTTTAAAAATGATTTTTATTGTACCATTATAGAAACAAACATTGAGAGTTCAAAGTTAGTGCATATATTTGAACAACTGAGTTGTTTTTCTCTGGGATGAAGACATGATAACTCCGTAGGTGTTCAAAGGGGGAAGGGGGGGGGGGGGGGCTTGGGGCACTTTCCCCTCCTGGAATCAGGGATACAGTGTGTTACATCCTCAGAAGCATCTCTCATTGTGCTCACCCAAAGACAAGAGTGTTGGCTTATTTAGCAGATTGTCACTCCCTGTTGTCTTATGAATTATTTGTTGGGGCAGTGCATGTAAAGTAACTACAGTGCTTGTTCAGCAGAAGAGAGCAGTGAGAACTATTTATCGTCCATGTTTCACTTCCATATATGGCTACACTCCATACAAATACTTTCAGAAACGACTTCCTGACACTTAAATCTATACTCGATGTTAACAAATTTATCTTCTTCAGAAACGCTTTCCTCGCCATTGCCAGTCTACATTTTATATCCTCTCTACTTCAACCATCATCGTTTATTTTGCTCCACAAATAACAAAACTCCTTTACTACTTTAAGTGTCTCATTTACTAATCTAATTCCCTCAGCATCACCCGACTTAATTCGACTACATTCCATTATCCTTCTTTTGCTTTTGTTGACGCTCATCTTATATCCTCCTTTCCAGACACTGTCCATTCCGTTCAACTGTTCTTCCAAGTCTTTTGCTGCCTCTGACAGAATTACAATGTCATCAGCAAACCTCAACGTTTTTATTTCTTCTCCATGGACTTTAATACCTACTCCGATTTTTTCTTTCGTTTTCTTAACTGCTTGCTCAATGTACAGATTGAATAACATCGGGGATAGACTACAACCCTGCCTCACTCCTTTCCAAACCACTGCTTCCCTTTCATGCCCCTCAACTCTTATAACTGCCATCTGGTCTCTGTACAAATTGTAAATAGCCTTTCACTCCCTGTATTTTACCCCTGCCACCTTTAGAATTTGAAAGAGAGTATTCTAGTCAACATTGTCAAAAGCTTTCTCTAAGTCTACAAATGCTAGAAATGTAGGTTTGCCTTTCCTTAATCTAGCTTCTAAGATAAGTCGCAGGGTCAGTATTGTCTCACGTGTTCCAACATTTCTGCGGGATCCAAACTGATCTTCGCCGAGGTTGGCTTCTACTAGTTTTTCCAGTTGTCTGTAAACAATTTGCATTAGTATTTGGCAGCTGTGGCTTATTAAACTGATAGTTCGGTAATTTTTACATCTGTCAACACCTGCTTTCTTTGGGATTGGAATAATTATTTTCTTCTTGAAGTCTGAGGGAATTTCGCCTGTCTCATACATCTTGCTTACCAGCTGGTAGAGTTTTGTCAGGACTGGCTCTCCCAAGGTCGTCAGTAGTTCTAATGGAATGTTGTCTACTCCCAGGGCCTTGTTTCGACTTAGGTCTTTCAGTGCTCTGTCAAACTCTTCACGCAGTATCATATCTCCCATTTCATCTCCACCTACATCCTCTTCCATTTCCATAATATTGTCCTCAAGTACATTGCCCTTGTATAGACCCTCTATATACACCTTCCACCTTTCTGCTTTCCCTTCTTTGCTTAGAACTGGGTTTCCATCTGAGCTCTTGATATTCATGCAAGTGGTTCTCTTTTCTCCAAAGGTCTCTTTAATTTTCCTGTAGGCAGTATCTATCTTACCCCTAGTGAGATAAGCCTCTACATCCTTACATTTGTCCTCTAGCCATTCCTGCTTAGCCTTATTGCACTTCCTGTTGATGGTCCATGGTTCAGGATGGAGTTATGTAGCATACTCTGGAGTTTAGATATTCAACAAGCTTCCATCTATCATACAGTGAGAAATTGGGAATGCCTACCAGTTCAACAGAAAATTTAAAAAATGCTTCATTAGCCATTCTTTCCACAGGGCACTTGAATATATAGACTCACGGATTGAAAAGTTTTGTTAGCTGCATGGCAAGTGACAGAGTTTGTTATAAAGCTGTATGTCAAGTAATAATCTATGCAAATAACATGTAAAAATATTCACTTTGTAAAATACCATTGCAATCGAGGAAATATGAAGCCACTAATAGAAGGCAAACAGCAGCTATACAGTAAACAAGAGCAGACAGCAGCTTTTTCCAAAGTAGCAGCTTCCGTCATTGATTAAATTTAGATGACGTAAGTGTCACTAGCATCAAGCAGTACAGTGTCTTGATGGAATCTACAGCAGATTAGAAATGAATGAAAAAACGAATGAATGAACAGACTGCTTGTTTATTACAGAATTCACACACATGTCCAAAAATGACTGACTGTGATGCTAGTAAAACTCAAGTGGGGGGAAAATCATGTAGAACATACGAAGCATTAAAACCACCATCTTAACTCTTCTCTCTCTTTTTTTGTTTAAATCCAGTCAAACTTTTTGGATACATGGGGTATATAAGAGAATATGTTCACATCTATGGCTTTGCAAACATAGTGTGCTATAAACTTTTATCTCAAAAAAATTTAAAAGAAATTCTCGTTTCATTTCGTTGCAATGTGTAATCAATCTAAGTTGTCTGTTGGTTATATTCTTGTTTAATAATACTTCATTTACTGGATAATTAGTGAAAAGTACCTGTCATAATAAGTGTGTTCTGTGTGCTCCAGCTGGACAGCACTGGCTATAGCATCCAGATCATCCAAGAGCAAAACTGAGGGCTGGTAATAGACACATTCCGTTAAGGCTGTCAACAATATTCTCTGCACTGTCTCAACAGTTTTTCCTTTCAAAAGAGAAGAAACAGATAATGTCTCACACAATGATCGCCATCTACTGTAAATAAAAACTCTGTTACACTGTATTAAATGCACCAATCTTTCATTTATTATGAATTCCAATATGTTTACCACCAACAATTGCAGCAATAATAATTAAAATACAATAAATATTAATAACAAAAAAATAATAGAAATGTAAAGAATATTTTTTCCAAGTATTTGGTGACAAATAGTTTCGAACTCAACAACTGTAGAAAAACACACACACACACACACACACACACACACACACACACAAAGAGAGAGAGAGAGAGAGAGAGAGAGAGAGAGAGAGAGAGAGATGAGAGTAAGAACATCCCATCTTATATCTGTTGGTAGGCTGTCACTCCACCTACATACCTAAATTCAGAAATCAGTGGCATTCCTAGCCAAATCTAAATCTCCTATCTCCTACCATTTTTCTGAAATAGTATTTTACTTAGATGTGTCCCACAAAACTAATGCAATTTTTGCCACAAAACTTCCAACACTTCCTCTAATGTCTAATAACCACAACTTTGAAAAACAGAGAGGGAGTCACCATAGGCATCCTTGCTCTATTCACAAGATTCTTCTGTTATGCAATCCAAACATCCCCCACTTTATCTCCCAGACTGAAGACTTAGCCGTCCAGTAAGTGATGTAGCTTTTTAAGTTGTTGTTGTTGTGATCTTCAGTCCTGAGACTGGTTTGATGCAGCACTCCATGCTACTCTATCCTGTGCAAGCTATCATCTCAAAAAGCTATCCAAAATACTGTTTTGACTATTCCTCTCTTGGAATGCTACTACTTATCAAAAGCACAGTAAGCTTCAGCAAACAAACCTCCTACCACCAGCAATCCCTACAGTCCCATAATCAAATTTAACCACATCGCATCAGTCGAAGACCTAGTCTCCTTAACCTAATACCTGCAGTTACCCCTTTACTTTGCACTTACCACGACTCTCTCGCCCAGCACAAAGTCCCAAGCAACTTGAAAAAATGCAAGTGACTCCCATATATAAGTAAGAGTAAAAGAAAGGACCCCCAAAATTAGACACCGAAATCCTTATCATCAGTTTGCTACTGAATTCTTGAGCATATTCTAACTTGGAATATAATATAGGTCTTGAGGCAGAAAAACTTCTGTTCACAATTCAGCATGGATTTAGAAGCCATCACCGGTGTAAAACTCAGTTTGTTCTTTTCTCGCCAAAACTCCAGTAAACTGTAGATGAAGTCTGGAAAGTATTTGACACAATGTCCAACTGCAGACTGTTAACAAAGGTCTGAGCATGCAGAATAAGTTCTCAGACATTTGATTGGCTTGAGGGCTTCTAGGTAACAGAACTTTGTATATTGTCCTGGATGGCAAGCATTTATTAGAGGAAAAGTTATCATCAGAAGTGTCCCTCGGAAGTGTCATAAGACTGCTCTTGAACTCTTTACACACTAAAAAACCTCACAGATAGAGTATGCAGCAGTCTGTGATTGATTGCTGATGACGCTGTAGTCTATGGGAAAGTGTCATCATTCAGTGGCTGTAGGAGGATACAGGGTGACTTGTTCAGAGGAAGCCGTCATTCATCACGCCAAACAGATATTCTATCGACACAAAATGTGGGTTAATGCACATGAGTAGGAGCTACAATCCTGTAATATTTGGATATAGTATTAGTGGCACACAGCTTGAGTATTTGGGATCCCACCATGTCAAATAAAAGGAAGACATCAAAGCTATTCGGAGGTATGTGCCAGAAATGTTACTGGTATCTGTTTTATCAAAACCTGCATACTATGGGCATTCCTGGAGGGAAGGCAATTATCTTTATGTAAAATGCTATTGAGATAGTGCAGAGAACCATCATCTGAGACTGACTTCAGAAGACTCTACTGCCACCAATGTACATCCCACGTAAGGGATCCAAAGGCAAGACAAGAAAAATTAAAGGAAAGGGAATGACTTGCTTTCTCCACCATGCAACATAGGGTGACTCAAGAGTATTTATGTATGTATTTGCTGTTCTTAATAGCTCACCTGTGTACCTATTTTTCAACTCATGACAGATGCACCCCTTCACTGCTTCTGTTTCATGTTGTGTTGATAACCCTATATTAGTGTTCTTCCTACCATCCCACTTCACTACTTCCCACTAAACCTAACTTCAACCTATCCACTTAAAGATAAAATCTCTAACCTAGCTACTTGATTGAGGTCTCTAACATTCTAAGTGCTGACTCACAGGAGTCAAGATTTGTTTTTCCTGATGACAACATTCTCCTGTGTAGTCCTCACCTGACGGTCTATTTTACTTTCAAAATATTTGTCCCATTAAAATGCTATCCAGCATTAAACAACACAGTAAAGCTGCATGTCCTTGAGAAATAATGACCTTCAATTACCCTTGCTTTCAGTGATTCACAGAAACAACATAGCAAGGCTATGAGATGGCTGTACTTACAGTATGAGTGTTTGTCTTTCCGCATCTTTGAGGCATGCAGTCCAACCTATCATGACAAGCTCTGTTGTCTTGTTCGAGGAGACCGAAGCAGGTAGGTTATTTGGGCAAGAGGGAGTAGCTAATTTGTAGTTATAACATCAGTAAGCTGGTTATCGCCTACCTATTCTAAGGCACAGATAATGCTGTATGTATACAAACAGGGTGATGGTCGGAAGGTAGTGAGAAGTTCCTACCTACCACTCAATATCTACATGATCAGAGGTTATACATCAAGAACATATTCCAAGTCTTAGTTGCTGTGTCACTGTTTTTACTCTGCAAAAGAATGCCTAAAATGGTAAACATGCTGGTTATGGTTGAGTGTGAAACATGTACTGTTCAGTGAAGCAAATCTTATATAAACTTGTTTCAATGTATTGCGACTCAACACTACCTAATGTAATATTAACTCATTTTGTCCACTTTCTACAGCACACTGTGTAATACTCCATGAAATGAATCAAATAAATAAATAAGTAATGTATAGTATCAACATACCAGCTGAGGGGTAACATACCATTTCTGTGAAGTGATGTGTTGCACATGTTAATAGTACCAACGAATGCTGCTCGCCAAAAATATAGTTAATTTTTATTACTACTTTTATGGAGTTGGTAGCCCTGCGCCTGCTATACGGACGTTTAAGTCACAGCTCCCGTACAAGATAAGTAATTTTAGTAGTAATAAACTGTTTCTAACACTTTAAACTAATTTATTATACTAATTATAGTGCTCTTCAAGTGTACCATTAAAAGTTTTTGTCTTACTCTCGTATTTTTACAGTAATCACGCAAAGTTCATTTTGTTTACATATTGCGGCCAGGCCGAACTTTTGGGCTTTCAGATTAAACTTCATACCGCAATTTTAAGTGCATTTACTGATAGTTTAGTGTGCTAAATACGTTTGCTGCCCCTTTATATCTGTAGAGTATCGTCATCTATAAGTAATTTCCAGTAATAAACTTCGGAACCATTGTTTACATTGTTGCGAGTAGGCCTAATTTTTCGTAGACGTATTTTCATTGTTTTCCGGTAACTTAATTGTCTTTCTGTCAATAAAATTGATTTGTACCATGAGTGTAAAGTGCCTGACGTGCCATAGAATCGTTAGCTCCGGGGTCTGGTGTGATGGATGTAGTAACTTTTTTCATTGGTGCGATTGTAATGGCGTGGGAATTGGGAAAATGAGCGAGACTCATCAGTGGTTCTGTAGGCTATGCAGTAGAGATAGAAAGATTGTGGAACAGGAGGGGAAAATTGCTGCCCTTCACGCTGAGTTAGATGAGGCTAGGCGAGAACTGGGGGGTGGGGGGGGTGGGGGGGAGAAGGGCAAACAGGGGTGGGAAGTGGCATCAGGCATAAGGAACAGGCCAAGAAATTCTTCTGACAGCTTTGTTATTAATGTACAAAATAGGTTTGACCTGTTGCCTCAGTCAGAAACTGAGGAGCCTCTCACAGAAGTAGATGTAGACAGGACTCAACAAGCTTTCAGCAGCAAATTGAATAAGAAGGTAGGGAAGTCTGCAAAGAGAAAGAAAGTCTTGTTGCTAGGTAGTTCGCATGCTAGGGGTGTGAGCCAACTTCTGCAGGATGAATTAGGGTCAGAATACCAGGTCACAAGTTTTTTCAAACCTAGTGCTGGACTGGGTCAGGTTACAGAGGATTTAGGTTCACTATGTAGAGGCTCTACTAAGGAAGATACCGTGGTTATTGTGGGTGGGCCGGGCAACAGTATTGAAAGAGATCCGGGGTACAGCATAGAGTGTGACCTGGCAAATATTGCGTCAGCATCGAGTCATACCAGTGTTGGGTTTGTGTCGGTTCTGGAGCACCACGACCAGCCTCATTTGAGCTCTTCTGACAGGAGAGTTAATTTGGAGTTGGAACGGCTACTTGGATCTGATGCAGGGTCACACATTGGTGTGGTTCCTGTTGATTCACTCTGTAGGTGGAACTATACTAGACATGGCCTAAATCTCAACAAGGAGAAGAGTAAACTGGGTGGGCTGATAGCAGGAAATTTAAAGGGGGGGAGGAACTACATCTCATGGTGGTAACTCTTTTTTTAGTGTAAGATCAGTGTCCAGTGGGAAACTCAGCCAGGCAAGTACTAAAGATGTTAAAAAAGTTCAAGATACTCACAAAAGTAAAATGAAAAATAATGTTAGTATATTTCATCAAAATATTGGGGGATTGAAGAATAAAATTGATGAGCTTCTGCTTTGTTTAGAAGATATAGAAACTGAGAATGTAATAGATGTATTATGCCTGGCTGAGCATCACATTGCCACTGATATGAAAAAGGTTAGCATCAATGGGTACAAATCAGCTGCACATGTAAGTAGAGATAATATGATGAGAGGAGGAGTTGCCATATATTTCAAAAGCTTCCACAGCGCAAAAAATTAAGAAACTAAAAAATTTTGTGTAGAGCAACATATGGAAGCATGTGGAACTGAACTGAAACTAAATGATGGCACTTTCATAATTGTAACAGTGTATAGGTCCCCTTCAGGGAATTTCCAGCTATTTCTAGAAAACTCGGATGCTTTGTTGTGCTATCTGTCAGACAGTGGGAAGCAAATTATCATTTGTGGGGATTTCAATGTTGATTCCCTGAACGAGTGTAATAGGAAGAATGACCTTGTAGTATTACTCAGTTCTTTCAATTTGAGCTCCGTCATTGATTTTCCTACTCAGATAACAAAGAACAGCAGGACATTGATAGATAACTTTTTTAAAGACCAAGATAAGTTTAAGGGCATAAATCCTTATCCTGTTGAGAATGGTCTTTCAGATCATGGTGCACAGCTAGTTACAGTACATGACATAGCTCCATGCAGTATATCAAACCAGAATTTCAAAGCACTGTGTTCAATTAACAATATAAATACTGCAAACTTTAGGGAAAGCCTAAAGCAGCTAGACTGGGATGAAGTGTATATGGAACCCGATGCAAACTTGAAATATAACTTATTTCACGATACATTTTTAAGGGTACTTGAAAATTGTTTTCCCAAGAAAATAGTTAAACATAATTCCAAGAAAACATATAAAAAACCTTGGCTAACTAAAGGAATAAGAATATCTTGCAACCGTAAAAGAGAAATGTATCTAACAGCAAGAGGGAGTACTGACCCCGAAATTGTTCAATATTATAAAAACTATTGTGTGGTACTAAGAAAAGTTATTAAAAAGTCCAGAAGCATGTGTATCATGTCTGAGATCAGTAACTCTGATAATAAAATTAAAGCAATTTGGAATATTATTGAAAGGGAAACAGGGCAACCAAGATCACAGGAAGACTTTAGTGCCATAAAACTGAATGACAAGTGTACTAACAAACAATCAGAAATTGGAAATATTTTCAATAATCATTTTTTAAATGTTGTGGAGAAAATAGGATCTAGATCTTCACTAGAAGAGGCAAGGCTTCTAATAGAAGAGGCCATACCTGTGCAGTTTGAAACAACTGTATTTCCACCAACCTCTCCCTCTGAAATCAGTAAAATAATAAACTCACAGAAAAGTAAAAGCTCTTACGGAATTGGTGGCATTTCCAGCAAGATACTTAAAGCTTGTTCCCCACAGATAAGTAGGATTCTCAGCCACGTATGTAATAGCTCTTTGGAGCAGGGTGTTTTCCCCAACAGACTGAAATATGCCATTGTAAAACCATTGCATAAAAAGGGGGATACGTCGGATGTCAACAACTATCGCCCAATCTCTCTTCTGACAGCTCTATCAAAAATTTTTGAGAAAGTAATGTATTCAAGAGTAGCCTCCCATATTTGTAAAAATAAAGTACTAACAAAATGTCAGTTTGGTTTTCAGAAAGGCTTTTCAACAGAAAATGCTATATATGCTTTCACTGATCAAATATTAAATGCTCTGAATAACCGGACATCACCCATTGGTATTTTTTGTGGTCTCTCGAAGGCCTTTGATTGTGTAAATCATGGAATTCTTTTAGATAAGCTAAATCATTATTGTTTGAGGGGGCAGTGCACAAATGGTTTAATTCATACTTAACTGGAAGAATGCAGAAAGTTGAAATAAGTGGTTTATGTAATGTTAAAACAACAGCTGATTCCTCAAACTGAGGGGGCTATCAAGTACAGGGTCCCACAGGGTTCAGTCTTAGGTCCTTTACTGTTCTTGATATACATTAATGACGTACCATTCCATATTGATGAAGATGCAAAGTTAGTTCTTTTTGCTGATGATACAAGTATAGTAATAACATCCAAAAACCAAGAACTAAGTGATGTAATTGTAAATGATGTTTTTCACAAAATTATTAAGTGGTTCTCAGCAAACGGACTCTCTTTAAATTTTGATAAGACACAGTATATACAGTTCCGTACAGTAAATGGCACAACTCCTGTAATAAATATAGACTTTGAACAGAAGTCTGTAGCTAAGTTAGAATTTTCAAAATTTGTAGGTGTGGCCATTGATGAGAGGTTAAACTGGAAGCAACACATTGATGGTCTGCTGAAACGTCTGAGTTCAGCTACATATGCTATTAGGCCTATTGCAAATTTTGGTGATAAGAATCTCAGTAAATTAGCTTACTATGCCTACTTTCATTCACTGCTTTCGTATGGCATCATATTCTGGGGTAATTCATCATTGAGTAGAAAAGTATTGATTGCTCAAAAACGTGTTATCAGAATAATTGCTGGAGCCCACCCACGGTCATCTTGCAGACATCTATTTAAGGATCTAGGGATCCTCACAGTATATATATTCACTTATGAAATTTGTTGTTAATAATCCAACCCAGTTCAAAAGTAATAGCAGTGTGCATAGCTATAACACCAGGAGAAAGGATGATCTTCACTATGCAGGGTTAAATCTGACTTTGGCACAGAAAGGGGTAAATTATGCTGCCACAAAAGTCTTTGGTCACCTACCAAACAGCATCAAAAGCATGGCAAATAGTCAACCAACATTTAAAAATAAATTAAAAAAATTTCTAGATGACAACTCCTTCTACTCATTGGCTGAATTTTTAGATATAAATTAAGGGAGGGGAAAAAAAACTAACTTAAACATTAGTGTCATGCAATATTTTGTGTAATGTAATATCTTGTACAGGTATCTTTTATTAACCTGACACGTTCCACTCATTACGAAGTGTTGTATTCATGATCTATGGAACAAGTATTAATCTAATCTAATCTCTTTTGAATATGCATATTGTGTGGAGAATTTGTACCGTTTGTGCATGTTAACAAGTGTGATGGAAGCAGTGTTTCTGCAAGAAGGGGGTGGGGGCAAGAAGGGGGCAGTCTGCAGTTTCAGCACCTGCTGATGTGGCAGTTATTGTGTGCAGCTGCACCCCTGCATCTGAGACATGCTGCACTCTGTAGAATAGCATGACTAGACAATGGCTTATGTCAACAAAAAAAAGTAGAGTGAGTTTCCACTGAAGAGTCTGTGCTAAAGCCTGTTAGAGAGTGGACACTGAGCTGTTGGTAATTTCGTTAACATTTTACGTAAATGCCAAAGCTAAATTGCAGACAATTGTATATGGGAGTTTCCAGAGCTGTATAAGTTGAAAGAACACGTGAATGTCTTTTAAAAAAAATTCCTCAGCTAGTTGGTACCTTGTTGAACCTATATATGCAATATTTTTCTCATCTGCACAGGCAAGACTGCACAGGAAAGAAGAAAGATGATCCAGAGAGGAGAACTGTACTCCAAATAAACATGTCAGTGATCACAAATCTGACACCACAGTATCAAAAGTGTTACAAGAAATTTCTTCCCCTCTGAACATTCTTCAAATTCAGTGGGAAACATCCCAAAGTATATAATCTAAAACAAGTACATTGCGATAAACTACAGTGGGCTGAATAATTTCTGGCTCTTTTAGTCATAAAATAATAAAATACAAGTTTTTATAAAAAATCTAGTGAACTAGAAACACTTGATAATATTTTAGTTGGTTAGTTCACATCACATTCATTACATAATTGGGGAGAAGACATTCAATTAAAAAGAAGTAGCATAGCAGTAGCAAAACAGTGTAGATACAGAACAAAGGCTATATTTATGAAGTACTATATATGTGATCATATAAGGGACAGTCTATTGAAAATGAGAAAGATGGGAGAAAATATGTAAAAGTTTATTATTTCAAAAGTAACTGTCATAAATGTTAATACATTTCTCCCCTGTTAGCCAAGACGGTCCATGTCTTCATGGAAAAATGTTTGTGTTTGCCTACAGACCACAATTGTACCTGTGTGTGCTCCTCTTTGCCAAAAGCAAATTGTCAGCTGTGAATGTCTGTCTTCAGAGCTCCAAAAATATGGAAATTGCAAAGGAAGGGTGTGTAAGGGTTCCTCAGTAAAACTTCTACGTCACAATCAAAACAACAGGCATGCCAGCTCCATGAAAGTCATCATGACCTTTTTCTTTGACTGCAATAATCTGCTGCTCACTGACTTTCTGGAAAACAGTGGCCCAATTAATGCACAATAGTATGTGGACACTTTGCAAAAACTGAAGCACGTCATGAAATCCAAATGCACAGGAACGCTGATGAACAGCATCATTCTGCCACACGATAATGCCTGCCAAAATACTGCCAAGGTTGTTTTGAGTCGATGCAGAAGTTCTGCTTGGAAGCTGTCACACATCCTCCATACAGACCTGATCTGTCCCCATGAGATATCCATGTATTTGAAGCCCTGAAGAAAGACATTTGTGACCACTGATTTGCTTCGGACGAAGAGGTGCATGCCTTGGTACAATCGTGGTTCCACAGGTAACCACAAAGTTTTCCCATGAATGCACTGACTATCTTGTCTCACAGTGGGGCAAATGTATTGACAATTATGGTGATTACTTTTTTTCCATCTGTCTCATTTTCATTTGACTGCTGCTTGAACATGAATTGCAGTTCAAAGGATGTATAATGATGTGTTGCTTGTATCTTTATGGTGTACATGACAGTGGCACCTTCTTGGATCAAGCATGGTTGTAAGAATCATAAAAAGTATCTGCACATAGATCTGTATCGTTGCAGCAAAAGTCTGTGATACAAAGTAAAACTTATGCAACCCTATGGATATCCCATCTGTTCAACATTCCCGAGTGGTGTAAAGATGATAATGCATGTGTAATCGCTTATGATATGAATGCGGAAAATAATGGACTGTGGTGTAACATATCACTTAAGGAATGTGATGTGTTACCACATGTCTTCTCTAATTGACAACCTTGGCAAGTGTCTTCTAGTTCATTGAGTAGATAGCTTCAACCTGTAAACTATGTGCAGACTTTTTGTTTCTTCTGTGCATGTGTATGAGTTTGGGTGGATGCAATACATCTGCAAGACAAGGTGAAAAGAGCTGTAATTCTGCACATTGTAGCACCTGCTAGTTGCACAATTACTCTGTGCCACCACCACTGCAGCTTAGAAATGGACTGTGGGCCATGGGGTCTAGAAGGTAGTGACAATAATGATGACATCACAATAAATGAAATTGGCATTCGTTATCTAGACCTAAAAGGGTATTGCTACATTTTAACATACAAGCAATGTCCACACAAAAGTCTTCAAACTATCTGTAATTGAAGTGTTCTGAATTGTAACTGCAATATATAAATCTCTTAACAAGAGAAAGTGGACATTTTGCAAAAATGACATTTTAATTACCACTCGTGATGGAGTTTGCAGCTACAAAATAACTTCAGGGCCATTCTGTCAGTGGATTGCATCACATATAAATGGCAAATAAAAATCAACAAAGGTGAGCACAAAATTAGTTATACAACTTACTGACAGAAAATGTACATTCCAGGACATATAAGGTACAGAGAAAGTTGAGCTACACAAGATTTAATTTGTATTCTTTTTCATCTTTTTTAAGTAAATGAGACTCTGCAACAGCAAAGCAACTTAGCTTTTATAACAGTGTCTGGTGCTAATGATAGTAAGCGTGACAGTCTCTGAGAGCTGACGAATACAAAGTCAAAAAACCCAGATAGCCAATCACAATTTCATGACACTTAGTGACTGGAACATTAATTATACCCTTCTCCCTTTATGGTGAACCAAGAGTGAAAAAATACAGGGAATAAATAGCTGTTTTGGTGGCCAAAAGGGCATGTGCCAAAATGTGCCATATGCCTGCAAGCTAGTGCCTCACTTCAGAGAAGAAAGACTGTGTTCATAAGAGAGTAAGTAGATGGGGACAGAAAACAATTTGTCATAAAACTGACAGGGCAATCCTGAACACCAGTTTGTCATCTCTCTGATGAACTTGAGTCACATTCATAGCATTAAGGACAGGGCATATTTCCCTAACACAGGGCTATTTTGTACAGGTAGAGAATCCACTTATTTGTGAGCTGGAGGCATTTGAAATTCAGTAGTTGATAAGAGCAGCGTTTTAGTAGTTTACTGGAAATATATTCTACATCTGATGATCCTTTGTTTTTAAATGACGCAATGGTTTTCTTTGCCTCCTTTCTGGTTATGGAGGATGCATTTATTTCACTTTGTGGATTGGGAAAATGGTGCTTTAGTATGTCCATGGCACTTTCTAAAGAGCCACTGCAACCCATTTGCGTAGCAGCATTTATGAAGCTGTCGTTGTAGGCTTTGGTAACTATCTCTTGATGGCTTATATGTTCATTATCAATATTTAAAACAAAGTCTAGATGTTTATTGGCACTGTTGACACCTGTCACACTCCTGATGATGTTCCACATTGTTTTGATTTTATTACAGGATTGACTGATTTTGGTGTTAACATATGAACTTTCTGAGTGTTTAATTACTTTCCTTAATATTTTACAGTACTTTGTATAATGATTTATTTGGGCAGAATTTTCTGAATGTTTTGCTGTTGTCTATAATTCACGTTTGTATTTGCAGGATATCCTTATCCCCTTGGTGATCCATGACTTGCTTGTGATTTCTTTGGGTTGATTCTTGTAAACCTTTTTTGAGAAGGAAACTTCAAATAATGATGCAATTTCACTGCTAAACAAATTATATTTGGAACTGACATCTGTTTTATAGTGTATGTGATCCAATTTACATTTTGGAGGCATGACAAAGTCCTTAATCGTTTCATCATTTATGGGCCTGACTACCTTCCACTGTGGCTCAGTTTTATTCTGGCAAGTAATCATATTATGAATGGTAAGGCTCTGACCATCATGATGAGAGGGGCCATTTAGTATTTTACTAATGGTGGTGCTTCCCAGATTCCTTTGGTCTACAAATACAATGCTTGAATTAGAAGTTACTCTGGTGGGAAAATTCAACACTGGGACAAGGTTGTAAGTGTACACCAAATTTTCCAGATCTCACTTCCCACTACTGTGTGCTAGAAAGTTGATACTGAAATTTCAAAGTATTATAACACCTCTTTTAGAATTAAATAGATGAAGTAAAAGCAAGCCAGGCCACTTCAAAATCAGGTTAAGATTTATTTACGGTGTGCTATATACAGGGTGATTGTTTCCACCTTGTACAAGCTGTAAGGCTTGAATGATGAGAGGATATGGAATAAAAAGTTCTAATGAACTTGTGTCCAGAAATTGCAGGAATCAGTGGACATCAGTATTCAGATATTCATACTCTTGTATTGCCATGTTTGCCACTATTTGTAGGCCAGAACAGACTTTTCATTGAAGTTCGGGTGGTAGATAATCCATTAGCCCTACAAGTCAACATAGGTCCCTACTCAATTCACAGATGCACGTCAGGCTAGGACCTCCACAGCTGTCTCACATTGAGTGTCAATTGGTAAGCCTTAACAAATTGCAAATTCATAGTCTCAGCCAATTCATGACAGACACAATTTACAAGTCAGTTGTTGGTACCATTATGTACTTGCTGTTTAATGACATGAGTACTGGAAATCTGATTAGGTCAGATGCCTTTGTTACTTTTGGTTTTTCAACTGTGGATGCAATGCACCTGGTGTCAGAACAAGGGGCTTCTCACAAACTGTTCTGAGTGTTCAGATCAGTTTGCCCCAGGGTTAAGTTGGGCAAACACTTTCACAGTAGATATCACCCTCAAAACCTCTGGCATGGCCAGTGCCAGTAGCTTCACACGATCAGGTTATGATGGAGCTGGATTGCTTAAAATCATTGGGACTGATTAGAAATTTCCTCAAGTGAATGGACTGCACCCTTAGTGATTGTAAAGAATCCATCCAGTCAGCTTCAGCTCTATGGTGACTTCAGGGTCACTATTAACACACAGCCTCCCTCTACAACCCAAATACAATGTCATTAAGTCTCACTTTTTCCAGCCTACCACTGTTAATCTGGACCATGAAATTTCCCAGAAGAGCATGGAATAACATGTTTCCACTATTATAGCTTATCCCCATCAGTCTAATCTATGTGAACTTGAGGCATTCCTTGCCAGAGTGGTGTACTCTCACATGTTTTTTGCCAGAGCAGTTACTATCACACACCCCTTTCACATGTTGCTTCAGAAAAGTGCTCCTGCAGCCTGTGATCATCCCTTTGTGATCTTAAGGATAGTCTTTGCTCCATGCCGTGCCTTGCAACATTTCAACCCAGCAAGCATCTGATCCTGGAAACTGATACATCCCAGTACGGTTTTCGGGATGGTCCTGGCCCATTGTCATTCACACAATTCCAAACAGCCTACTGCCTTTTCATCAAAACACAACGAAGCTCAGCAACATTATTCTCATGTGGAAAAAGATAATCTTACTATGGTATATGCCTTAAATATTTTAATGTGTTTTCAGATGCTGCAAAATTTGATTTAATTACCAACTGTAAGCCCTTGGTTCCCTGTTTAGCCAGTCAGTGTCCTTAACAGATAAAGCCACTCATTGTCTTCAATTTTGGGCTCTGTTCTTGCTATGTTCAAACTTGAGGCCCATTTTCGTCCCAAAATGCAACATGCAAGTGTTGATGGTCTGTCCTGGCTACCCATTTTATTTGATCCCTTATTTGATCAGGAGGGTGTTCTCTGTTTTCAAATGCATACAGAGGCAAGGCACACAGTGCATGGATTCCCTGTCACTAGTTCCTGTATTGCCTCTTTGTGGCAGCAGATCCAGTGCCCCAGCAGGTAGTAAACATGAGGCGACATGGATAGCCCGATCATCCGAACTATTACTGTGTTGTCCCATTGCCTCTCCCTCTTGGATGGCATTATTCTCTTATCAACAGAAGGGTTTATGGTCTGCATCATGGTTCTAGCAGCTCTGTGGCAGGAGAACGTTTCATTACATCAGGATCACTGGGGCTATCTCTCACACAAAACTGTCAGTGCACCACCATGTGTTAGGGCCGGGCATCATTCAGGAGGTGGAACTCCTGTTTGGAGGCTTGGAGGCAGCCGCAAGTGTTCGGGTCAGCAGGCGGTCTTGCGTACTGTTTTTTCACCACTGCCGGCCCCTACACAGCCTCAGGAAACAGCCCACATTGCTTTCACTGGTCTCTCTCTCTCTCTCTCTCTCTCTCTCTCTCTCTCTCAATACTTTGTAGTTACTGGCAATTGCAGTTTTATCTCCTTTTCCTTATGTCATATGTTGTGTACCTGTGGCCGGAAACAGCCCACATTGCACTCACTGGTCTCTCTCTCTCTCTCTCTCTCTCTCTCTCTCTCTCTCTCTCTCAATACTTTCCGGTTACTGGCAATTGCTGCGTTATCTCATTTTCCTTATGTCATATGTTGTGTACCTGTGGCAGCAGATACAACTGTCAAAGCCCTTCAAAGGTATTCTCCACAGAAGGCTTGTCTTGCACCATGGTTTCAGACAATGGCCCTAAGTTTGGGGTACAATATTTCAAGGACTTCTGCATGCACAATGCCTTTCATTACATCATGGCAACTATCTTCCAGCCATAGTTGACTGGCAAGACAAAACACCTTGTTCGAACATATAAGACACAGATGCACTAATATGTCGAATATTTATTGGCTGAGAGGATCTCAATTTTTTACTCTTTTTAAGTCCTTAACAATGATGCCAGTTGGGGCCAAGTGTCCCAGTGAACTCCTGCATGGTTGTCAGCCACAGACACTGCTCAATCTCTTGTCCCCCCAGCAACACTGCTTTTGCTGAATTTTGTGCCCAGTATACCAGTTCAAGTCAAGGCATTCGTATTCTGACAATTGTTCACAGCCAGCAGGGTCACTTCATCTTCATGGGTCGCTCCGAATATCGAATCGTGGCGTGCCACTGGACCAATTGCATCCCAGGATGGGGACAAGCCTTCTCCTTGGGCCATGAGCCTGATGCCTTGCTCTTTGGCACCCGTGGCCACTCCCGGGGTTGTGTCTACTCCATTGGTTGAGGTTGTCAACACAGACAGAAGTTTGTTTCCTGCAGCATCTGACACTGCAGTGAGCAAGCACCACCACCAGCCAGGGTGAAAGCCAGATCTCCATCATCAGAGCCTCCCCTCTCCAGTCCACTGTCTCCTACCCATGCCAGTGCCATTGATGTGGACTCTAGTGTCCCGATGGCTTCCGCCCCCCATTGCTGATCCTGTCCACGGCTAACCCTGGACTTTGCAGTTGGCGGGGATGACTTCATCCTATTCACTTTCATATGTAGGTGCTGGTCCAGTTGTATCAGGGATTTCTTGCACTTCTGCTCTCTCAGCACTGCCACTGACGCCACAGACGCCTCTTTGGTCACAGCATCGTGGATGGCATCGCAATGGTTACATCACCAACTGCCCATAGTGTGCAAATGTTGGGTCACAACAGCAAGCTAGTGCACATTGACATTCAAACAGTATGGCTTCAACTCTTCAACTACCTGAGCCAGCCTGGTCACTGACCACCTCCACCAGGTCCACCACGTGTACACAGCGCTACAACAGCAACACCTGATGTGGACAGCCTCTTTATAAGGGCAGGCAGGGGCCTTGGGCCCTCGGCTGTTGAATGTGTCTGAGATGGGTAAACTATGTACATGGTATTCTTGCTGATGTTGCTCTGTGACCCAATAAAATGCATCTCTTTTACAGAATGTGTTTTCTAGTGTTCCTAGTTAGATCAGCATGAAGTAACATGAATAGTTACAAGACTGGATTTGAATTTAAAATGTGTATGATTCAAATCCACATCTCATCATGAGGATTAGGTTTTAAATGTTTTTATTAAATCAATTACAGCAAATACTGAGACCATTTCTTTGAAAAGGATATGACCAAAATTTATCTTCATCCTTGTCCTACCTCCTACCATTTTGACAAATGGAACAGGACAATAAACAAATTGAAACCCAACAGCAAGACTGTACCAAAACATAAACATGTTGAAGAAAAAAAATGTCACAAGGCAAAACCCTTCACTAAGAAATCCCTTAATAAGCATTTACATAATAACACAACAATGTTGTCTGATGTAACTGAAGTAAAATGAGTGCAGGAATCCATATTATTTAAGCTAAAGCCTCTGTCATTTTTGATTAAATTATCTATAACTCTAATCTCAGTACCCTCTTTTTATTGCACTGCTCCAGAAATTCATTGTCTGCAACTCAATGCTCGTATTTTTACATTTCATTCCATGTTCACAGGTGAGGCAGTGTTTGTTGGCAGCTTATTTTGTTGGTTGCTTTAGTCATGTGTAACAAGTGTTTTTTACCACTTTGTTCAACAGTTTTTATAATTTGTGCAACATATGACATGCCAAATTCAAACTGAATGTCTCACACACCCAGTTTTTGAAGCTGTAGATTATTTTTCACACAACACAGTAGACCCAATGAAATTCAAAGGCCTACTGATATATCTCGTAACACATCTTCATCATGTAAACTCTATTTCCACCTCAGATCATGATTGTCACAACAAATGCCTTGGAAATGAATTACTACCAACAGCATACATATCACATATCTCAGTTATGACAGTAGAACTGCCTGCCATGAATCCACCCCCTCCTACCCTCCCAATCTATGTCAAATATTAACATACAATTTTATGCGCTCAAATATACATATACAGTTACTCATGCAACAATTAACTGTGTAGAATAATTAATGAAAAAGTGTACATACTGGCCTACTGTTGAACATCAATGTATTATGTGGCCACAATTTCCCATGTATTACAATAATTAATTTCAACAAATTTTTCATTTACAATGGTGATAAGCTTTAAAAATGCACTGATGCATCAAAGGTACACGGAAATAACACTCATTCCACGATAGAAGACATTTGTTAGACACATCTTGTGTAACGTTTGACAGCAAAATAAACAACGGAATGAAATCCGCAGAGAAATTATTGAGATACACATATGCTTTCGAACAAAAGAATTTAGAAAATAATTCTTGCATGCTGCTCACAAACCTCTCAAATGCTTGCAGTAAAGTTCCACAACATGAATATAATATGGTGATTCCTTTACTTCATTGCATAGCATCTTCGCAATGGTGCTTCGTCCAGAACCACTTTTACCTGAAAATGTGAAATAATAAGTTAAATGTGAATTTACACACTCACTGGGAAGACCTGAAGATAAAGTACTATTCTTCCTAAAAGCACCTACTACCTGATTTTGCATACAATTCTATGATTGCTAGCTCATATCCATAGATAAATTATATTTTGGGAAACTGGGTTACTGAACGGTAGTGGGACACACGTGACAAATATGGCATGTCTATCTTAAACTGCTTGGTGTTCCTACAACAGTCGGCATGGGCAGACTTGTTGGATATAGTTGTTCTAGGTGCCACTGAAGTAGGATGGTAGAAGAAACACATCTGGATGACATTATACACAGACAGATCATGGACGGATTAGAGGTTGGTCAGTCAGAACAAAGTGAAAGAGAGAGATGTGTGCCACCTATAGTGTCTTTTTATGAGAAATTTTCAGTAGGAAGGAAACATTCAACAGCAGAATGGGCAAGGTAATGATAAACTACGGCTGAGCACTAGTAACATCACTGCTGCCCTAACTGATTACATACAGGACCTGAACGGGCTGGAAACCTCATGCCAGTTCCTAAGTTACACAATCGCCATCAAACTATGCATTAACAGGTTCTTGAAATTCCTCTGGATGCTTGTCAACATCATCAATGAAATCCCCTTGAACAAAAGCACAGCATGGGCAGGAGAATATCGTGCCTTGCCTACCACGAGTGGATCCAGGAATATTGGGGTGTCGCTCTGTTCCTAGGAAATCACAGTTCAGCTTGGAGAGCTCAATGTTATCTTGATGAAGAGATCATTAGAGATGGAGGAAAGGTTGGAATGGGGAGGGACTGATAGGGAAATTGGTTGTACTCTTTTTCAAGAGAACCATTTTGATATTCCCTTAGGTGATTTTTGGAAAACCACAAAAAACCTAAATCTGTTTGGCCAAAAATAGAACTGAACTGCCATCGTCCTGAATGCAAGTCCAGTGTCTTGCCTCTGAATCTCCTCACCTACCAGTTTGCAATGCAATTCTCAGCATACTGTAATATGATGTATCCCTTGACTCACATTACACACCTCACCTACCAGTAGTTGAGGAAGGGCAGCTGGCAATATTGTTTTTGGTAAAACATAGCATATTGTTATATGCATTTTCTCATGGTATATATTTATTTATGCATTTATTTTACGTGGCAGGATTAGGGCCTTTAGGCCCTCTCTTACACCTAACCATGCATACTCAGATTGAACGAATTTCAGTTTGTACAGAACATTATGAACATACCACGTGTTATAGAGTATTAATGTTAAAGAAAAAAGAGAGATTACAACTTTAGTACACAGATAATTATAACAATAAAAAATTATAACAATTAATAATAATAATAGTAATGACTATGTATATGAAAGTAAACATATTTTACTTTTATGAATGTCAGTCATATTGCTAGTTGGGAATTTTCTCGTTGTGCAGCTTGTGAGTTATTCACATTGAGCAGAGACATAATACGATAGAATAGAGATATAGAAGAGGTACCTAGATTAGAGGAAGAGAAATAGAATGGTAAAATTTGAAGCTATGATGGAGAGGAGAAAGAAAGAGATTAGAGGGGCATAACAATGGTGGCTATACCGTCCCCAATATGTAAGTTTTGAGTTGCCTCTTGAATGTTGAGTGGTTCTGGATAAGACACAGATCACAGGGGAGCGCGTTCCATAGTCATATGGCTGAGATGGAGAATGACACGGAGAAAGATTTTGTGTTATGTAAAGGTACAGCCAAGATGCTATACGTATCTGATCCGGTATTGCGGTTGTGGTATGATGATAGGTGTTTAATGTGAGAAGATAAATTATTGGGGGAACATAAATTCCATGAGATGAATGATAATGCCAAACCACACAGCTATCACCTGGTGGTCATGTACCAGCAACACGACAACTTCGCATGCTGGGAAGGTCAGCTTCCCCCCAACCCCCCCCCCCCCCCCCTCTTTCAGATTTAAGTTCTGTTGGACAAAGCTAAAAAAGCCTAAAGACTGCAGACTTAACCTAGCAGAAGAGTCCCATGATTGACTTAGCAGAAAAAAGTCATAGCAGAGTGTCGCAAGAGACCTCAGAGGTAGGAGGTATGTGCTTTTGCACAAGAAGCCATATTCTGACTATGCTGACACTGCAAAAGTCATCACCTGGGTATCCTGAAAGGCAAGGTTGCTACACAGCCTTGGCACAGAAAGGACTGCAGTACCCCTGACACTTTGAAAAGATCGGGACTTTGAGACAGTGATGTCGTAATTTCCCAGCAACAATACCTCAGGACTCAGTACTTCTGTCTCTTAGGGGAGGAATGGTGCTAAAGACATGCAAACACGTGGCCTATCCACTTGCCCTCCAAACACCTCCAGTGTGTCGGACAGAGTGTGAATCCACTTTGCAAATATCTGCAGAAGTTGTCAAAGATTACCGATGTTAATGACAGACGTGTGAGCACTTGCACATGTGCAAGGTGTCTGGTACAGGTTCTTGTTCACAGTGATGTGGAATTCATGCAATTCAATTCACTTGCACACAAGCTGGAAGTTTGCAGTGTGTGCATGCGCAATGTGCTTCACTTAACACCAGAGTTGGGCGAAATTAATGCAAATGAAAATATGGACACAGATAAAAATTATTATTCATTATTTGTCAATAACAAATATTATTCAAAACATTACTCACTCACACAAATAAAAAAGCTTCATCAACTGTGAATAAAACTTATTATGAACAACAGATACATTTTAAATGCGGTTTATTGCCCAATTCTTCGTACAATGGATGCATTTTCTGTTTCTTTGGAATTTGTTTTCAAAACAACTTTTTTTTCCAAACATTACATCAGAAACTTTATTTGATTTTCGAAGACTTGCCTTTGTAATGGTAAAGAAATACATTCTAAACGTGCAAAGAGGATAAGCTATTGGTGTGTGACATCTCCTAAATTCACGTTTATATTGTGACTAAGCCCAGAGGCTGTACAGAGTTTCAGGGAGAGCATAAGGGAACAATTGACAGGAATGGGGGAAAGAAATATAATAGAAGAAGAATGGGTAGCTTTGAGGGATGAAGTAGTGAAGGCAGTGGAAGATCAAGTATGTAAAAAGACGGGGGCTAGTAGAAATCCTTGGATAACAGAAGAAATATTGCATTTAATTGATTAAAGGAGAAAATATAAAAACGCAGTAAATGAAGCAGGCAAAAGGGAATACAAACGTCTCAAAAATGAGATCGACAGGAAGTGCAATATGGCTAAGCAGGGATGGCTAGAGGACAAATGTAAGGATGTAGAGGCTTATCTCACTAGGGGTAAGATAGATACTGCCTACAGGAAAATTAAAGAGACCTTTGGAGACAAGAGAGCCACTTGTATGAACATCAAGAGCTCAGATGGAAACCCAGTTCTAAGCAAAGAAGGGAAAGCAGAAAGGTGGAAGGAGTATATAGAGGGTCTATACAAGGGCAATGTACTTGAGGACAATATTATGGAAATGGAAGAGGATGTAGATGTAGATGAAGATGAAATGGGAGATATGATACTGCGTGAAGAGTTTGACAGAGCACTGAAAGACCTGAGTCGAAACAAGGCCCCAGGAGTACACAACATTCCATTGGAACTACTGATGGCCTTGGGAGAGTCAGTCCTGACAAAACTCTACCACCTGGTGAGCAAGATGTATGAGACAGGCAAAATTCCCTCAGACTTCAAGAAGAATGTAATAATTCCAATCCCAAAGAAAGCAGGTGTTGACAGATGTGAAACTTACTGAACTATCAGTTTAATAAGTCACAGCTGCAAAACATTAACACAAATTCTTTACAGATGAATGGAAAAACTGATAGAAGCCAACCTTGGTGAAGATCAGTTTGGATTCCGCAGAAATGTTGGAACACGTGAGGCAATACTGACCCTACGACTTATCTTAGAAAAAAGATTAAGGAGAAGCAAACCTACATTTCTAGCATTTGTAGACTTAGAGAAAGCTTTTGACAATGTTGACTGGAATACTCTCTTTCAAATCCTGAAGGTGGCAGGGGTAAAATACAGGGAGTGAAAGGCTATTTACAATTTGTACAGAAACCAGATGGCAGTTATAAGGGTTGAGGGGCATGAAAGGGAAGCAGTGGTTGGGAAGGGAGTGAGACAGGGTTGTAGCCCATCCCCGATGTTATTCAATCTGTATATTGAGCAAGCAGTGAAGGAAACAAAAGAAAAATTCAGAGTTGGTATTAAAATCCATGGAGAAGAAATAAAAACTTTGAGGTTCGCCGATGACATTGTAATTCTGTCAGAGGCAGCAAAGGACTTGGGAAGAGCAGTTGAACGGAATGGACAGTGTCATGAAAGGAGGGTATAAGATGAACATCAACAAAAGCAAAACTAAGATAATGGAATGTAGTCAAATTAAGTCGGGTGATGCTGAGGGAATTAGATTAGGAAACAACAGCACTGTGATAATGAAATTAATTTCAGCTCACAACCTTCTTCAGCAAAAATTGGGAGTTCATCAATTCTGCTGCCATTTTTGGAAAATAATTCATTCTAGTTCCATGTTAGCTTCATTTCTCAAATCACATTCTGTATAAAATCTTCTTTTTACATCATATCATCATTTGAAACTCACGACCTGGTTTCTTTGTAACTTCTTTGGCTATTACATGTCAGTAGTTTGTTGTATGCCTCCCTTTGTCATGGATAGAATATAGGTGTTCTACTTGTTTTTAAATTGTGGGTAAGACACTGATTGCTGCAATAACTGCAGTTATTGTAGAAAGGCGGGAAAGTCTTCCAATAGTCTCTTGACACTTCATTGATAAAAAAAATTACCAGGGTGCTGCAATAATGTGTTTCTTTTATGAGCCCAAACCCAGTGTTTCTACTGGAATGATTTTAAAAAAATTGTGAATGTTGGAAAAATTTTGGTCTGTGCATATTTGAGGGCAACTCTAGACAGGGTGATTGACAACACCGTACTGACAGGTGCAGGGAGAGTTGAACAGGGACATGTCAGTAATGTAACTGCTAATTATTTTTAAGTTTCATTTGTTATGCACTGAAGTTAGTAAAGATGTGCTCAACCTGAAGGTGGGCCTGAACACTGCAGTGCTTTACTGTAAGCCATGACAACGTAAGAAGATCCCTAAGGCTTGGAGCATGGTTGCCAGCTTTCAGCATTGAAGATGCGCAAAGCTGCCACATCCACTCCCTTGCAACTGTCAGCAATCAACTTATGCTGACTTAACCATGGGCAATGTCATGTACTCTTGACTTTCTCTGACCTTTGAACTGATTTACACAGCCAGTTGGAGGTGGACGTAAATTTTCAGCATGTGCCCGAAACATGGTACAACTCAATTTGGCATTTTTGTCATTTGTTACAGGTGAAAGATGCAATAAGTAACAGAGAAAATTGTAGGACCAATGGGGGTTCAGCCCCAAACATTTAGTTGTGTAGTCTGGAACTTTACCCAGTGAAGCAGGTTGCTGTACAAACCGTTAATAAGCTATTTGTCAAACAGAAACTGCACTGAGCCAAAGGGAGAAACACTAGCCATAGAATCTACTACAAGAAGTAAACAAAGAAAATATAGTGGCATTCTACATTATTCATTATTTAAGTCACAAATAATTTATTCACAAATAAACTTGTCTGAATGATCCACTTACTCAAATAATGACCCCGAAAGGAATTTATTCAAATAATGCTCATTTCTGCTTACCACAATATGTTATGCTTCCACTCACTGCAGTTCATATTATCAACTTCAACAAGTCTTATGAGTTCATTTGCTCGAGTTACTCATGAAAGCTTGAGGTGTAGCTGAACTTAAGGTTTTTTGGTTAATTGCAAATAAAGTTGACAATTATAGTCTGTTATGCTACTTGATATAAATCCTTTCCAAAACATGTCTCAATATTGGTATGATTTTAGCAGTAGACTGAATGTGAGCGTTGTTTCATGAGCTATTCTTTTATGCAAATTTACAGTTCCACAGCTAAAACAATGTTCTTCAATAATGTCAATATTCAATCATCACTTTAATTTCATTATACATGATCATACTTAGTCACTGTGGTAACATTTGGTGAATCTCATGTATACAACAAACACTTTCTCCACACAAAACATGGAAAATCAACAAATAAAAATAAATTCTAATTGTAAATGCATCCAAACTCTAGCCACGACCATAAGCGCCGCTAAGTTGTGCCAAAGCCATATACAGTCCACATTTCCCTAGCCACGTGATCCTAGTGACAAAAAAATTAGAATTTTTGAGTTTCACAGTGATCAACACATAAATTTTCACGTACAGATTTGTAAGACTGGTGTACGACCAAACTTATTTTACAAAATTATTTAATGCTTTAAAATTCAGCTAAGTTGGATTTTACTATTTTTGATGAATTACAAGCACTAATGTGATTTTGATTTACAGAAAATATTGTTGGCTAGAAATTTAGAAACATATATGTTCACTATTATACTTATGCAATGTGAATCCCTTTATTTATATGAATGAGCACCATATAGCAAATTAGAGTAAATTGCATGAAATTATTAGTTAGTGAGTTAATCAATCAATGCTGCATGTCATTGTGTACAGAAAAATTAATGTAAGAAAAGTATGTACTTAAAGTTCAGAATCTTGCAGTGGTTTTGACCAAATCTGCAATGGAAAAATTGGGCTGCTTATGAACTTCAAGTTTAATTATCATGGAGGACAAACAGTTTTAGGTAATTACTGGTAAATCAAAATTTTTAAGCTTCAAATGGCATAGGTCACCTTCTCAAGTATAAGTGTTAACTTGCAGGTTTTTGGATGTGGTGAACTGTAGTGCTAACTTCAGTTAACTGAAAGTTTTAATTAACAGCACCCTAATGAAAACTAATAACACCAATGGAACCACAACAGCCAAAAAAGTAATCTGAATAATAATTCCACTGAAATTCAGTCTAAATAAGAACTTGTGATTTTTATGTCTCTGTATGCCCATCTTTTTAGAGATGGTTGCGGGACTTGGCTTTTCTACAGAGGATGTCAAATTAAACACCTTTCAGCTGTCTAGTTTCCACCTTATTTTATTTATCAACCAGTTTCAGCGTAATACTATGACAACTTCAAGGCCCTGACTGATGTGTAGGGGGAATCTAACTTACATGTCATGAAAACAGGGGTCAGCAACACTGGCATTAGTACATTTTTGCTATATTGATCACTTCAGCCATCACCGGCCAACTCTGGACTTCTGGATGGACATGAAACATATAGTATTAATTTACATGTTAGTTTAGACGTGGTGTTCATTACAGGTGGCACAAAGCAAACATTGCAAGTGTTACATTAAGAAGTGTCACAAACAGTTTGAGAGAGGGAGGGGAGGAAGGGCACACACACTTGGTGACGCCCCCTATTGTTCTGTGCAGAATGCATCTACTAAATCACCTTCTTATGCGCACACCACTATAGTAATGGTGGGTGCCTCATTTCATGTTCCCAAAGCCTCCCCTCCCCCCTAATTGTATGTTTGTCTAACCTTTCCTTGACATTTTATGATTCTATTTGTCTCTGTTTTAATCTACTCCACTTTCTTCTTAAGAGTACCTACAGTTTTATTCTAACTATGGAGAAATCCTCAAACATCTGGTTATTGTTGGACAATTTCAGGCAAGCCACAGAGAATACTGCTATTTTTCTTGTGTCATATGGCACTGTCCAATCTTTGATAATTGCAGAAAATTATCATCAGCAAATGTGGAATACTACACATTTGTGGAACATGACACCCTGCATAATATGAAACAGTGTAACTGAAATTACTACATACCAACAATAAGTATGTTTTGCAGTATCAGATTTGGCCACATTTCTGGAGGCAATGAACTTCCTAAATGCAATCCAACCTCCAGTGTAGTTAAACCTTCATTTAGTATATCCCTTTGCCACCTGTAGGACAATAGGAGTAATAAGAAGAAAACATCACACCGAAGTAGAAAAGTGATAATTACTATCAGCATTACTTACTCAGCAAAAATTCTATTACTTTTTGACAAAAGTTTACTTTCATCATCTTTTTCAATCTCTGGTGTTCTCTCACAGAATTCAGTAATCTTCACAGCACACTTCTTCATAGATTCTGAGTTTAAGATACAGTACTCCACTTTGTCAGGAATAATTTTTACCAATACAGTCTTCTTTGGCATAATAGCACTTAGAGGAAATAATGTCTCAGAATTTAAAAGAATGCCATGTTTCTTGCTGTACTTCTGTACAAATGTCTGAAATAACTTTGGCGGACTTTCATCGCTTTCTTCCTATAAAGAAATAAAAAGCCACTTGCAACATTTTTGGTTGTATTATTCATAAGTATAATACAAAACTACATGTTCATCTAATTTTTATTATTCCACACACATAGGACACACTAAAAGCAGCACTATAAAAGAATATATGGAGTACCAACAGATCTAACAAGTGCATGGTAATTTGTATAACAGACAAAAGAAAAATTAATGACGATGTAAATAAAACAGAAAGAAACTTCCACATGGGAAAAATATATTAAAAATAAAGATTCCAAGACTTACCAAGCGGGAAAGCGCCGGCAGACAGGCACATGAACAAAACACACAAACACACACACAGAATTACAAGCTTTCGCAACTGGCAGTTGCTTCGTCAGGAAGGAAGGAAGGAGAGGGAAAAATGAAAGGGTGTGGGTTTTAAGGGAGAGGGTAAGGAGTCATTCCAATCCCGGGAGCGGAAAGACTTCCCTTAGGGGAAAAAAAGGACAGGTGTACACTCGCACACACACACACACACACACACACACACACACACACACATATCCATCCGCACATACACAGACACAAGCAGACATATTTAAAGGCGAGTGTACACCTGTCCTTTTTTTCCCCTAAGGGAAGTCTTTCCGCTCCCGGGATTGGAATGACTCCTTACCCTCTCCCTTAAAACCCACACCCTTTCATTTTTCCCTCTCCTTCCTTCCTTCCTGACGAAGCAACTGCCAGTTGCGAAAGCTTGTAATTCTGTGTGTGTGTTTGTGCGTTTTGTTCATGTGCCTGTCTGCCGGCGCTTTCCCGCTTGGTAAGTCTTGGAATCTTTATTTTTAATATATAGACAAAAGAAAAAGATTAACATAAGAAACACATGTCATGAATTATCATTTTGACTACTTACAAATAAACATGTAAATATAAGAACTAACGTCTTTGGAGAACCAATTCTCATCACCAATAACCACATACATTATGCTGTGAATATAATTAATTAAATAAAAGTAATTTATGTCCAGACAGGCTATCTGGTATTTACTTCAAAGAGTCATAGCTCCAAGAATTGTAGCTCCAAGTACTGAATATTTAAAACAAAAAATAATAAATAATATTTTCTCTAGAATGAACTGTTTGTCAAGAGTTGCAGGTGTTTAGATACAGCATGAAACAACAAAATCTTATTGATCTGTCCCACACCATTACACTGTTTCCAACAAATTTTACAAACAACACAACACGCACAAATACACCACTTAAATGCAACATTGTGTGTCAGGTGAAGACATGATAGCAAAATGTCGGATCTAGTACTTATGATTAAACTGTTCTCCAGAAAAAAAGCTTAATCTTAATACTACTGTGCCTTACTACAAATGGCCCTATTGGAGTTTAAGTGCTTGCATCTTCCTCCAACTTTTGAGCTAACTTATCCAGACATTCAATAGGGGAAACTAAAATTTAATGTAGATTCTGACTCTAGGTACAACTCTGCATTTTTCAGATGTACAAAGCAATGCAGAGATGAAAATGTAGTAAGTAAAAAACCCTACGAACAACAGGATTTAACCCTGAACCTTTGGATTTGTAGTCTGAGACTTACCCAATCAGCATCACACTACACCATCTTGACCTACACCATGTAAAATTGGATGAACAATGTTTGCAGAAAGTTGTTTATAATGTGTAAAATTTGGATAACACCAAAATCTCTTAAATAACAACTGTTCAAAATTATGTTTTTTCAGACCACTGAAGATTTTCAGTATAATAGTAGAAAAGTGTGTATGCCAGGTACTTCAAAATCTTTTTATATTAGTCACAGATTTTTGTCACGCAACACAGAAATTCAAACTTGATTATCAAATTGAAGAACCAACACGCCATACAGAAAATGATGGACTTCTATTATTAACTGATATTTTTATGTCTTCATCTAGTGGTGTGAGAACATTTAAGCTATAACTTTCAATTCCTGATTAACAGGACTAGGTCAGTCAACAAATTATTATTAATAGGAACACGATTAAGTTGGCTGGGTACCTGAAAATACAGGGTGAGCAAACCAAGCTGTTCACCTCAAATATTTCTGGAACATAATTCTGTTTTCATCCAGATGAATTGTGAAAAAATCCTTATTAAATGATATTCTTCAATTCTTATTAAATGACATTCTTTGTTATATTGTCACATCTTAACCAGACACTAGTCTGAATCCGAAAACAAGAGCATCAATGAAGTACAGCAATTAGTACTGAAAGCACATTTATTACAAACACCAATGTAAATTCAGAGGAGAGGAGAACAGAACTAGACTCCTGGACAGAGAATGCTGCTATTTATATGAACAGTGACTATTCCAGAATATACAAAGATCACAAACATAAGAACTTTCAAGAACCTTTCAGAAAGGATAAATACTAAATAACAATTAATTGCTGGTTTGGACTGACGAACAGCAGCACACCAGCCAGTGATGCTAACAGTTATGCCACACTGCATGCAGAACCAGCAGCATTGCTCCCTCTCCTGGAAAAAAAGCCACCTGCTATTTCAGAAGTTTGTCAAATGACCTCATCTCACTGAATGGTCTTTGTGTTATAGTGCTCTCGATCTTTCTCATGGACACCAAGAGTCTGTATATGAGTCAGCTGTCTTACTTCTTTGGTCCTGGTGATGAAATTCCACATAATCGTCCTGAGTACCACCTGGTTGAAAAGGAACAGCATGTCCAATGTCATTTCAGTCCCATGACTGTGGCACAGGAAGAAAAGTGTGAATCCTGTAGTGTCCTACTTCACTACGTTACATGTGAATATCACGACAGGCAGTACAGTATTTCGGTCTCTCACTGTTCGAAATCTGTTTACATTGAGAGCACATTTGCCAGCTCTTATTAAGCTGTTCTGTAAGACCATTCATTTGTGAGCGATAGGCACTTGTCACGCTGTGGGTGATGTCACAATGTGAAATTCCCTCTGATACTAGTATCAAGTGGACATCTTTTGCATGATCAGGGATTATCACACGGGATGCTCCGTGCTTCAAAATTACATCCTCTACGATGAAACTGCAATTTCTGGAGCTTCAGCAGTCAGCACAGATTTGATGACAGCATAGCAGGCAAGGTAGTCAGTGCAAACTACTATCCACTGATTCCTGTTTGTCAACTTTAGGAAACTCCCCAAGAGGTCTATTCCAATTTAGTGGCATGGCGCTGCTGCATGTGGAATTGGTACCAGCAGCCCCAGAGGTAACTGCAGCACCTGCTTTCATCACTAGAATTCCTTACAGTGGCTCTCATATGAGTAGTGTCTAAATTATGAGTAGAGACCTGACAAGAGATACATGCATCTCATTGTATCAAGAGTCTTCATGAATCCCAGGTGATCAGATGTTGGGGCATCAAGAAAAAACTTCAGGATATGAAAATCTCTTCGGGTTTTGCTGCCGGATCCTAAAATCAACTTGACTCGATATTTCAGCGATCCAACTGGTCGCCATCTTCAGGAGAATGCTGCTTGCTGATGAGTCCCGCTGAGAACTAACGCCTGGCGGCAAAACGACGTCCTATATAGCCCACCGTGCAGCACACGGCGCGTGCGCCGCCCGTCACAGTTACTGCCCTCCAAGACAGGGAAGGGGCGCCGCCCCTGGTAGAACTTGCGGCAACTATATATCGCACTCATGGTCGCACCGAAGAACGTTCAATTTTAATGCGGGATAGTACCGGATTCCACGTCCTGCTAAGAGGAAACCCATTGTCTCTATTGATTAAATTATCCGCCAACCTAATTTCAATCGCCTCTTTATAAACACTATTCCAAAAACTGGAAATGTTGGCAACTACCACCGTTTCGTCATATTTCATGCCATGTCCCTCATTTAAACAGTGTTCTGCCACTGCCGATTTTTCCGGCTGTTGTAGCCTCGTATGGCGTCGATGTTCCACACACCTGTCATGAACTGTGCGAATCGAACGACCAATGTAAGCTTTCCCACACTGACACGGAATTTTGTATACACCGGGTTTCCTAAGCCCCAGATCATCTTTTACAGAGCCAAGTAGTGCCCTAATCTTAGAAGGCGGTCGGAACACACTTTTGATGTTAAAATTCCTTAAAATTCGTCCAATCTTAAACGATATACCTCCCGCATAGGGAAGAAAGGCCACCGATCCATGTTCCTCTTCATGCACCTCCAGAGATGGTCCAAACTCCATAGCCCGACGAATCTGCTTCTCGGAGTATCCATTATCCTTAAAAACAGCCATCAAATGCGCAAGTTCTTGGGTTAAGCTGTCCGCGTCGGAAATGGCATATGCTCTCCGTACCAAAGTCCTGAGGACGCCACTGCGTTGGTAGGGTGGATGAGAACTCGTAGAATGCAGATACCGATCTGTGTGCGTCGGCTTTCGGTGAACACTGTGTCCCAAAGTACCATCTGGTTTTTTATAAACCATAATGTCTAAAAATGGAAGCATCCCATCACTTTCGACCTCCATGGTAAATTTGACGCGGAGATGAAGACAGTTGAAATGGTCCAAAAATCTATTAAGAGAGTCACGTCCATGCGGCCAAATGAAAAACGTATCATCCACGTATCTCCAGAAGCACGTTGGTTGCAAAGCTGAAGTCTTTAGTGCCATATCCTCGAAGTCCTCCATAAATAAATTGGAGACTATAGGTGATAAAGGACTACCCATAGCCACTCCGTCATTCTGTTCAAAAAAGTTGCCGTTGAATAAAAAATATGTGGATGTCAGCACATGACGACAAAGCTTCACCAACTCTTCATCCAGTTTTTCACTAATCAAATTAAGCGACTCTTCTAGAGGAACTTGCGTAAACAGAGATACCACATCAAAACTCACTAATAGATCTGAAGGACTCAACTTCAAAGATTTCAATCGACTAATAAAATCCACCGAATTGGAAATATGGTGTTCACACTTGCCAACATATGGACGGAGAACAGATGATAAATACTTCGCCAGGTTATAAGTGGGTGCACCCAAATTACTAACAATTGGGTGTAGAGGAACCCCTTCTTTATGAACCTTAGGCAGACCATACAACCTAGGCGGAACGGCAGCACCAGGATGAAGTTCCTTACATAAATCGTCGGACAACGAACTCTTTTTCAACAGTGAAAGTGTCTTGCGTTTAATCCTTTCTGTGGGGTCACTAGATAGTTTTCTGTATGCCGGGTCGTTGAGTAATAAATCCATTTTTAGGACTAATCATCCCGCGTCATTACAACCGTGGCATTCCCCTTGTCAGCTGGTAAAACTACTACTTCATCATCATTCCTAAGGGAACGAGTGGCTGCTCTCTCTGCGGAAGAGATGTTATCCCGCGGTGGCCGAGCCCGACGTAATGTGTGGGACACTTCTTGCCTTATTTCTTCTGCTTGGTCCTCGGGTAGGCTGTGTACTGCTTGTTCTACAGAGCATATGAACTCGGTGACAGGAAGACTCTTGGGAGGCGATTGAAATTAGGTTGGCGGATAATTTAATCAATAGAGACAATGGGTTTCCTCTTAGCAGGACGTGGAATCCGGTACTATTCTGCTTTAAAATTGAACGTTCTTCGGTGCGACCATGAGTGCGATATATAGTTGCCGCAAGTTCTACCAGGGGCGGCGCCCCTTCCCTGTCTTGGAGGGCAGCAACTGTGACGGGCGGCGCACGCGCCGTGTGCTGCACGGTGGGCTATATAGGACGTCGTTTTGCCGCCAGGCGTTAGTTCTCAGCGGGACTCATCAGCAAGCAGCATTCTCCTGAAGATGGCGACCAGTTGGATCGCCGAAATATCGAGTCAAGTTGATTTTAGGATCCGGCAGCAAACCCGAAGAGATTTTCATGACTTATTACGCCGGGAAAGCCTACGAAGTCACAAACTTCAGGATAGTTGGCCATATATGATCTACGATGATGATCAATCATTTCAACCCCCCTGAATCATAGTTCCCCTTCAGAGTGGTTACAAAGAAAAGATTCAAAAATTCCTTGATTTTGAAATTTTATTTGTATTTTAAAGACAGTTAAAGTTTAATTGTTTTCTAACTGTCAGTAACAAAATATGAAACAAAACTCGCAAAAATGGTTCATTTTTAGTACACTGCCATAGTTGGCATTTTATAAGTAATTTAACAATGTTATAAAATGTATACAATTTAAAACAGGTAACACAAAAATAAGACAATGACTTGTCATATGAACTAGAACAAATTAAAATTCTAAATTTGGTAGAACAATTTACTGAAGATTCCTACATTACTCATCAAATGCTTGAATTTTAGCTTAAAGGAAAATACATACAAAAAAATACAACTAACACAGTAAGAATATTTAAGCTACTTGCTTTACAATATTCTCTTAACATTGAAGACAATATTAAATGCTGGCACTGTGGATAATGACTATGTTTACGCATGTCACTATGTGGACAAAATGTGACATACTTGCTTAAACTAACTTCTTTCATTGAACTACACAAACTAGTAAAGACAGTTACAAAAGCAAATTTACCTGTTTAATGACTTGCAATTAAGAGCTAATGGACAGGCCTGTTTGTAAGTACTCATCACCGGGCATCCAATTGTAACAATTTAAACAAAAAAATTCCAAAATGAGCGACAGTATTCTCATAGAATATTTCGAAGCATAAACAAAATTCATGAGCTCATGAAAATTTGAGAGCAAGTCCAGCAGGAGGCAGTGCATAGTAACTTAATACTAAAATTATTTCAATATTATTCAACAACTTTCCCCAGAATTTGGAATGTTAGATGCTACAAACAAGAGCCACTGTGCACAAATACCAATCAAGAGCTACCACAGATGGGGATAATCTACCAGTTGATCCTGTGAGAACCTGAGCGCCTCGAGTAATAAGAATTGGCAGAGTTCGCATAAGATGACCTTGACTGCTGGGAAGGAAAATCTGAACCTGAAATTCTGTCTTCCTGGATACGTGGGACACGAGAAAATGTGTTGTCAAATTCTCTGTACTGTTGGGAGTTGGACATTCTTGATCTACATTCACCAGAGTTCAGAGGATCTCGTTCCACATATCTATCTTCTCTGGACGGCATCTGATCTGACCCTCTCAACCGGGATTCCCGGAAAGGTGACTCATTCAGGTCTCTAAATCTGGAGTCATGGGACGGTGGTTGATACGAGCCTCTGAACCACAGGTTATCTGATTGACCTCTGTCTGGAATCATGATTGTGGAATCGTGAGACTGTGCCTCATCCAAAGCTGCATACTTTGTTTCTTGAGGCAACAGCTCATCTGGAACAATAAGCCTCATCAAAAGGAGCTGGGGAGGATCTGCGACTCCATAACCTGTCTCACGAGGCTGCTGACGTTCTGCAGCAAAGTAGCTGTTTTCCTGGGATCGATCTGTGGTAAATCTAGGCTGCCTACACTGTGCGTGGTCCGACGTGATGCAACTGGCTTCTCGCAAAGAGGACTGTTCTGGCACGGAGAACCCATGCTCACGAGGCCGTTCTGAAACCGGGAATCTAGACTTGCGATTCTGAAGTGTTGTATGCTCTTGTGACGAGAGTCTACCTGAAGCCATAAACTGCACTTCATGAAGGTGGGGAGGTTTGACACCAGCAAAATTCGAACTCATTACACTGTGGCCGTACCCGACTTTCAAATCTGGAAACACGAGGACGAGAATTTGTATGAGAGGGTCCAGATTTCAGAGTCCGAGTCACAGCCCGAAAACCCAAACTGGGTATCAGCGGACGCAGAAAATTGTGAGTCGTGAACTTTGGCCCTAGAGGTTTATGCGGTGTGTAATTCAGCGAGGGCCGTGGCCAATTCTGGAGCTGCAGGTCACTTTGCTTTGCCGCTCCACACTGCTGCTCCTTCCATTTCGACATCGGCACAAATTTAGTTTTACCAAAGCCGAGGAATAATTTATAATTGTGTTTCTTCAGAGGGTCAGAAGATTTGTCGTCTACCCAAACAGCCAGCCTTGCCTTTATGTCTGACTCTGGCACTCTCCTGAGTACTTTCCACTCTGTGGTGGAGATGTCTTTATTTTGCTTCTGAAACAAATCCAGAATCTGCTGGCTGCTTTTCTTCACCATCTCCTTCATCACCCACAGTATGTACCTGGTACCCGTCAACGTGGTTTCTGCCTGTCCGACAGCCAGCCTGGCCCCTAGCCACGGAACAAGTTTGTTCACCTTCTTGTGCAGCCACGATTTTGTCTCTTTGTTGACACAAGTGAACACCAAGCCCCCATTCTCGTACTGTGTCGCAGAAAACTGGTCGAATGGGTTGATGCTCTCCACAAGGGCAGCCTCCACCACCTCAGCCTGTTTCTCCGTCATCTTATTATCTGGAAAACCCTGCAGTACAACAGCCAGCCTCATCGAGCGAAACATTTCCTCCTTTGCTTCCACTTCTTGGCCCGACAAACACGTTCCGTTTTTGTCAACCTCTTCGTCGCCATTAGTTTTTAGTTTTTTAACACCCCCATTTATTTTTTCAGTGTTGTGGACTACTTCCTCCAGTTTCCTTTTATTTGTGAGGGGGACAATTTTATCTGCAAGGTTCGAGCTCTCCTCCTGTGCAGCACTGTCACCCTTTTCCCTGGCTGCTCTTTCAGAGCTGTTTTTGGAAGTATCAGTTACCCCAGCACCAAGTACAGCAGCTGAAGTTCCTCCTGTTGTGAGTTTAGAACTATCTCCCTCTGCAACTGAGCCTTTATCATCTACGAGGACCGGGGTCACCTCACCTAGAGGTCCCCTCGCACCAAGTTCGTGTTCTGTCTGTTCTGACTCCCGGGTCACCTCACAGTGAGGTCCCCCAGAATTCTCGGCATCTGCTGGCTCGGAGCTAATTTCAGATTTTTTCTCTATAATCCCACGAGACGCTGAGGAAAGTGTGGACCACACGGGTAGAGCCCCGCATGCCTGGGCTAGGCTGGATACTCTGGGAGAGCGCCTGGTATTCCAGAGGCCCTGTTCGAGGCACAGCTCTCCTGTGCCACGCACACCTCGGCATGGGTCACACCACAGAAAGAAACGTCCACATGGGAAAAATATATTAAAAATAAAGATTCCAAGACTTACCAAATGCGAAAGTGCCGGTAGGCAGGCACAATAAATAAAACACACACACAAAATTTCTACCTTTCGCAACCGACGGTTGCTTCTTCAGGAAAGAGGGAAGAAGAGGGAAAGACGAAAGGATGTGGGTTTTAAGGAAGAGGGTAAGGAGTCATTCCAATCCCGGGAGCGGAAAGACTTACTTCAGTGGGAAAAAAAGGACAGGTGTACAGTCACGCGCACACACACACATATCCATCCGCACATACACAGACACAAGCAGACATTTGTAAAGGCAAAGAGTTCGGGCAGAGATGTCAACGAGGCGGAAGTGTGGAGGCAAAGATGTTGTTGAAAGACAGGTGAGGTATGAGTGGTGGCAACTTGAAATTAGCGGAGGTTGAGGCCTGGCGGATATCGAGAAGAGAGTATATACTGAAGGGCAAGTTCCCATCTCCGGAGTTCGGATAGGTTGTTGTTGGTAGGAAGTATCCAGATAACTCTGATGGTGTAACACTGTGCCAAGATGTGCTGGCCATGCACCAAGGCATGTTTAGCCACAGGGTGATCCTCATTACCAACAAACACTGTCTGCCTGTGTCCATTCATGCGAATGGACAGTTTGTTGCTGGTCATTCCCACATAGAAAGCGTCACAGTGCAGGCAGGTCAGTTGGTAAATCACGTGGGTGCTTTCACACGTGGCTCTGCCTTTGATCGTGTACACCTTCCAGGTTACAGGACTGGAGTAGGTGGTGGTGGGATGGTGCATAAGACAGGTTTTACACCGGGGGCGGTTACAAGGGTAGGAGCCGGAGGGTAGGAAGGTGGTTTGGGGATTTCATAGGCATGAACCAAGAGGTTACGAAGGTTAGGTGGACGGCGGAAAGACACTCTAGGTGGAGTGGGGAGGATTTCACAAAGGATGGATCTCATCACCTTCAGCCCCACTCCCAGATTCAATCAAACTGCCCTTGTCAAAGATTTACTGTCCTACACTCGTAGTCTCTGCTGGAAATATCACTTTGCCACAAAGAAAAATAATCCTGATCCCACTCCTAATGATCCAACTCCCCAAGACACTATCTAAATTGAACCCTGCCTGGAACAGTTCTGTCCTCCATCACAGCGGGACCCACCTCCTCTTCCTCAAAATCACCCTCTCCAAACCTTCCAGGAATTTCTCACTTCCAGCCTTGCCTCTCAATCTTTCTTGAAAAACCTTAATCCTACTCCCAACATCACCACAGCCGAAGCCCAGGCTATCCGTGATATGAAAGCTGACCGATCCATCATCATTCTTCCGGCTGACAAGGGTTCCACGACCGTGGTACTTGATCGTCGGGAGTATGTGGCTGAGGGACTGCGTCAGCTTTCAGACAACTCTACATGCAAAGTTCGCCAAGGTAATCCCATTCCTGAAGTCCAGGCAGAACTTCAAGGAATCCTCACAACCTTAGGCCCCTACAAAACCTTTCACCTGACTACATCAAACTCCTCACCCCACCGACACCTCGCACTCCTACCTTCTACCTACTTCCTAAAATTCACAAACCCAAACATCCTGGCCGCCTCATTGTAGCTAGTGACCAAGCCCCCACAGAACGTATTTCTGCCTACGAAGATCAACACCTTCAACCCATTACATGCAGTCTCCCATCCTTCATCAAAGACACCAACCACTTTCTCGAACGCCTGGAATCCGTACCCAGTCTGTTACAGATTTATTGATGACATCTTTATGATCTGGACTAACAGTGAAGAACAAATCCTGAATTTCCTCTCCAACCTCAACTCCTTTGATTCCATCAGATTCACCTGGTCCTACTCCAAATCCCATGCCACTTTCCTTGACGTTGACCTCCATCTGTCCAATGGCCAGCTTCACACATTCGTCCACATCAAACCCACCAACAAGCAACAGTACCTCCATTATGACAGCTGCCACCCATTCCATATCAAACGGTCCCTTCCCTACAGCCTAGGCCTTCACGGCAAGTGAATCTGCTCTAGTCCTGAATCCCTGAACCATTATACAAACAACCTGAAAATAGCTTTCACATCCCGCAACTACTCCCCCTCCCCTCCCCCCTCCCACCCCCCCCCCTCCCCGCCCCCAAAACCTGGTACAGAAGCAAATAACCAGAGCCACTGCCTCATCCCTTCAAACCCAGAACCTCTCACAGAAGAACCCCAAAAGTGCCCCACTTGTGACAAGATACTTCCCAGGACTGCATCACACTCTGAATGTGGCTCTCCAGCAGGGATATGACTTCCAAAATCCTGCCCCGAAATGAGATCCATCCTTCATGAAATCCCCCCTGCTCCATCAAGAGTGTCTTTCCGCCGTCCACCTAACCTTCGTAACCTCTTGGTTCATCCCTATGAAATCCCCAGACCACCTTCCCTACCCTCTGGCTCCTACCCTTGCAACTGCCCCCAGTGTAAAACCTATCCTATGCACCCTCCCACCACCACCTACTCCAGTCCTGTAACCCGGAAGATGTACATGATCAAAGGCAGAGCCACATGTGAAAGCACCCAAGTGATTTACCAACTGACCTGCCTACACTGTGATGCTTTCTATGTGGGAATGGCCAGCAACAAACTGTCCATTCGCATGAATGGACACAGGCAGACAGTGTTTGTTGGTAATGAGGATCACCCTGTGGCTAAACATGGCTTGGTGCATGGCCAGCACATCTTGGCACAGTGTTACACCGTCCGAGTTATCTGGATACCTCCCACCAACACCAACCTATCCGAACTCCAGAGATGGGAACTTGCCCTTCAGTATATACTCTCTTCTCGATATCCGCCAGGCCTCAACCTCCGCTATTTTCAAGTTGCCGCTGCTCATAACTCACCTGTCTTTCAACAACAATGGGGAAAAAATAAAGACTATCTTTAACATTTTTACTAATGGTCATGGATTGCTATGCAAAAGAATTAATTCATTAAAAAAATGATCTAAGCATTTGTTAGTCTGTGAATAAATTCTGAGAAGTAGTTGTGCCAAAGGCTGAGAACAAAAAATGTTGATATCTCGTGTAATTTCATCAGCCACAATCCAAAATTGCACTCAAAATAGTGAGCAAACTTATCAATCTTCCTCTTCTGACTTTAGGAAAAGGTACAAGACTTGGCGCAAAATATGAGACTGCTCTAATAAGATTATATAGTAAGGGTGATTGCAGTTTTTCTATTAAAGCTATGATACTCAGTTGTGGCATCTTTTCTAAATTGCAAAATCATAATATCAGTGATTTTTTTTTTTGTTATTCTTTGATAGCTTTTTTAGTACCAGATCCTATTTCTACAGAATCAAATTGTTTTTATCAGTTAAGTCAATACTTGAGAAGGAGACAACACACTTCGGTATATCTGCTTTGCTAAACTTTCGCATTATATTTGGAATAACCATCACTAAAGAGCTGTGCAGAAACAGTGCTGCAGGAGCACTAGTTCAATATTCTTGAATAAATTTTTGTGACTCAGCTGCTAATGACTGAAAGAATTGTAATTTCACTGGCAGAAAAGGATCTGAAGAAGCCCCATTTTCTATTTTGTTGCTGGTACTACTCGGTTCTTTTTTATCTCACTGTAAACCCACCACAGTTTTTTAAAGATTAGAAACAATTTCAAAAGTCAAAACCCAAAAGGGTTCCAAAATTTCTTATGATAAAGATTTGATGCTGTATACTCTGTCGATTGAGTGTGAAGAGTCAGCATGTCTTTAAACACACAATAAAATAATTGAACAGTAATCCAATTAGTGGCTTCAGTTTCACATTTAAATGCACTATGAATGACATGAGTATTGCAGTCACCAATATCAAGTATCATCGGATCATTAATTTATTTAATAGACTGCAGCTCAGAATTCAGACCTCTAAAAAATTTATGGGGGGTAGTAGTAGAGGGGTTTTGGGCGCATGACAGCAAGGTCTTCAGCGCCCGTTCAGTAACTTAGTGAGACGGGTGTCAAGAAAAATCCCAGAACAGGAATATAAAACGGAACAGAAAACATGGGTAAAATCGTTGAAAAACATGTGCTCACCCACACCAAAGCATGGGATGAAGCAGAGCGACAGCAGTAAAACATGGACAACACAGGAAGAAAATGATAGAGGAAGCTAAAACAATGTAGCAGATGGAAGTGGCTGGCTAACCGCAAGGAAAAAAGGGGAGGAGTCAGCCACTCTGCAATACACTAAAACCTCCAGCCTAAAATTTTAGGCCAGAGTCCAGACACATCACAAAAGTTAAAAACCCTAGACACACACGTCTCATCATTAGCTAAAACAGAAGGCAGATCCCCAGCAACTTGTGCTTCTGCCCGTGCATCACGGTATAAAATGCAGTCTGTTAAAAGGTGCCGGACAGAGATGTGCACACCACAAGCATCACAAAACGGTGGATCCTCCCGCCGTAATAAAAAGCTATGTGTGAGAGGACAGTGCCCGATCTGAAGACGTGTGAGGGCCACCTCCTCCCGCCTGAGCAACCGGCAGGAGGAACGCCACAGCCGAGTGGTTGACTTTATCAACCGCAGTTTATTGGCCGTCACCGCCAGCCATTTGTCCTCCCACAACTCCATGCACTTCCTGTGGAGTGCAGCAATGACTGACTGCAAGGGAATAGGACACTGGACCACATCCTGCTCTCTGCAGGCCTCCTTGGCAGCCCGATCGGCCTGTTCATTGCCCCAGATGCCAACATGACCAGGCACACAGCAGAAGGATACTTCTGTATCCCGCCGTTGGAGCAAGTACAGTTGGTCATGTATCAGCTGGACCATCGCCTCAGTTGGGTACAGGTTCTGCAGTGATTGTAGGGCACTAAGAGAATCGGAGCAGAGAAGAAATCGATCGCTCCGAACACGATTCATCTGCTCCAGTGACTTCAGGATCGCGTGGAGCTCCGCTGCGAAAACGCTATATTCAGCAGGGAGGCGAATCCGGGTAACTTGATCAGGGAACACTACAGAACAGCCAAGGAAATTCTCCTGTTTGGAGCCATCAGTGTACATGACAGTGAAACCGTGATGCACATCTAAAATGTTAAAAAACAGACATTGGAATGTAAAATCTGGTGTGCGATCTTTCTTAAAACTATTCAAATCTAGAATAAGCTTGGGTCTCCGGAGGAGCCAAGGTGGGGATCTGCTCCAACCGTGACGCAAAACACGAAGACCAGCCATAGACATCGCAGCGAGGCAATCCTGTGCGCGAATCCCATAAGGCTGCATCGCACGTTGCCAGTCATGAAATAACTGTGCAAAAGAGGATGAGCAATGGCAGGGTATGCAGGGGTGTATGGTGTGGACAAAGTTTTATATGCCTGGTGCACTGTAAGTAGCCGTCGCCGCATAGGAAGTGGCGGTTCACCAGCCTCTGCACAGAGGCTTGGTATGGGGCTAGTTCAGAATGCCCCAGTGGCCAACCGAAGCCCTTCATGGTGTACAACGTCCAACATCTTTAAGTAAGAAGGCCTCGCAGACCCATACACAGTGCACCCATAATCGAGCCGAGATCGCACAAACGCCCTGTAAAACTGGAGCAGACAAGTCTTGTCAGCTCCCCAGGTACTGTGGCTAAGACATACTTAAAGCCTTAAGCGACCGCCGTTTCAGGTCTTTAAGATGAGGTAACCACATGAGCTTCAAGTCAAAAATGATCCCCAGAAACCTCACTGTGTCCTTAAAAGTAAGAATAGTGTCCCTCATCCGCAACTCAGGAAAGGTTAAAAGCATACAAGAACGATTAAAAAGAACACATACAGACTTCTCGGTGGAAAACTTAAAACCACTCTTCCGCGCCCAGTCATACAAACGTCTAATCGTAAGTTGCAACTGACGAGATGTCGTTGCAAGGCTTGAAGAAGAGCAAAACAAAGAGAAATCATCCACAAACAAAGAACACTGGACAGGACTTTTCACTATGGACGTAATGCTATTAATAGCGATGGCAAAGAGAGTCACACTTAAAACGCTACCCTGAGGGACACCGTTCTCCTGCTCAAAGCGATCAGACAGGACATCACCAATTCGGCATCGAAAATATCGTGGCGAGGGGAAAGAATGAATAAAAAGAGGAAGACAACCCCGAAAACCCCATTCATGAAGTTGCTCCAGGATGAGATGCCTCCAAGTGGTATCGTAGGCCTTCTCAATGTCAAAAAATACACCTAGAAGGTGATGACAGCGTAGGAAAGCTTGTTGTATAGCCGCCTCCAGTAGGGCCAGGTTATCGAAGGTGGAACGAAACCTCCTGAACCCACGCTGAAAGCGACTAAGGAGTTGCCGGGATTCTAACATCCAGACAAGGCGGCAGTTGACCATCCGCTCCAAAGTCTTCCCTATGCAACTAGTGAGGGCAACACTACGGTAGCTACTCGGGCTCGAGCGGTCTTTCCCAGGTTTTAAAAAAGGGATTAAAACAGCCTCACGCCACGCGTCAGGAAAGTGACCCGACGCCCAAATTCCATTAAAAAGTGCGAGGAGGATTTCTTTGTTGCGCATTGTGAGGTGCCATAGCATACTGTAACGGACCCTGTCGTGACCAGGGGATGTGTCACGAGCTCCAGACAATGCAGAATCCAGCTCTCACATAGAAAATGGACAGTTGTAAACTTCATGAGAGGTGGACTGGAAGTCCAGACTACATCTCTCAGCAACGGCCCTATAGCGATGGAAACCCAGATCCTGACTGGTTGTTGCAGTAACTGTGGCAAAATACGCTGCCATAGTCTGGGCAATGTTTCGCGGATCCGTGTGGAGAGTGCCGTTATTCATTACAGCAGCTATGGGACACCTCCCTCCTCTGCCAGAAATTCTCCTGATGGTCTCCCACACAATGGAACTTTTGGTGGAACGATTAATGGAGTTCAGGAACTGTTGCCATGACCTCTTCTTGCTCTCATGAATAATGCGGCGACACCTTGCCCTCGCCACCCAAAATACTGCAAGATTCTCAGCAGTCGGCCCAGACTTGTACCGACGCAGAGCCGCACGCCTGGTCCTGATTGCAGAGCGGCAGTCGGCACTCCACCAAGGCACAGGTGGCCTCTTCCGGGGGCCCATGGACTGTGGAATGGATGCTGCAGCGGCGTGGTGGACCGTTTCAGTAATATGATCCACCCACACCTCAACAGTCGCACAGTGTTCGAATTGGGCCAACTGGCTATAAAGTGTCCATTCAGCTCCACTGAGCACCCATCGTGGTGGTCTCCTTTCGGGGCCCACGCCATCTGGCAGGTGAATCCAGATGGGAAAATGATCACTGCCATGCAAGTCAGCGACCACTTCCCAGTGAGCACTGGCGGCAAGAGCTGGAGAGCAAAGCGAGAGATCAATGGCAGAGAATGACCCAGTCGCTGTGCAGAAATGAGTACTCTGTCCTCCATTGAGCAAGTAGGCACAGGATGACAGGAGAAGCCTCTCAATGCTCTGCCCCTGGGGCAGGTAATTGCAGAGCCCCAAAGCACATTGTGGGCACTAAAATCACCACAAATAACGAATGGTTGGGGGAGCTGTGTAAGGAGGTTGGTGAGGGCCACTTCATCAAGTGCATCATGTGGGGGCAAGTAAAGTGAACAGACAGTCAATGGATGACGTACTTGCACAGTCAGAGCGACAGCCTGTAAAGTCGTCATAAGCGAGAGAGGCGAGGAGTGGTAGTCCGTCCTGACGAAAATACCTACACCTCCTCTAGCTCTCTCTCCAAGCAGGTCGTCCTTTTTGTGGAGTGTATAGCCTCGCAGCTCAGGGGAGTATGAGGGATGGAAATAAGTCTCCTGGAGACAGAGACACAGTGGTCTACCCTGAGAGAGTAGACGAAGTTCCTCCACATGCGTCCTGAACCCTTGCAAGTTCCACTGAAGTATGGGAGCCATCTATGATGGGGGTAGCACCTTCATCCTGTCTCTCCGACGGGGCGGGAGACCGCACCAGGTGGAGGGGTAGGTGTGGGGTGAGCTGATTGCCCCACACATACGTCGTATTTCATCAACTCTGGGGAAGAGTCAGATGAAGCCTCACGTAAAACAACAGCCGCATGGTCAGATGGTTTACCATGGGATTTGACCCGGTGTTGCTGCGGTACAGGAGCTTTCTGTGGTTTAGTGGGCTTTGGGGAGTTGATGTGGGAGTGGTAATTGGCGCACTGGGCTTGGGAACAGCCTCAGCTGTTGGAGGCGACAGGGGCTGGCCCAAGTTCGCCACTATACCCTTGTCTGCCGTTCGAGTAGGGGCTACCGGATCTGAAACACTGGCTGTGTTGTAAGTGCACTGACAGCTGCAGGTGTTAGTGCCAACACTCACCACCTCGGTCTGCGTTGAGGCATCAACTTTCGGAGTAGGCTTCTGAACCAGGGCTGCAAAAGATGTAGCAAATGTGGGAGGTTGCATCGACTTATAGATCTTCTTGGCCTCACCATAGGGGATTCGCTTGGTTGTTTTGATTTCCTGGACTTTGCGTTCCTCTAAAAATATTCAGCAGTCCCTACTCCAAACAGGGTGGTTCCCAGAGCAATTAATACATTTAGCCGGAGACGAGCAACCAACTCATTCATGAGCAGCCTTAGCACAGTTGCCACAAGTTGCTTCGCCTTTACATCCTACGGTGGTATGCCCAAAACGCTGGCATTTAAAACAGCGCATTGGGGTCGGGAAATAAGGCCTCACACTAAGGCGAAGGAAGCCAGCTTTAACATGTTCAGGAAGTTTTGTGCTACTGAAGGTCAGAATAAAGGAGTCGGATTTGACAAGATTGCCATCAACCTTCTTCATGATGTGTTGGATATCAACGATACCTTCCGGAGCCCACTCACGTTGCAGTTCGCCCTTGGGAATGTCAACTAGATCCCGGCATGTCACAACAACTTTGCTGTAGTTCAAGGTGCTGTGCAATTCAGTGTCTATGGCATACTCTCCAAGACATTTAGCAGATTGGAGGTTAGTTACTTGATGGGAAGTGGAAATTTCCACTAGCAAGGTCCCATTACGTAAGCGCTTCACCGATTTCAAGGAGCCACAGATGCCCACCAATCCCTTTTGTATATAGAAGGGCGAAACCTTCTCGAAACTACCCTCCTTCCGTTCACAATGAGGAACACATTATGAGCACCAGAATGCATCCTGTTACTAAAGACTTCACTTGTCAAAGATGTGCTGCAGTCAGGGGGACTGACTGCACGAGCCCTCTTCAGAGACTGGGTGTTAGAACCCTCCAGCGGCCCACCCTTTCCGCTGGGAGGAGGAAAAGATTTCGAAGGATCCATCTCAGTCCCACGAGCAACTACGGAACTAGAAGTCCACCTAGACAGAGCCCCGCGTGCCTAGGTAAGCCTTATACAACTGAGGTGCGGCAGGTTCCCCAGAGGCTGCCAGCTAATGACTATTCCACCTCAACAGCCATGCATCTCATCGGCGCGCAGTACACCTTGAGATTGAGGGGTTGTTTATAGAGGTTGGTCATTGAAGTATGCCCAGAGCTTACGGTGATAGGGGACTGGCGGCGCTTACCAGTGCCCAGCTCAGGAACCCCGGGGTCGCCAAGCCCGAAAAAGTTTATGATCAACATTTGGTCCAACCACAGAGATTTGTAACATTCTATTGTGGCATATAAGAGGTATAAGTGTTGAGTTTGACAGATTTCGTTGAGTGATTCATCAAATTCTATAACAAAACAATTCCCTCAGTCTATATGACAGAGCAGGCCCATATATATATATATATATATATATATATATATATACACACACACAGATAACTTGGACGGTGTAACACTGTGCCAAGATGTGCTGGCCGTGCATCAAGGCATGTTTAGCCACAGGGTGATCCTCATTACCAACAAACACTGTCTGCCTGAGTCCATTCATGCGAATGGACAGTTTGTTGCTGGTCATTCCCACATAGAAAGCGTCCCAGTGTAGGCAGGTCAGTTGGTAAATCACGTGGGTGCTTTCACACGTGGCTCTGCCTTTGATCGTGTACACCTTCCGAGTTACAGGACTGGAGTAGGTGGTGGTGGGAGGGTGCATAGGATAGGTTTTACACTGGGGGCAGTTGCAAGGGTAGGAGCCAGAGGGTAGGGAAGGTGGTCTGGGGATTTCATAGGGATGAACCAAGAGGTTACGAAGGTTAGGTGGACGGCGGAAAGACACTCTTGGTGGAGTGGAGAGGATTTCATGAAGGATGGATCTCATTTCGGGGCAGGATTTTAGGAAGTCGTATCCCTGCTGGAGAGCCACATTCAGAGTTTGATCCAGTCCCGGGAAGTATCCTGTCACAAGTGGGGCACTTTTGGGGTTCTTCTGTGAGAGGTTCTGGGTTTGAGGGGATGAGGAAGTGGCTCTGGTTATCTGCTTCTGTACCAGGTCGGGAGGGTAGTTGCGGGACGTGAAAGCTGTTTCAGGTTGTTGGTGTAATGGTCCAGGGATTCAGGACTGGAGCAGATTCGTTTGCCACGAAGGCCTAGGCTGTAGGGAAAGGACCGTTTGATATGGAATGGGTGGCAGCTGTCATAATGGAGGTACTATTGCTTGTTGGTGGGTTTGATGTGGATGGATGTGTGAAGTTGGCCATTGGACAGATGGAGGTCAACATCAAGGAAAGTGGCATGAGATTTGGAGTAGGATCAGGTGAATCTGATGGAACTAAAGGAGTTGAGGTTGGAGATGAAATTCTGGAGTTGTTCTTCACTGTGAGTCCAGATCATGAAGATGTCATCAATAAATCTGTACTATACTTTGGGTTGGCAGGCTTGGGTAACCAAGAAGGCTTCCTCTAAGTGACCCATAAATAGGTTGGCATACGAGGGGGCCATCCTGGTACCCATGGTTGTTCCCTTTAATTGTTGGTATGTCTGGCCTTCAAAAGCGAAGAAGTTGTGGGTCAGGATGAAGCTGGCTAAGGTGACGAGGAAAGAGGTTTTAGGTAAGGTGGCAGGTGATCGGCGCGAAAGGAAGTGCTCTATTGCAGCGAGGCCCTGGACGTGCGGGACATTTGTGTATAAGGAAGTGGCATCAATGGTTACAAGGATGGTTTCCGGGGGTAACAGACTGAGTACGGATTCCAGGCATTCGAGAATGTGGTTAGTGTCTTTGATGAAGGATGAGAGACTGCATGTAATGGGTTGAAGGTGTTGATCTACGTAGGCAGAGATACGTTCTGTGGGGGCTTGGTAACCAGCTTCAATGGGGCGGCCACGATGTTTGGATTTGTGAATTTTAGGAAGTAGGTAGAAGGTAGGAGTGCGAGGTGTCGGTGGGATGAGGAGTTTGATGGAGTCGGGTGAAAGGTTTTGTAGGGGGCCTAAGGTTCTGAGGATTCCTTGAAGCTCTGCCTGGACATCAGGAATGGGATTACCACGACCGTGGTACTTGATCGTCGGGAGTCAGCTTTCAGACGACTCTACATACAAATTTTCTTCACTGGATAAGAAATGGTCAATTTTACTGAAGAATCATGTTTTAATTGCATCAGCGCTAATATGTTGTAAATGAGTTACAAAGCTTTGAAGAGGAGTTGTATATTTGTAGATTTTAACTTTGCAAATATATTTTAATCCTTTAGCAGAACTTTTGACAACTGTTATACCCAAATTACTTGAAAGAAATGTCACACTGCCAAAGCTTGCATTTTGCCCTCTCAGAACTGTTTGTATTTTATTCTATCCAAAACCCCAAATTTGGGGCACTATCAATAACTCTGAAAGTGTGCTCTTATGCTGAATGCAACTGTCTGAATTTTTTTTAAAATAATTTTACATTTTTAGAATTATAGAGTTTATTCAACAATATAAACAATGGAACAAATGACAAATGGCAGTAACAGTGATTTTTGAAAGTGTATTATAAATATAGTCCTCCTCAGAAACAGTACTTATCTGTAATACAGATTATGAAACTAAACTAGTGGGTCTATACAGTCAAGAAGCCTCATGCCAATAGGGAAAAGTAGAGCATGTTCTCAGATTTTGATTGTTGAACCAGTATATTGTACATAAAAAATAAAGTACTGCACCAGTATTAGTTGGAGAACACTGCTAAATATACATAATACACTCCACAGCTCAAAGTTTCCATAGTTTATACTACAGAACAACAAGCATAAATACAGGTCTCAACAACTGCAATATTATCTCAAACAATAAAGTGCGGTAAGCTTCCAGCTGCAGTCCAAAGATGCCATGCTATATGGTGAAGATCATGTAGGCACAAAGGTCTGTGGTAATTTAAAAAAAGCAAAGACATTGGGTAGTTGGAAAAAAATTCCCAGGTACTTTGTTCAATTCTCTGATATTTTCATGGTATTTCCCGGTTGCATGCAATTCTTTGATAATTCACAAATTCCCAGTTTTCTCGATTTGTGGCCACCCTGCTGTTATACGATTCTCTTTTTATTAATTGGAACTCTCCTTTGGTTGGTTCCTCATTCTTCAGACTTCTGTGGTTATAGCAAGGCTGGATCTTCCCTCTCTTCAGCAGCAATGTCATTTAATGCAATGATGACTTAGATTTCATTCAGATTGCTGTGTCCCACCATAGGATTTCTCAAAAGCCAGTCAGTATCCTTATGTTTGCAATCATTTTTGTGTCAAACTGACATGAATTCCTGAAGCCACAGTGCCCGTCTCGTCAGTTGATGAAATATACCTTTCAGACTAGTCAGCCCACATAAAAAATGGTGGCCCGCCACTTGAATGGTTTACCAATTGAACAAGACCAAAACAACTGCAAGGCATTGTTTCTCAGTTGTGGAATAGTTCACCTCACACTTGGAGAGTAGTCTGGAAGCATAAGCTGTCACCTCAGCACCTTCCATCATTTGTACTTGAACTGAATCTGTCCCATAGAATAGGTTTGAAGTTCTGTCATTCAAAGCTAGGATGGGAGAAAATGTTAGCACATCATCAAGCACAAGCAAAATCTCTTTCTTGCATGTAACCCCAGGAAAGTTTGGTATCCCACCACCTGTAGTTCTTGCAAGTTATGTGCCTTGGTACAGAACTCCTATGTGTACAACAGATAGAACTTCTGATGAAACTTCTCACATTACAAGTATGTAAACGAATCTGAAAATCTATGACTGCTCTTATTTTCTCTCTATCAGGGTGAGCTCCATTACTATTCCCAATGCAAAAAGGCACTTCTTTGGATTCAGACACCTGCTGCATGAACACACTTCAACACAGTTTCAGGTAGCTTGGATGTCTTTCAAATATCTTTATAAAATTGTCACTCGCATAGCAAAGACATGTCATCTATTTTAAGCACTGAAGCATTGTCGAAAGTGGCTGGAGCATTATGTGGTCCAAACATCATATCCTTTAACTCCTACACACTGTCAGGAGTTGTGTAGGCAGTCTTTTCACAGTCAGCCTCATCAGTCAAGATTTACCAGTAGCCTGTCTGCGTGTTCACCATTGAGAAATACTTTGCTCCACTCAAGTAATCAAGGTTATCATCAATGCACAGCAATGGATAGACATCCTTGTTTTGGCATTATGTTCAGTCACTTATAGTCAGAGCATAAAAGCCACGTACCATCCCCCTTCTTTACAAGGACTACACGAGCAGATCGAGGACTCTCTGAATGTTCAATTTTCTTCTTGCACATGTCCTCCAGTTCCTGCCAGATTATCCGTTGTCCAGTTCACAACCCTCTACATGAGTACAGCCTAATTGGTGAATGATAATCATGTTGATCTGTCTTTTCTCCTTTCTGCATCTGAAAGCATTTGAATATTGATGCAGAACAGCTAGCACTCACTGATGTTGTTGCCAGATCAAGCCCAATACTATTGGCAATTTGATAGTAGCTGCCCCCATGTTGTCTGTGCTGATATTAGAGTACAGTTCTTCAACAAATGTATTAAGCTGCCCTTCCTGGACTGGTTCAGCTGTCTGAGTTGTAGCTGCTCATGACAATTGGTGATCCAAAGTTCTCCTTGACCACTTACAATACTTATGATCGACGATGACATGCAGATTTCTTTTGTGAGCCAGTGTAGCTTTTTGCAATCTATATGCACAGGTTAATTAAGCATCTGTACTGACAGCTAGAACTTCTGTCACTGATTTCAGTAAGTTAACAACATCTTTGATGGCAAACAACCATTTAGAGCAACCACTGTTATGAGTGTGTGTCGCATTGGCTTTGTCAGTTTGGAGCTCTGATCTTCCACAGTCTATGACTGATTGTGATGCCTGCAAGAAGTACTAGCAGAGAATAATGTTATGATTACATTCTGTTAAAATAACACATTCAAAGCAGTTTCTTATGTCATTGGTAATTACTCTTGCTATACCTGTTTTTGTTAGCTGTACAATTTCCCATTTGAAGCCTTCAGCACAATTTCTTTTGTATCACAGACAGTCTTCTTTAGTTACAGGTGGTAAGTATCCAAAATTACATGAAAAGAAACCAGTGATTCAACTAGTGCCCATATAAGTCTATGATGACATTAACGAGACTTCCTGATATCTTGGTGACAGTCGTCCATTGCTTCTTAAATAGTCGCCTCACTTAGGTTTCCTCAATTCAGCAGCTAAGCAAGTGGCTTGTTCCTCTGTATGGCAACATGATAGGGAGCAACCCCATCTATGGTGCAGTAATTGGCCTCATCCTACAGATCAACTATAATTGTCTGCCAGTCTTGGGGCGTAGTAATCATCAAAAACTAGTCATCTTTCTCTGCAGTAGTGTACAAAGTGTCCCGGGCATCCACAGAGAAAATATACTGGTGTGCTGTCCTCTGACATCCAAATTTCTGTTGCTCTGTGGGGCGTTATACTCAGTGGAGGAGTTGGTTGTACCTGCATCGGTTCAGTGCCGGATTGTTGTTTAACAACTGTGGTTTAAGTCTAAGTTGGCCAAGTCTATTCTTCCTGGCATGTTGTAATGGTGGTTCTAAAGATCGATGCACATCATCTTCAAGATCCTCTTAAACTTCAGATGTATGGAGTCAACATTCATGGCTGCTATCTCTTACTTACATAGTCCACCTGTTCTGAGTGACAAATTGCTCTCTCTCTTCTCTGACAACCTGGAGTACGAGGGAGGGTGAGGACATGGTGGTCTTCAACAACAGCCATAGGGTCCATATTTGGGAGTCAGTCACATCTCCTTTTCTGTTTCATTTCCTTGACGTGCTGGTACCACTTGATGAATTTCTCTGGTGCTGGGACATTCTTTATAATAAGACTTTGGCACATTTTCTGTGACTCCTTTTACCAAGTATGTGAGTCTGTCAGGCTCTGTTATACTATGATTCTCAATGTGGGATAGGCCCAAAAACAATCTGTTATTAGGAGTGTGTAATTTCCCCATGACATTGGGCCTGGTTATTCAACTGTTCTTCTTCTTCTAAGAGGAATTGCTGCAAATTGTCACCAAATGTTTTCTTCAGTATGGCCTGTAAATTACTCCAGCTGTTGAGATTCTCAAACCACTGTGCTATACAAATGTTGTTGTTGTTGTTGTTGTTGTCTTCAGTCCTGAGACTGGTTCGATGCAGCTCTCCACGCTACTCTATCCTGTGCAAGATTCTTCATCTCCCAGTACCTACTGCAACCTACATCCTTCTGAATCTGCTTAATGTATTCATCTCTTGGTCTCTCTCTATGATTTTTACCCTCCACGCTGCTCTCCAATACTAAATGGGTGATCCCTTGATGCCTCAGAACATGTCCTACCAACCGATACCTTCTTCTAGTCAAGTTGTGCCACAAACTTCTCTTCTCGCCAACCCTATTCAGTACCTCCTCATTAGTTATGTGATCTACCCATCTAAACTTCAACATTCTTCTGTAGCACCACATTTCGATAGCTTCTATTCTCTTCTTGTCCAAACTATTTATCGTCCATGTTTCACATCCATACATGGCTACACTCCATACAAATACTTTCAGAAAAGACTTCCTGACGCTTAAATCTACACTCGATGTTAACAAATTTCTCTTATTCAGAAACTCTTTCCTTGCCATTGCCAGTCTACATTTTATATCCTCTCTACTTCGACCATCATCAGTTATTTTGCTCCTCTAATAGCAAAACTCCGTCACTACTTTAAGTGTTTCATTTCCTAATCTAATTCCCTCAGCATCCCCGACTTAATTCGACTACATTCCATTATCCTCGTTTTGCTTTTGTTGATGCTCATCTTATATCCTCCTTTCAAGACATTATCCATTCCATTCAACTGCTCTTCCAAGTCCTTTGCTGTCTTTGCAGAGTCCACATCTGCCCCTGGAAATGTCTTACAATTTAAAACCTGGTTCCTAAATCTCTATTTTACTATTATATAATCTATCTGAAATCTGTCAGTATCTCCAGGCTTTTGAAGTACCTGATGTCTCCACCAAACACTGTCATGTAATAAACAGAATCAAGTTGAAATCAGAAAGCAAGGTTGTTCCATAAAGCACAAGCTTAGTACAGAAAGCGTGTTGATTATGAACAGTAATGTACAGCCAGAACAGAACAGAACAGAAATCCTACCAAGAGTGCTGCTATTTATACAAACATCAAATATTCCAGAATATACAAACACAAGAACTTTCAAGAATTTCTGAGAAATGTTATTTACTAAATAACAAATACCTGTTGGTGGTTGTTTTAGAACAGGTGACCTGCTGCACACCAACAACTGGCACTAACTGCTACACTGCACTAAATGCACCATACCTAATAGTAATATGAATTACAGAGGTATTGGTATCAACTTGGACCTTCAGTAGTTTGTACTGCTCAACAGCATTTAACCCTTCAAAATCTAGCTATTAGTTTTTGGAGAAATTACGTATTTTGAACTTTTGATTTATATGTTTTGAATTTTATATCGATTGCTGACTTATGCAAAAGTTCACATTTCACAACCAAATAAGAAAAACCGTCACATCAGGTAACGAGGAAGCAGAGCATTGGAACACTATGATATTAGTGTAAAAGGAGCACAGAGGGAATTAAGCATTCATTCTACTGGTGTCAATCCCATGTGTTGAGTGTTGGTGAATTTGAAAAAATAAATGTTTTTCACAAACCAAGAGAAACTAAGTATGCTACTTCTTTATGAAAAATGCAGAAGGAACATGGGGAGAACAGTTAAGTTGTATGCACAAAAGTAGCGCCAACGGGCAAAGGTCCAACAAGGATCATAATTTAGCAAATATCGAAATATTGTTACTGGAAGAGCACTGAAATACTATGCAGAGCATAAATAGTGAGCCTGAAATGAGCAGAGAGAGTAAAATAAATGTCCTGGCAGTTGTTATTCATAAACTATATGTTAGCTCCAGAGAAACAAAGTGACTCTAGAATAAATCAGCTCAGTTTCATACACATTTTGCATGCAAACAGCTGCCATCCATATCATGTCACTTCACCAGCAGATTGACCAGCGAGACTGCAGAAGACAAAGAAATTCTATTGCTCAGTTCTGGTGCAACATCAGGACAAAAGATTCTTTCTACAAAGAATTCTCTTTACCAATGAAACTACATTTACAGATCATGGAAAGCTGACTGAAATAACTATGCTTTATGGGATCACTGGGGATTCGTATCGGTGAGGCAGGTTCATCATCAAAAACAGTGAAGAGTAAATGTTTGTGTGCAGGATTTTTAAAGATTACATGATTGATCCTTACTTCATTCAAACTTTATTAACCAGTAAAAGATCACTAACCAAAGTGCTAAAGGCTCTCCTAGTGGAACTACCCCTTAGAGTACATAGATATTGTGGTATTAGCATGGTGTGTGCCTGGCTTACTACTCACGCTTGTGACTAAGGAAGTGCTCACCCAGCTCTTTCCTGGTTGTTTTATAGTGTAAGACAGCAATCGGTTTTTTGTTCTAAACAGGTAAGTTCTAAATACAGTTTCTCCATAATTGCTAATCACATTTTGAAAAAAGTAATGCTACTGAATTCATTTCTTTTAGAACTGTGATATTAGCACCAGTTATTACTATAGCTGCATCTGAAAAAGTGAAGTCAACACTAATATTTCTGTAATTAATATAGCTATTAAACATTTTAGGAATATCTCAGCTGAAAAGCTATGCTGAATCACCCTGTATATTATCTACAAAGAAATGATTGTTGGAATATGAAAGTAGATCCAGTAACAATGAAAAATCTGTCTGTCAACAAAATTGTTCAGGTTTCCTCAACTACTGGAAGAGTGTTAAAGTGTGTGGCATTTGATTCCCACAAAATAGTCACTTTGAAGAAAATCTCCCAACAAAATGCCTGGTTCAAGTTGCATATGTATTTTAAACCATTCATTCAAAATAAAGATCTAACAATTTGGTTCTTTCACATGGCAGTGCTCTAGAATATACGTCCAACCTCTCTAGACAGCAATGATCTTGACCCTGTGACTACTTGCCATTTTTGTAAGTTAACAAGCAGCTGAAATGATTATAATCTCCTATGGATGAAGAGCTGCTGCAGGAGTAAGAACAATGGAACAATGTAGGGGAAAAATCCTTTGTGCAGTCTACAGTTAAAGAGATACTCTGGATAGTGTGCAATGGAACTTATTTAGGAAAAGGGATATGAATTTGTTTTTCTTTAAAAAAAATGCAGAATCCATTAAACATCTCTCTCATTCATCATAATCAAATACACAAACTATTTTGCAACTTTCGTTTAATTAATATATTATTAGTCCCTGCTCTCATTCTGGTAGCACCGATTTCAAATTTTTGTTGTTTATTTTTATTCCTTTTAATCAGGCATGCTACTGACAACATAGTTCTCGAACAATTCCCTAGTAGTGTGCACTTGCTCAATATCTGTAACGATTGTAAGTGGACCACCTACCCTTTCAAATTTAATTACCACATAGGTCATAGAAACAAATTACTAGTTCCAGTTCTATTATCAAAATATATATGATAGAAGAAAGAGAGTATCATAGGGAACTCATGCAAATTCTTCACTGATCTTGCACGAACAGTATAAGGGTGATTTGAAAAGTTCACTGAATCACCACGAGAGGTCAGCACTAGTGCAACAATTTGTTCAGATGATATTCATTGGACTGTTGCCTGTAAACACATGGCACGTGGTGTGGTAGTGATGTGGCTCTGTCGTTGTTCCCACTTAGTGATTTGCAAACATGGAAAAAATTGAGATTCAAGCAGTGACTAAGTACATGAAGAAACGTATGTAAGCAAAGGACATTCATGCCAATTTCCAGAATACACTTGGGGGGGGGGGGGGGGGGAGAGGGGAGGGCGCTGCCCCTTCATATTCAACTGTTGCCAAGTGGAAAAATGAATTTAAATTTGGTCAGGAGAGCTTAGATGATGATCCAAGCAGTGGATGACCAAGATGTGTCACTATTCCAGAAATCATTGCAAAAGTCCACAAAATGATCATAGAGTATTGCCAATTAAAAGTGTGTCAAATTGCTCACATGTGCCAGATGTCATCTGAAAGGGAATATCACATTTTAACTGAAGAATTAGAAATGAAAAGTTATCTGCAAGATGGGTGCCGCGACTCTTGACGCGCGCCTGCACACACGGCAAAATTACACAAACTAAGGTCTGAATTGCTTTATTCACCTGAAATGCTCCGTCAGACTTCCATCCCTTGGCAAAACTGAAAATTTTTCTTGTTGGATGTAGATTAAATTCAAATGAAGAACTGATAGCTGAAGGTAACAACTATTGTGCAGGCCTGGAAGAAACTCATTTTTCGAGATGGGATCAAGGTACTGGAACATCACTGGACCAAGTGCATTAATTTCCAAGGAGGCTACTTTGAAAAATAAAAAAGCTTCAGTGATGTAAGTACTATTTTTCTATTCCGTTCTGAGTACTTCTCAAACCACCCAGTATAATGCTAACTCTTATGATACAATGTCACAGACAAATTATCTATATACATAATACACATAACATGAACAGGCCCCTGAACATTTCTGAAAGCCTACTCCTTACATTGAAATTCAAACCATCCAATTTCAAGTACCAGTATTTCTGAGACTTTGAAGTGAAACTGCTTTTCCAGCACATTCTTCATTCTCAGCACTCGCCAACCCTTACCTTTTATTAAATCACTCTGTCTCTTACTTCAGCTGATCCACTTGCTGTCTGCACTTGTTATACTTTCTTTGCCCCTTTGACATCAGTTTCTAACAAGGATTATACTTTCTGAAGCTGGAGATTAAGTAATTTTTGTCATTAAGAGTTTTCTGTCAATTATTCAGTTTCAGGGAAATAAGTGTTTTTCTCTGAACCCGTCATAGAGCTTAACCTTGAATAATACTGCTTATTGTTTGGTGCAACCCACAATTCTCATTCATAAACACTCACTAACAATCTTTCATAACCTAAATCAGCTAATAATGTTTAGTCTTTGACTATGGAATTCTGGATAATACTCATTCAACAAGAATTACAAATAAGTATATTACAATATTATAAAAAGGAAAGGTGCCACTCACAATATAGCGGAGATGTTGAGTCACAGATAAGCACAACAAAAATACTATCACAAATTCTCTCTCTCTCTCTCTCTCTCTCTCTCTCTCTCTCTCTCTCTCTCTCTCTCTCTCTCACACACACACACACACACACACACACACCTGCAGTCTCATACCAAAAATAAGAACCAATAGTAATAATAATAACAGTAATCATCATCATTAGCTGCAGCCGCCACTGTCATTTGAATAGACTGCTGAATAAAGCTTCCTAAAACTCCTTAATCTAAACACATCCATCTTGTGCATGCAAGTACATTAGGGCAACATTTATGGCTCATCTATTTGATTCTAAAAAGAATTTCCTTGGTCCACGCACCATTCATTCACATGGTTACATGTACTGCCAACCTCCATACCTTAACCAGCAGAAATAAATTTGTACTCTATGTATAGCACTGTTGGCCCGTATATACATAAATTCAAAATTCTTTACGCACAACTACTGGCCATTTATTCATTACAGTAAAACTATTTTCTGTGACTGGCTCCAATGAGACTGAACACAGTTAATCACTGAGACAATGAGAGAAAGAGGATGAATCCAAGTACCACTGCCCAGCCCATTCCTCTTGAACTACACCAAGATGGGTGCAGATTTCAAGCGTGACAACCGCCGTTCCCCCAGCCCCCTCCACACACACAGATATACAGTGTGTCTCACCTTCCTCCACCACCTCAGATATCTCTGGAACAACAATAGATATTCAAAAATGGTTTTCACCAGCACAAAAGTACAGCAGGGGCATAGGAAACCAAATACTATGTGAAATTTTAAAACAAGCAAATACTATTTTCAACACAAACTTGTGTATTTTTAAATGGACACCTTCTATTATTTTGCATGCAGCCTATAGCATGAAAATCACAAAAATAATGGTGTTGGTTACATCGCAATACGTCAATTACATCCCAAGAAATTGCCTAGCGAAGTTGACGCTTGAAATAAATTAAGCACACAGCTAGCGCACGTCCTGAGACTCAATCGTGCACCTCACGATGCCTGTGTCAGGGGCTCACACAATGGAAAGGTATGCACAATCCACAAAAATAAACTAATAACATGTCCAACGCAAGGTTATGTCTTTTAAATTGTAAATGTATGTTTATTCTAGCAAAATGACAACTAGAGCTACAATGAGAGATAACACACTTGAATTCACTTTGCTAAACACATTTACTAGTGCCCTGTCACCCACAGAAACTGTATTGCCGTGCATTACGTCCAGCTTAGAAAATGCAGCCACATTTTGACTAATGAAACTTTGTCACATCAGCATATGTTTGAAGTGCCCTATGTTTGTATCAATACACATTTGCAGATGGATAATGAGAGAGTGTTGCACAGATTGTAGAGTTTCTACAAGTATTGCTGCACACATCACAGTAATATGATGTTGCATATCCTCTACTGACATTGGCAGTTCTTGATACACTCTGTCTCTCACTGTGTCCCAGAGAAAGAAGTCTGGTGGGGACCGTGCTGGTCATCACACCGTACCATACCTCCCCGTCCCATCCACCTATTTGGAAATACCACACCTAGAATGTCTCTGGAAACTTTTTCATCGTGTGCGGAACATCCATCATGTTGGAACCACATCGACAGACAAGTTTCCAGTCTTAGATCCTCCATGAGGAATGCTAGTGTGTTTTAAAGAAATGATGCATATCATGTTCCATGGTAAAAATAGGGACCTACAATACAGTTAGCAACGATACTGCCCACATTCCACTCTCTTTGATGAGCAACCTGGTGAATCCAGTGGGGATTTTGCACCGACCAGTAGTGAGTGCATGTTACACAGAGTCACATTACCATGATTTGTAAATGAAGCCTCGTCCATCAACAACATATTGCTTAGGAATACTGAATTACCTTGCAACTGTTGAAGAGCAAAACAACAGAATACAATGCAAAATTCAAAGTCATTCCCATACAGTTCTTGGTGCAGTGAGATATGGAACGAATGAAACCGATGCCGATGCAAGATTCTGCACACACTACTGTGGCTTATCCCTACACCTCGTGCAATTTCTCGTACACCCACCTGAGGATTGTGCGCTAAAGTAGCCCAAACATCAATTTCATTTCCATTGCCAGACGCTGGAGTTGTACATTGACTTTTTGTGGGAGCCCAGCTTCCTGTTCCCGTGAGTGTCTTGCAGATGTTGCCAATGTTTCGGCATAACGGACATCGCCAATTTGGGTAGCTTTCAGCATACAGTGTCACAGCTGTGGTTGCATTTCTGTGACATTCATTATAAATTAAAATAATATCTAGTTTTTCTTCATTACTGAAGGCCGGCATATTGACTAGATGACAGCAAATGTAACAAGCAACAAGAAAACAGGTTTTAATGTGGCAACGTATGTGAATTACGTTACAGTATGAGAGCAGTTCAGCAGACCAGATTAGGAGACACTTGTACACTGAAGGTAGAGTGTGCCATGGTGATATTGGTATGTTTACAGCAGGATACAGGCACCACTGCAGGCAAGCCCTGCACCGAGTACAGTACTACATGCGACGCATTACGTCAGAAACTGTGACGCCATTGCTATCCTTTATAAGCCATATATTTCTGAACTTATGAGGTTTCGAAACATGAAACCAAGTGTGTTATCACTAATTGTACCTCTAGTTGTCTTTTCGAAACAATAAACATTATGCACAGGACATCCATCATTCTGATACCGCATTATTTGACACATTATAAGAGGTGGACTGATTCAAGTAAGGTACAGCTCAAGAAGGGGCTAAACTATCCCCCTTTAGGAGTGCCAGCAATGAAATATGGGCCAATGATGTGTTGTCAATACAATACCACACCATACATTGACACTCCACTGATGTACTACGTTAATCACATCACGATTACCAGTAGTGTGAGGTGCACGCTCGAGTCTCAGGACGTGCGCTAGCTTTGCGCTTCATTTATTTCAAGGGTCAATTTCGCTTCGCAGTTTTTCATGATGTAATTGACATATTGTAATGCAACCAAGGCCATAAAATTTCACATAGTATTTAGTTTCCTAAGCCCCTGCCTTAAATTCATGCTGGTGAAAACTGTTTTTGAATATCTACTGTTGTTCCAGAGATATTTGAGGTGGCAGAGTTAGGTGAGACACCCCGTATATGTGCCATTACAATGTGCTGGCTGAGCACACAATGACTGCAGTCGAAAGAGACATGAATTCAAGAATTGAAAGGGATGCCTGGGTAGGGGGGGGGGGGGGGGGAGGAGGAGGAGGAGGAGAAAGAAGAGTGGCTGATGGCTCGGGTGGAGGCAACGAATAAGCAGAATAAGAAAGAGAGAGAGAGAGAGGCAGCAGGTGCACAGGCTAGGATGCATGAACATCAGAGTCAATGAGTTTATGCAGAATATAATGATGATGATGATGATGATGAGAGGAGACTGTTGGGTCGAGTGTGTGTGTGTGTGTGTGTGTGTGTGTGTGTGTGTGTGTGTAGTGGGTTATAGGAGAGAGAAACCAGAAGCATTACAGGAGTGTGTTGTATTCTAACACCATAATAAATGACACACACATTGGAAATAAATACAAAAAAATTGGTGTAATGTCTGGTGATCAGAAACTGTATGCCAGCAAATTTTCTCCCCCTTGTTAGCCAAAAACAGGCAATGGGACTTTTTCTTCCTATACCAGGGTTTGAACTGGCAGCCTTAGGATTGAGCACCACGGCACAAACTATACATTAATGATCTTGGCTACAGTGACATGTTATAAACTGTCCCCTGTCTCAAACTGGTATAAAATTCCAAACTTTCAATATTATCATCCAAGTCTCTGAGATTATAACCTACTTTTTTTTTTTACATGGAACACAGGCTATATATTTTTTGACAACAATGTACAGATTTTTTGTTAAAACTAACTGTGACAAAGATACTGCTGTACTGTGCAGTGAAGATGTTCAGTTTAATTTCCAGTTTTAACTACAATGGCACGGAACTTAAACCATTTGACAAATTGTTTCTCGCGTATGTTGTCTTTCTCCTCATATATATTTTTAATCAAAACTGTATGCACAATAATGTGCTGTTTTGTTTTCTTCCTCACTGTCAGTTTTAAGAAAAAACAGTAATGTTGTATTTAGGGTGAAGCAGAGATGATGCACAAATAGGGGGTGAGGTGGAGGTAATGGACAGGGCAGGGGGGGGTGGGGGGGTGGGAGGTGATGGACAGAGAGAGGAGACGGGCAAGGAGAGAGGGGGGGAGGAGATTGACTAATAGAGGGGAGGGAGGAGGAGATAGAAAAAGAGGGAGGCATATTTAGCAATCGTGCAGCTCTTCCTGGTTCATTAGTATTCTATATGTTTCACGTGACATTTATATACCCTTCATAGTGTTACAATTTCCACAAACCAGAGTAAGAAATTCACTGTACATAAAACTAAAGCCGTGGAAGTTTTTTCTCATTATTTATTGTCACGTTGGATGCTGCACAATATTATACTCTTCAGATTAACTACTCTCTGTACCTCTGCCAGTAGGGTCTCATAAAGCTCATAGTTTTTTTTACGCACTTACAGTTAATATTTTCACCTTGAAAGCCGAGATTTCTTGCTGATGGTCAGTTTTGATTACTGGTGTGATATTTTTAACATTGAAAAGCATAAGCTTACTTCAGAATCCACTTTGGAGTAACAAACACCACACATAATTTTACTGTTGCCATCCATCAGATTTTGCAATCTATTTCACTGTTCAATTAGCACAGACTGCAGAACAAACTATTCGTTCTACTATGCCCACTTTAGCAATCTTCTTTTTAGTATTGCTGTAAGTATCTGAAAGACAGTTTAATGAAGATTACTATGAAGTGCCCAATGAGCAATTTCTCAGGGAGCATAAGGAAACACAAATGACAGAAAGAGCAATATGGCACTGATGAAATATGGCATGATTATAATTACAAAGGAAAAACCTAGGTCTCTTCAATTTACAAGATTCTCTTACAACCAATGGAGTCAAGTTTTTGTAAAAAATGATATATTGTTGGGAGACACTGACTGATTGTTTTGCGAGTACATTTAATATTTTCACTGACACAATAACATAAGATAAACCACAGTCATAATAAGCATTAATAGGGGCTCATCATTATGCTGTTTCAGTTGTACTGATGATGGGTGTTGGTGGTTAAAATCAATTAATAGTATAAAATTATTATGTGATTGAGTCAATAAAAGTATTACATGTACGAGAGACTGCGAGTGCTAAAATACATTAAAAGAATCCAATTTCTTAATAAGACTAGCATGCACGGAACCTTCATAAAAGGAGATTTAATTCATGATCCCACCGCCAACACCATTATTTAACAGCATAGTTATTTTCTGATTTACATGGGGACAGCTGCTTGTATATTAACAGTCCAGCTACCAGTTAAATGAAGTATCACTAATGAACACTTTTACTCCAAGTTTATCTCTGTTTGCAGTTGAATGTGTCAGTCTGAACAAATTAGCCCCTGAGGTAGCAAAAGCAACTCTTCACATCAGAATCAGTAAACATTTTATTCAACTGCACATGCAGTTAATTAATGACGAATACTAAATCACGGTGTTTCACATGAAAGTACTACTAACCTGATGGCTAGAACATTCAATAGTCAAATTTGACTCCATAACAAATTAACAATGGAATGGAAAACTATTCTAAGAACAAGTGTACAAACATCATAGAATACAGTTCATCTGGTGGCTGGGGCATATGCACTTTGACAGCATAATAAAATTACATGCAAAAACCACACAACTTCCACTGCACTGTAGAGTCACTTCTATTTGCTACATCAGCCCCCAACAAGTAAGCAGAGCAGTGTCCAAAAACCTTGTAGGGAAATGTGCTCATTGACCAAATCATGTTGTGCATCCTGAGGGCACCTTTGCATTGACAGTTAGTGAATTTTACGGTGACTAAACAAGTGGAACTGGGTCAGGATTGTGCTGTATTGTCCTCTTCAGAATTCCTTCTTGAAAGAGGCTCACAGTTTTCATGCAGTCCAGTAATACAGAAATGGTTTTGCCAATAATGATAATGCAGAACAAGTGTGGGGTCTCTTCACCATACCACTTTATGTGGCCCTGAGTAAGGTGGCTGTAATGGAGCTTTGACACTGTCAGAGAGTAGCATTATGTCTTGGTTTAAAAACATAGGATTGGTGCCATGTCTGAATATTTGTCACGATCGGAAGTGGAAGATATCTGTCAAGGTGGGTAGCTGCTAGGACTGTGGAGCCACTAACTCCCTTTGCAGGCGTAACATTCCACCCCACACAATTTCACCAGCTGGAGCATCCAAATCAAGCTTGCAAGTATTTATCAGACTGAGGAAAACCATTGGCAGGGCTATGGTCCAACTGGCATTGTGCTACATCAAGACTGTGCCGATTCTGTCTACTGATGCGGCTTCCAGCCAGCATGTGAAATGGTCTATCATTGTAAGTAAAATACGTTGGCCATTCGATGGAGGTACGGAGCCAACTACATAGGTATGAATGTGTGCAAATTGAGCCATTGCATCAGGAAAGTTGCCCACAGGCACACCCACGTCTCTGTTGACTTTACTGCATTGGCATTTAATCCATGTTCACATCCAGTCTTGGCAATCTTTCTTGATTCCTGACCACATAAGACGATTGAAGACAAGTCACAATGTCACATGAACTCCAAGATGGCACAGGCATATTACCAAAAACACACCTCCTTAATGCCATTGGTAGGAAAGTGCAAGGTTTGCCACTGGACACTTCACAGTAAAACTTGGCGTCATTGCTGGGAATTTGTACTATCCGAAGTTTGAGCAATGATCTGAAGTCTTCAAGCAGATCATGCAGCTCCTGGCCTGATTGTTATGCTGCTGTAGATTCTGTGAAATCCATCAAATGAGTGATGCAGCTGACAGGAGAGGCAGTTGGCCCCTATATTGTCTATTCCACAAATGTGCTTCATGCCTGTGCTGAACTGAGAAATGTAGACCAACTGGTTGTGTTGGCTAGGTGAGCAGTTCATGTTATTTTGTTGGATGGTATATGTGACTTATGGTCAGTAAAGAAAATTCTCAGACCCCCAGTTGAGATTGTAAATATTTAAGGGCTTCGTAGATTGGTAAAAGCTCTTTGTCATAGGCACTCCATTTCTTTTAAGATGGAGACAGCTTGTGCAAGAAGAATGCTAGCAATTGCCATGCTCCATCAAAAAGTTGTTGTAATGTTGTGCCGATTGTCATATGACTGGCATCAACTACCAGTGCCAATGATGTGCTCGTTTTTGGGTGAGTATTGCCCCATCTGCTATACTCCACTTGGCTGCTTCAAAAGTCGAGATCATTTTGTCCATCCATGAAACTGGTGACTTTCCCTTGCTCTTCAGTCTTTGTGAGTGCCGCTTTTATCGGTACTTCCTACTCAGCCACATGAGATAGATGTTAGCATAGAAATTGAGGATTCTGAGGTAATGAT